>NW_006921628.1:1206696-1218145 GCF_000298275.1 Orycteropus afer afer
TGTCTGGCTTCCTGTCTTTTAATCCCCTTTCTCCTGCTCTTCTGGCCTGCTTCTTTGGGCGTCCCTGAGTTTCCCCTCCTCACCTAATCCCTTCGGCTGATTGCTCTTCTCTTTGGCTTCCTATTTGAATGTAATTAATATCACTTAATTGTACACTTAAAAATGGTTAAAACGGCAAGTTTTATGTTATATATATTTTACCACAATTTAAAAAAAAAAGTAATTACCTAATGCAAATAACAGTTAACTGAATGTTTTGGTTACCTCTGAGTCACTCTAACAGAAAATACCACAAATGGGATGGCTTGAACAAACAGGAGTGTATTCTCTTACAGTTTGGAGGCTTTAAGTCTGAGTTCAAAGTTCCACGCTCTAGGGGCTGGGTGAAACCCCCTCAACCTTGGGCTTCAGCTCTGCCTCCTGGCCCACTGAAGCTAGAGGCTTTTCCTCACTCAGACAGCTGCTGGCTGCTAAGGCTGACAAGCCCAAAGTTGACAAGCCAAAAGGCACAGTCCTGATGTTACCAAACCACATAGCAGGCCATTCATTCAAGTCCATTGAAAGTTCCGGATTGGCAGAGTATGGCAGACTGCTGAACAATGGCAATGGCTACATGAAAGGTTCAAGCATGCCATAAGCTAGACACCATTCCAAAGCTGTTCCTTATATGTGGGAAGCAGACCACATACCAAAAACAGCTACTCAGCTGCTCTAATAGATTCCACCAGGGAGCTGATTACCAGTCTCATCATGGGGAATAACTACATTCAGCTGCCCAGCCACTTAACCAGGCCCAGCCAAGTTGACACACAAACTTAACCCATCACACTGAGATAACACATGTACAGGTCTTCAATAACCCACACACCCTACACATCTATTATCTCACAGTTTTTGTGAGTTATCCAGGCATAATTTAGCTGGCTCCCCTATCTCAGGGTCTCTTACAAGTCTGTAATCAAGTCGTTGGCTAGGGCTGGGGACTCCTCTGAGACTAGACTGGGGAAGGATCCACTTCAAAGCCTATGTGGTGTTGGCAGGATTTAGTCAGCCAGAAGCTGTCACCAAGAGTCCACCCATAGTCCCTTGCCTCGTGGCTCTCTCCATCAGGCAACTTATAGCTTAGCAGCTGGCTTCATCAAAGCCAGTAAGAGAGAGACTGCCACAAAGATGGAAGTTGCTGTCTAATGTAACCTGATCACAAAGTGACATCCCACCACCTTTGCCGTAATGTCTTGCTTAGAAGCAAGTCACTGGGCCAGCCTACATTCAAAGGGAAAGGATTATACAAGGGAGGAATACCAAGAAGCAGAGATCATTGAAGGCCACTCTTAGAGCCAATCTGCCATACTACTCTTCTTTTTAACTTTTAATGTTTGACATCTCTCTGATAATGGCTGGAGTAGAACACTTTGTTTAGGCTAGGGTGAAAATGGCACCTTAAATTGAAGACAGCTCATAAGTCAGAGCAAGGCTGGCCTGACTACCCGCTCTGATGTAAGAGGAGCAGCTGGACCAGAGAGACAGAAGTGTGGGTCTGTTCACCTATCCTTGCCCCTATCCTGCTTGTTTCCCACCTAGAGCCCAGGGAAGGGTCTGAGAGATGGCATGAACATCTGCCCCACCTGGAAACAGCCGATCTCAGACCTGTGGGAGGTGTTGGACACTTCCTTCTGTTTCCCTGGCCACTAGGAAACATGGCCCAGGGGATGCCCAGCTCTCCTGGGGAAGAGTGAATTAGGGATAGAGGGGTGGGGGGAAGTGTTGGCTTTGGTTTTCCCACTTGTGGGCAGAGTGGAGGGGAGGAAGAAGAGAACAGGTTATCCGGTAGAGTTGTGCACTTTGCTTTTGTCACTAAACAGTTTATTAGTACATCTTTCCATATCAGAACATAGGGATCCATTTCATCCATTGTTTTGGCTGCTTAGTATTCCACTGTATGGATGACCTGATGCATTTTGACCTCTAAGTCTTCTGAGGGAGCTCTGGTAGCATAGTGCCTAAGGCATTTGACTGCTAACCAGAAGACTGGAGGTTCAAACCCACCAGCCACTCCTTGGAAGGAAGGTTGGGCAATCTACTTCTGTAGTGATACTGCCTTGGAAACCCAAGGAGGGGTCGCTATGAGTTGGGTCTGACTTGAAGGCACATAACAACAACAACAATAAGGAGTTTACTGAGGGCTGCTCACCTCCATTAGAAGAGTATCATTTCCCAAGGGTCCTCAGACCTGTCCTAAATGTGCTGTGTTGTTGTGGAAGTGTGTGCTCTAAATTTATAAGCCTCCTGCAAATAACATTTCTGAGTTTGGTGTTTGTATAACACCCCAAGGAATCACTCTGCCAATGAGGCCTCTGATGTCTTCCATTAACAAGCATCTCAGAGGATCTCTCTGAAGAGGTCCTGCTTGGGTTTTCAACTCCTCCTTGGGTTTCCGAGGCAATATCACTATGAAAGTAGATTGCCCAACCTTCCTTCCAAGCAGTGGCTGGTGGGTTTGAACCGCCAGCCTTCTGGTTAGCAGTCAAATACCTTAAGCACTATGCCACCAGACCTCCCACTTGAATATTCAGGTGTGTGAAACCCTGGTTGACATCCCTGTATTGGTTTATCTTCCACCAAATGAAAGGACATGTTACTTCCTTTCAAGCAGCTTCACCTTTTGCTGCCTTCACTTGCTTCTATTTCATGTTCATCTTGGTCTTTCACTGTGCACACTAAAATTAGTGAAGTCTGTTCCATGCATTCCACACCAGTAGCAGGCTGTAGATATTCTTTCATTCTTCTTTTGCTTTATTAAGGGTTTTGATAAATAGCTTTTCTCCTCACTTATTTTTCCTAAAAAATCTGAAATCATATACTATAACTTCCATATATAACTCAGTTCCCTTCCATACTATGCCTTCCATATACCACCGGCACTAGGGGATGGCCTCAGGCCTAAGGCTGGCAGTTCAAACCCACCAGCCGCTCCCCACCAGGTAGCTGGGCCATCTCTAGGAGCTCTGGTGGCGTAGTGCCTAAGGCACTTGACTGCTTACCAGAAGGCTGGCAGGTCAAACCCACCAGCCACTCCTCGGAAGGAAGGTTGGGCAATCTACTTCCGTAGTGATACCGCCTTGGAAACTCAAGGAGGGGTCACTATGAGTCAGGTCTGACTAGACAGCACATAACAACAACAACAACATAGGTTTAGCTTGATTGTTTGTAATAATAGTTGTTACTTATTGAAATTGTAAGAGTCCCTGGGTGAAGCGAACAATTAAGTGTTTGACTACTAACTGAAAGGTTGGCTGTTCAAATTCACTCAAAGTCACCTCAGAAGAAAGTCCTGGTGACCTACTTCCAGAAGATGACAGCCATTGAAAACCCTGTGGCAGCTGGCAGCTGTTTTCTTTCCTTTTTCTTTTAATTGAGGTTTTAGTATGCCAGACCCTGTGCTGAGTGCCTGGTGGGAGAAAGCTCATTGAAGCTTTACCACAGTTATATGAGATTTTTTTTTTTTTTTTTTTTGTCATCCCTGTTTTACAGAGGAGGAAGGCAAGGCTAAGAAAATGTCCCACCCAAAGTCACTGAGATGGAAAGTGGCTATTCTGAAACTACCTCTGTTTAGAAAACCCAAAGTCAACTCCTCTGCCATGCAGAATTATGGCCCTGCCTCCTTTGTAAATTCACAGTGAGTCCAACTAAGAACAAGGTTATTTGGCTTCTCAGGAAGACAAGGAGAAATTGGAGAGCCTCCAGGGAAGGTGCTGGGAAGTGATTAAGAGGATGAGAGTAAGACTGGTAACAAAGCTCAAAGGAATAAGAGTAATTTAATCTGGAAAAATAAATTCTAGGGGCTAAATGAATGACATTCTACTGATGTCTTCGTGAGAATCAAAGTATTTTTTAAACAGGAGGCAGTCTGCTAGTTTTATTTCACAATGTCAAAGCAATGATATAACTTTTATTATTAAAATAATTATTATCAAGTTGGAGCTCTGGTTGCATAGTGCCTAAGGCACTTGACTGCTAACCAGAAGGCTGACAGTTCAAACCCACCAGCCACTCCTCAGAAGAAAGGTTGGGCAATCTACTTCCATAGTGATACTGCCTCGGAAACCCAAGGAGGGGTCACTATGAGTCGGATCTGACTCGACAACATGTAACAACAGCAACATTGTCAAGTTAATTAATTCAATAAATATATACTAAATAGCTACTATGGACAGCATAAGGAGCCCTGGTGGCATAGTGGCTAAGTGCTTGGCTGCTAAATGAAAGGTCAGTGGTTTGAACCCACCAGTGGCTCCATGGGAGAAAGATGTGGATGTGGCAGTCTGCCTCCATAAGGATTGCAGACTAGAAAACCCTATGGGGCAATTCTGCTTTATCCTATAGATGTCTATGAGTCTGAATCAACTCCACAGAACACAACAACATGACCAGGACACAGTGAACAAGACAGGCAAGATCCCTCTCCTGGTAGAACTTATATTCTGGTGGCAGGAGTTGGGGCAGAGAGGGAAGCAAATCAGACCTCACACAAGGACATGGTACATGAACAAGATCATTCCTGTCAATGACAAAAGCTGTGTAGACAGTAAGAGGAGGATAGGGAAGTGAGGGACTGGAGGGGGGCTTTGCTAAGGAAAAGGATGTTTGAGCTGACACCTTAAAGTCATGTGAAGCTGTGGGAAGAGTGTCCAGGGAAAGGAGACCTTGACGGAGGAAATGGTTTGGCAAATATAAGGAACAGAAAAAGAGCTGATGGTAGAGAGTGGTAGGAGATCTGATGGGAGATCTGGCTGGAGCTTCGACATATGAAGAAGCTTCCACTGGAAGTAGGTAAGAAATGGGTTGTAAACTCTCTCACTGCCATCAAGTCAGTTCTGACTCTGACTATAGGACGAGTAGAACCCTATAAAGTTTCCAAGGCTGTAAATCTTTACAGATGCCTCATCTTTCTCCTGTGGAGCAGCTGATGGGTTTGAACTGCTGACCTTTTGGTAGCAGGGGAATGCTTTAAACACTGTGCTACCAGAGTTCCTTTGAATAGATTGTAGTAGGTCAGCATGAGAAATATCTAGGGAGGTATGCTGTGGTAACTTGGACTAGGTGGTGGCAGTTGAGGTGGAGAGAAGTGGACACTTTAGGTCTATCTTGGGTTGTTAGTGCTGACAGGGTATCATGATGGATTAAATGTGGGCATAGGGAAGGTGGAGGTGAGAGAAAGAGAAGAGTTAAGGATGACCATCATGTTTTTAGAAAGAAGAATCAGCTATTTATTTTGTTGCCTTTTTACTAGGAATGCAGTTTTGAGGAGGTCTTGCTGAAGTTTTGAAGAGTATCTTGCCTGATACTCTTTTTTTTTTTTTTTTTTTAAATTTTATTGTGATTTGTGTGAAAGTTTACAGAGCAAATTCATCTTCCATACAGCAGTTCACATATACTTTGTCTCATGACATTGACTGTAATCTCCCACAATGCAACAGCTCTCTTCTCATTTCCTCCCCATAACCACCTCTTCCCTGTGTCCTTCCCTCCCATGCACTCCTAACCCCTGTACATACACAGCCCTTCTATTCTCCCATGACTGATTTCTCCAAGGAGTGTATCTACCTAAGGTAAATGTTCAGCTCATATGCCTGTCTTTTGTTTGGCTGGAAGCCACAGGAATGGGTTCAATTCGAGACCTGAAGGGCAGCTAAGGCCCATAGTCTCAGGGGTTCCACTAGGCTCTATCAGACGAGCAAACCTGGTCCCCCCCCCCTTTTTTTTTAATGATTTTGAGTTTTGTTCCACATTGTTCTCCCACTCTGTCCAAGATCTCCTACATTGACCATCCTCCTAGTGTTAACCTGATACTCTTGAGCCATCAATTCTATGTATTATTTGGGATCTCTGTATATTTTCCTAGGGAGAGGATCCACACTTCTTATCTGTTTCTTGGAAGGCAAAACCTTTTCTTCTTAGCCCTCTACCACTGAAAAAGTTGAGTTTGATCTAGGCTAGACTCCCCCTACCCCATCTCATTTTGCAAGCATGGAAGCTGAGGCTTAGAGATTTGCAGAAGGTCACCTACATTTGGTTCACAGTAGAGTTTGCACTTGAATCTAGGTCCCCAAGCTCCTCAGACCAGGACTCCCCTCTATAGGAATCAGGTCATGAGGCAGGGAGCAGACGTTTGAACAACAGAGTTTCTATACCTCACAACTTGAACAAACACTAGGCTTCTTGCCTTTAAGAAGTCACTTCTCAGAATTGGCAGCCTCAGGTATAGTTGTATTGGTGCCTTCTCTCTGACCAGCCTAACGAAGTTTTAAGCAAATCTGTTTCTAAGAAACTTTCCCTATGCAAGTGTCTATTATGAAATACAAGTAAGATCCAGGTGTGATTAGAATTGAAATTAGGCAGCAGTGAGGTATGTGTGTTGATCTATTTTGGGGTGTAAATCACCGAGGTTTTGGGCCCGTGGGAGGTGGTAAGCTTCTCCAGGGTGGAGGGTGGTAAACTCCTCCAGGAAGTGTTCCCTTACATTTTTTTTTTTTTTTTTCAGTAAGCCCTGAATTATGGTCTATCAGACAGAATCTTGAGCAGAAATCCCCCTGTCATAGTAACACCACTACACATCTTTTAAAAGCATGAGTTAGGGTATTATAGTAGCCCAAGGTGGAATGAATATGTTTCTTTTGAGTTTTGGCTTTCTGCACTTCAGGCACACTTTTATGGGTCAATCTCTGAAGGTCAGTTAAAGGAAATAGGAGGGGAAAAAGGAGTTCCTAAAAAAGGCTTATCTTAAGAAGACAAAACCATAATGTTTCTAAAAGTGTGAATAAAAAAAATAAAGACTTCCTCCCAGAAATTTTCAAATGAAATAAAAAACTCTACCAATGACACTTTATGTCTCCTTGTGAGCAAATGCACAAAATGATGGAAGTATTAGAATGATAATGCTATTGGGCCTTCCCACTACTCAGAAGCTTAATGATGAATTAAGAAAAGGAAGAAAAATCTGAGGTTGGAGGGTTGCTTGAGATAGGAATGCTTCTGCAGGAAAGAACACTGTGATGGATGTTTGGGGTCCTGGAAAACAAGCTGGAACTGGCTACAGCTGTGTCTTTGCAAACAACTTAGTTTCCTTTGGAAGCAAATGGAAGCTTGGAGTTAGTTACACAGTCTGCTTAATGCTTCAGGTGCAGCATTGAAGACTCTAACAGTGGGGGTTTGGGTCTCACTTGTTGAAATGGCAAAGCTGAGGTCTCCCAGTAGGTGGCAGTTCATCAGGCATTGGATGGCAAAGGACCTCGAATTTAGTTACCGCCAAAAATGGACCCCCTTCCTCCCAGGAAGAGATTATTATCTTTTTTCAAGACCTGGAGAAAGCTAGTCTATCTTCATTTTTCCATTTTTAGCTTAGCTAGCCAAGTTTTAGCAAGGGCTGTGATTAGTGAATCAGCAAAGTAATTTATGAGAGTAAAATATTTACTGTATGAAGGTGAATTCACCTCTAAAAAGAGACTTTTCCTATCACCTTCAGAGCTTGTACAGTTTTCACTGACTTTAGTGCTCTGACCACAAAAAATCATGAAAATATATTCTTGGGACCCTCAGGTTCAGTCACTCATGGAAACACTGATCTTACAGTAGGAAATCATGGTAAGAGGGTAGGAAACTAATGGTTATTGAGTGTTTAGTCTAGCAGAAGAGTAAACAGAGGCTCAGAAAGCCTAACTGCTTGTCCAGTCTAGAAAGAGATAGAACTAGGGTTAGAACTCAGGTCTATCTGACTAAAAAACCCACCACATTTCTCTAATATACCATGCTTGGAAAGAAAAAGCTTTGGCAAGTTAGTAGCCATGATGGGGTCAGGGCAGCGAAGGGTTCCTGGCATCAGGGGAGGAAGAAATTCCTTTTGGAGGCATCTAGTAAAATCCATGGTACTCTATGGTAGCTCTGGTGGCGCTGTGGTTAGAGCATTGAGCTGCTAACCAAAAGGTCGATGATGATTTGAACCCACCATCTGCTCCATAGAAGAAAATTGGCACAGTCTGTTTCTGTAAGGATTTACAGCCTTGGAAACCCTATGGGGCAGTTCTACTCTGTCCTATAGGGTCATTATGAGTTGAAATTGACTCGATGGCAATGAGATGATACACTATATCAGCAGAGAGTAATCTGGAAAAGGCTCTTCTTTTCTCACTTCCTACATCTGTCCAAGCAGGGGGTGGAACCAGATCACCTCTCAGGACCCTGTCAGCCTTGACTTAATGTTTGTGCAAGTAGTTGTGGCTGTAAATTAGGTGCAGGATGGGTTTGCGTTTGTATTAGAGATTGGCTGGGTGTTCATTGGTCTGCTTCCTTTTACTAGTCACACAGCTAAGCTGTATTTGCATCTGTGTGTGTTCTTCTGACTAAGTTCTCACCAATGAATGCAAGGACAGATTGAGGTGTTCTTCTGAAGCCAAAGCAGCTGAGAGCAGTTATGCCTTTTCCAGCTCATTTTTCCCCTTCCACAACAATCTTAGAGAGTATGTAATGAGAATAGCAGCATTCCCAAGATGGGAAAATCCTGTATTTCTGAGTCAATGGTTGGTGGAGATCTACAAGGGAGACCTGCCCAATCAGAAACATCTCTGCATTAGTGATAAATGCACTTTATTGTTAAGGATGACTATTTGGGGCTAGCTATTATAGTAGCTCTGGTGGCATAGTGCCTAAGCCATTTGACTGCTAACCAGAAGGTTGGCGGTTCAAACCCACCAGCCATTGCTTGGAAGGAAGGTTGGGCAATGTACTTCTGTAGTGATAGCGCCTTGGAAACCCAAGGAGGGGTTGCTATGAGTCAGATCTGACTCGATGGCAGTGAGTTTGGTTTGGTATCATAGTAGCTCATGTTAACTACCATGATTAATATAGCCACCCAGTGTCTATTCCCCTTTCTGAAGGAAACATCATCATTCCGTATGCTCCAGAGGACATATTAGTAATATAAGCCTGGCCAATCAGAGCTGTGTTCTCTAGCCACAGTGATTGTTTTAGAAATGGGCATGAGCCAAGCAGAGCCTTTGGGCGAAGGACCTGCTTGCTTTTCTCTTGCTTTGAAGCTATGATCAGAATACAAGCTGCTGAGAAATACCACATGAGGAAAGCATGCTTGCAAGTGGCACAGAAGGGAGCAGAGTGATGGGACAGAGAGGGAGAGATTGTGATATATTGATGGTACTGCTTCAAGTCTCTGGGCTCAGTCACACTGGAAGCCAGAGCTATCTCAGGGTATTTCTGCTCAGGGTATTTTTGTCGCCTGAGTCAATGTATTTTCTCCTTCTTTTCTACTCTTTTTAAATTAGGTCATTTTGAGTTGGTTTTTTTTTTTTTTTTTTTTGTCACTTGTCATAATAAAAATAGTATTGACTTATATAGGAAGTAAAGATGCGGAGGGAGCATTGGTAGTTCAGTAGTAGAATTATCACCTTCTTTGCGGGAGACCTGAGTTTGATTCTCGACCTATATACCTCATGGATAGCTACTGCCTGTCTGTCAGGAGAGGCTTGTGTGTCGCTATAATGCTTAACAGGTTTCAGCAGAGCTTCTAGACTAAAATAGACTAGGAAGAAAGTTCTAGTGTATCTATTTCTGAAAATCAGCCAATGAAAGCCTTATGGAACACAACAGCCTGCTCCACAATCAAATGGTGCATGGCCAGGTGGTGTTTTGTTCCATTGTACTTGGGGTTGCCATGAGTTGGAGCTGACTCAACAGCAGCTGATGACATAACAACAAAGGTGAGGAAGGGATGAACAAGAGCAAAACAGAAGCAGATTCAATGGCATGTTTAGTATCCTATGTTTCTTTTATAGTCAATTTTCTACTTTTTTAAAGTCATCAATCGTTATCCACCTATTTTCATAATGAACAAATGAATAAATGCCCATGGAGTCCAGAGTCATGGAGAGAGTGAACCATGATTCAGCCAAAATACAATAACAATTGGTATAAGGTCTGAGCATTACAACATCATTGGAATTATAGCTACATGTTATTTTCTATATAACATTTGAAAATGTGATATATTAGAATAAATGATTATAACTCTATCTTACATAATGAGTATGTATCACAATACAGGATGCACAAATTAATGCACTACCTGTAAATTATTTGATGGATTTCTTTGACAATCAGCAGTGGCCTAGCTTGAATTCATCCTGAATGCTAAGGTGCAATTATCATTGCAAGAGTGATTTGTACCACTAGAGTTAGGCTGTGTTTGGAAGCTTTAGTAATTGTGAGAGGAGAAGAAAAGGTCTTCATAAGGCACAACATAATAATGCACATTTCAATAAGTATTTTCAGTACTGTGTTTTCCTTGGTTCATTTTCAAATTCATGCAAATTGGTATCCTTCCTTACCTAGTCAAACTCAGAATGAACAAATTAATGTTTGGCTGAATGAATAGCAAAGTTACATGATTTAAAACTGAAAATTCAACTCACATAGCTTGAACAATAAGGGAATGATATAGCCTCAGAAAACTATGAAGTCTGGAAGACCAAAAGTTACATCATTATTGTCCCAGATAGTGAGAAGAGGCCATTCAAGATCCACTTCTCACATTTTCTCAGACTTCCTTCATGCAGAGGCATCTTCATCTGCAGACTTCACATAGTAGTCCTACAAGATCAGGTTCTCCCAGCCGCAAAGCAGCTGTAGAGCTCGACTTTAGTTGCAATTCTGCAAAAACGGCAAGGAGGCCACATGTTCTGACCTCCTGTAATCCCACAAGAGGAAGACAGGATTACCAGCAGTAACCCAAGGCCTATTCCTACAAGGCCAGACATGCTGCCTCCCTTCAGCCCTTTTTCCAACGGTTCCTCCCAAAGCACCCACCACCTCTCTCCTGGGTTTGATAATTTCGCTGCAGTGGCCACACAGAACTCACAGATTATGGGGTTTATTAGGGAAGTGCCAGGCTACAATTCGAGTTCAGGAAAAAATGCTCAGTCTCTCTCCCCAGCCCACCATCTCTCAGCCAAGTCTCTCACAGTCTTTCCCCCAGCAGTGCATGTCCCTCGGTGTCTTACTCAGCAATGTATGTCTCTTGCATCTCTTTCCCAGCAGCACGTGTCTCTTTCAGGGGTGCATGTCTCTTTCAGCAGCACATCTTCCTCAACCAGCAGTCAGAGAGAGATTCTGCCTTTAGGAGGCCTCCTTTTGAGCCTGGCAGGGTGGTCAGACTAGCCAATCATAGCATCAGAACTCTAAGCACTTGAGAGAGAGTGGGCACCTCCCAGAACATTGTTTTGTGCCACTCCCAATAGAAATTCTCCAGGTGGACAACTTCAGCAATCAGGAGCTCCTCAGTTGCTCATAGAAAATCCCACCTTGGAGTTTACAAAGACTTATGGGTAGAAAAGCCACACTAAGTAATTTACTACACCACAAATGCACACTTCAGCTAGAGAGA
>NW_006921628.1:1219830-1235955 GCF_000298275.1 Orycteropus afer afer
ATATATATTGTTGTTTTTACGTGCTGTCGAGTCAGACTCGACTCATAGTGACCCCTCCTTGGGTTTCCGAGGAGAATAGAATAGAATTTTATTGTCTCACAGTTCTGGAGGCTGTAAGTCCAAATTTAGGGCATCAACAGGGCTGTGTGCTCTCTCAAGGCTCTAAAGGAAGATCCTTCCCTGTCTCTTCAGCTTCCGTAGCCCTGAGAGTTTCTGGTGTTCTTTGGCTTGTAGACACATCCTTACATGGTGTCTTCCCTGTGTGTGACTTTGTTTCTGTATTTGTTCTCACCTTTAATAAAACCACTCAGAAAGGATTAGGACCCACCCCACTCCAATGTGACCTCATTAAGTTAATTGACAATGAAAGAAAAACAGTATTTCTAAACATGAACACATTCATTGATACAGGGCTTCGGACTTCCCCTATCTTTTATTTATTTATTTATTTTCAATTGTGATTTGGGTGATAGTTTACAGAGTACACTGGTTTTCCATTTAACAATTCATACACATTTTGTTTTGTGACATTCATTACAATTCCCACAGTGTACCAGCACTCTTCCCACTTCTTTCCTGTATTTATCATTTTCATTCATTCTTCTATCCTATTCCATACTGCCTTCTGAGCTTTATCTCTGGGCAAATCCTGCCCTTTTGGTCTCCAATGGTTGATTATTCTAATGAGTACATACTTTCCTGGTATTATTCTTCACCTTATAAGCCTACCATTTGGCTGAAAGTTGAACCAAGGGGGTGAGTTCAGTTCCCAGCTTGAAGAGTGTCTGAGTGCCATAATCTCAGGGTGAGGGGGTAGAGAAAAATTGTATACATTATATATAGAATTTATAAAATTTTCCGTTTTTCTCATGTACATTTTAGTGTCTTCATTTACCTTGGTCAAGTTGTGCTGACTTCACGCATATTTGGGATTGCCTTTCCCATCACCAAAAGTAACAAGTCATTTTCCTTCCCTCCTTTCTCCGGTGATCATCAAAGAACTTTGCTTTCTGTGGTTATAGCTATTCTTGACTTTTTATAGTAGTGGGACCATACAATATTTGTTCTTTTGTTCCGTAGTGATACTGCCTCAGAAACCCAAGGAGGGGTCGCTATGAGTCAGGTCTGACTCGACGGCACATAACAACAAACAACAATGTTCTCTAGATTCATCCATTATGTTTTACGGACTCCTCATTACTCTTTTTATAGTTGTGTAATAAGAGAGGGTTTCCTACGCTAGTTTTGTGGAAGAAGAGAAATCTATTCCTTGCCTGAAGAACTCAATGATGCTTCCTTATCACTTTGTGTTTCAACTGGCCAATTACTGTAACCAGAGAGACAGGGTACAACATCTTGGTTGGCGTAAGCCAACCATGACCCACATACTGATGAGAGTTTTGATTACATAGCTGGAATGGAGAAGGAGTGGTTTAACAGGGAAAATATGGGGAGACTGTTCTCCAGAGGAGGGTGAATGTATACTGTGCAGCAAATAACAGATATTCACTGCAAATGGGAAGTTCATTTGCTGTGGTGACTCTGAATATCTCAGTTTCTCCAAGTTCTGTAGCATTTTCTTGAAGAGCCATCTGGTTAATTTTGATGCATTGAACTGGTCTCTAAGGGGCATAGAAGATCCATAATAAATATTATTGGAAGCAGGAAAACAAAGATTATTAGTAAAAGTAGCACTAGTTGCAACAATACATCCACATATGTCAATGACTTGATAGAAGTTCAGTTCTTGGTCTTCTAGCAGTGCTGGTTTGGCAGGTGATTTCTCATGCTCTGATTCAGAGACCCTAGTTTCTCTTGCCTTGGGCCTCAAGCCAAAGAACTCATACTTCTTGATAGTGAATAGGAAAAGAAGTGGAGCATAAAAGAAAAGAAAAGAAACCTATTGCCATTGAATTGTTTTCAACTCACAGTGATCCTGTAGGACAGAGTAGAACTGCATAATAGGGTTTAATAATAGGCTATAAATCTTTATAGAAACAGACTGCCACATCTTTCTACTGCAGAGCAGTTGGTAGGTTAGAACTGCTGGACTTTAGGCTGGCAACCAGGTGCCTTAACCACTACCCCACCAGGAATCCTGTGGGAAGATTTTATGGGCCAGCCCTGAAAGTGATGTATGTCATTTCTGTTCATGTTCTGTTTGCCAGAACTCAGTCACAAGGCCATACTTTAACTGCAAGGGAGACTGGGAAATGTAGTCTAGCAGCTGAGTGTCCAGGAAAAAAAAAAAAATAAAAATGAAAAAAAAAAAAAAAAAAACACCTCACTGCCGTCGACGTTTCTGACTCATAGTGACCCCTCCTTGGATTTCCAAGGTGGCATGTCTACAGAAGTAGATTGCCCAATCTTTCTTCTGAGAAGTAGCTGGTGGGTTTGAACCATCAGCCTTCTGGTTAGCAGTCAAATGCCTTAGGCACTATGCCACCAGAGCTCCTCAAATAAAAACTAGAAGGAAGGAAAAGCAAGAAGAAAATGAAAGAAATTCTATTCATCTAGTACATCTGCTGGTAAAGAAAATTTTTATATGAATCAAAATGTACTACTAAAACAAAAGTGAGAATAGCTGCAGATTATCTGGGACAAGTGTGTTAACATTATTTGAAAACATTTTAAAGTTGATCCATATGGGAATTGACATGCACAAATGAGAATTTCACATAATTCAATGTAATACAAATTGGACTTGAAATCTAGGAAATGGTGGAGCTGAAAACATATTGGGAGCACCTCTCAGTGAATGTTCTGGGATCTTTAGTTTTGAAACTACTTTTTGAGGTGCAATTTATATATATGTTTGGGAGGCAATGTTTTGTCCAACCTTCCTCATTTGGTTTTTTGGTTCTATGAGCATGGTTTGATGACCCTATTAAATTTTTGATGGGGGAAAATGTACAGGGAAGTAGGTCTATACTTGTGCTATACAGAGTGGAGAGTCGAGGCAGTGTTTGGAAACTCCTTTATTTATTTATTTTTTTGCTGTTTATTTTTTTTTATTATTGTGCTTTGGGTGAAAATTTATAGAGCAAAATTTGTTTTAAATTCAACAGTCTGTGTACATTTGATTTTACACCCCAATTATCATCCCCAACCCTAATCCACTCTCCTCCCCTCCCTTCCCTGTGAACCCTCCTCCCTGTGTCCTTCTTAATTATGTACTCCATATCTGTCCAGCTTTCCTATGTGAATGCTGCCTCTCTAGTACCTCATGGCCCATTGCTCCAAGGAGTGTATCTCCATAGAGTATGTGGGTACATCGCCCTGGGTTGGGTGTTCTGCATGTAAGTCTTTCTATTGTTGGGCTGAGAGCCAATCCTTAGGAGTGAGTCCCATCCCAGGCCCAAAGGGTATCCCAGGGCCATAGTCTTGGGGGGTCCCACCAGACTCCATCCAACCAGTAATTCTGGTCATTATTGTGTTTTTGAATTTTGTTCTACATGTTTTCCTCTCACTCTAACCAGGATCTCCAGTTTTGATCCCTTGGGACCGTCTTTAAAACAATTGTTAATTAACAGTGAAAAAGGATTTTGTCCAAGTCAATTAGATTATTATTCAGTTAACTTAACCAGGACAGAGGTGACTTTAGCCTTGGAGAATCAAGAGTAGTTCTAGGCCCTCGAATGAATATAAATAATAGGTTCTTGGTAAACCACATAGCACAGTGGTTAAGAGCTTCAGTTCTGGCATCAAATAGATCTGGGGTTGAATCTTGTTCTGCCACTTTCAGTCGGTGTTGACCTTGGGCATTGTGAGCTACAGTTTCCTCTTCTGCAAAATGGGACTAATAATAGCACCCACCTGACAGGGTCAGTATTGACGATTAAAAGAGATAGTGCCTGAAAGCACTTAGTACAATGTCTGGCACATAGCAAATGCTCAGTGTGCATTAGCTGCTATTGTTAATTATTTATCACCCATTAGAAAAATACCCATTCTTGGAGAATCTCTGGTTTTCTATGGTATTAAAAAAAAAAAAAAAAAAAAACCTAAACTCACTGTCGTTGAGTCAGATCCAATTCATAGTGACCCCTCCTTGGGTTTCTGAAGCGGTGTTTCTACGGAAATATATTGCTCAATCTTCCTTCTGAGGAGTGCCTGGTGGGTTTGAACCGCCAGCCTTCTGGTTAGCAATCAAATGCCTTGGACACTAGGCTACCAGAGCTCCCTTCTATAGTATACGCTACTGAAATGCTCCTGAAGAAATCAAGTTCAACTTGACTTCAGTGTCTTTTTTATTCACCATCCCATTATTTTTTATAAGATATTTTGAATTCCCTGTGAAAGCAAGAACCATAGTAACAAGCTTTCAGCTTCATTTTGCTTCTGAGATGATCATTAATGGAGTTATTTTGATCATTTTATTTATTTTTAACAATACAGCCTTAAGCTGTAACCACACATTCCTTTTCAAAATTTCCCTGATTTGTTTTTCTTTTCAGCTGAACTCTTGTATCTTCATTTTCATATGTTTTGGTTAAATGGATGAAGTTATCTTTACATGTTTTCAACCATCCTGGACACATTAAAATCCACCTGGTAACTCTCATCAAGTGGGAAACAAGAAGGGGGAATCCAAGGAAAATGATATTGCAGGCTTTGCTTTCTGAGAAGCATGTGCCTACCTATTAAGGGACTAGTATTAGAGAAATTTGCAATGTCAGCCACTGATTATAAAAGCTTTTCTTTAAGGAGAAAAGGAAAAAAAAAAATTACTTCAAAGAGCTCCTGCCTGATTGGAGAAAAAGTAGCCTCATTGCTTTGATCTTTTCACTGAGAGAAACAACATGAAAAGAAAAGAGAAATCAAAATACTGGCTTCTGTTGAGAGCATCATTGGGAATGGTTATTGGCTGCAGCAAACATACATTGCAGCTCTTGAGCACTCAGTAAGGTTTGCTCAGTGAGAGCTGACCTCCCCAGCTTCAGCCTGTAAGGCCATGAATGATTCTCCTTTCCTGAGAGCTGAGAAGGCACTCAAAAGTTTCAAACTTCCTTGACCTCTGGTGAGTTCAGGCTTTAGAAATAAAGTTGGATTTTTTTTTCCCTCTAAAGACTTTAGTTTGTTTACCCTTGGCAAACAATCTGAATCTTCTTATCCCCTTGAAGAGAAAAAAAAAATTCTTCAAAAAACTGATGAAAAGGCTTTTTGCTCATCAGCTTTTGCAAAAACAACATTGTTATGAGTTAAGTGCAAACAAATCAGGACCAGATGACTTACTTTTTCCCTTTAAAATACAGAGTTGAATGGAGCCACTGGTGAGTTTGAACTGTGGACATTTTGGTTAGCATCCAAATGCCTTAACTACTGTATCACAGGAGCTCCTTTTGTCTAGCACAGGCCTGGCAAAAACAACAATCATTAACTTAGGAATGTATGAATGAACTAGTCACAGAATGGCAAAAGGTTGACCAAGGGACAGGCTCTGTGGATGAAATCTACTTTTAAACTAGACCAGAAAAGGGTGAGAACCTTTGATCTGAGCAGGAATAATCCCCATCTCTTCTACAGTATTATTATTATTACTTCTTGTTTTTAGTTGATGTTGAGTCTACTCCCAGTCATGACAACCCCACGTACAGCAGCAGAACCAAATGTTGCCCAGTCCTGTACCATCTTCCCTTCACATTTTGAGTACCTTCCACTTAGGGGCCGGGCCCATTGTCCAGCACAATATCGGACAGTGTTCTATTGTGATCCATTCGATTTTCATTGGCTAGTTTTCAGAAGTAAATCATGAGGCCTTTCTTCCTAGTCTATCTCAGTCTGGATGTTCCACTGAAACCTGTCTGCCAGGGGTGACCCTGCTGGGATTTGAGATACTGGTAGCATAGTGCCAGCCTCATAGCAACATGCAAGCCACCATAGTATGACCAACTGGCAGACGGGTGGTAGGCAGTCTTCTATGATATATGTCTTTTCTTACTTTACTTCTTCTCTTGTCCTGGAAACTCAATGAGGGCAGGGTGTATGTCTTGTGTATTTATTTTTCCCTGTAGAGCACCTGGTCCATGACATGTGATCCTAAATGATTCCAGACCATCATCTTTTTTTCCTCCTATATTGAATTCCTCTTACTTTGGGATCCTGCCATGCTGATTTCTAAGTACTTTAATGGACATAATCCTACTTGAAGTATATATTTGTGCTCTGTATCTGACATGGTTAGGATTTATGGCGTGGGTCCACATTGGCTCTCTTTGCTGGCACCTGCCCAAAGTTATACGTACCACTGCTCCTCTGTGGGTTCTCCCAGAACATCTTTAGACATGGACAGTTTTAGATGCAGTGAGGAAACATATCTTGGGAAATAAAGCTAATACTTACCATAGTGGGAGCTCTGGTAGCATAGTGCCTAAGGCACTTGACTGCTAACCAGAAGGCTGGCGGTTCAGACCCACCAGGTACTCCTCAGAAGGAAGGTTGGGCAATCTACTTCCGTAGTGATAATGCCTCGGAAACCCAAGGAGGGGTCGCTATGAGTCAGGTCCGACTGGATGGCACATAACAACAACAACACTTACCATAGTAAAAAAGAATTAGTTAAATCACTTAGCAAAAGTAAATAATTCAAACAATATCTAATAGATAATAGAAAAAGGATATCTAAAAGCAAAATTATAATGTATCCATTTGGAATACTCTGCTTGGGTCTTATCTGGCCAATGTTTTCAGCAGAAAATGTCCCAGTTTTTAAATATCACGTTAATCTCTTACTGCTCTTAACAAGATAACAAAGAGCCATGTATATAAGGATGACGAGAGCAACCTTTCCTATCCCATTAATGTCAGTGCAAAGAAAGATATATTTTGCTGCAACAGGTCCTGCCATTGAAAAGAACCAGAAATGCCTTTATTTCATCATTTGTGGTTCTTTCTTGGTTTCTGGAGCACCCTCTCCCTCTTTTTCTCTCTCTCTCTCTCTGGCTTCCTCTATCAGAGGCACAAAGCAGAGATCCATGGAGCACTAGAGGTGGCTCTTGTTTTCACATAATTCTTTTGGATACTCTTTGGGTGAACAAATTAAAATAACAGTTTCCCCACTTAAAGAAACAAAACCACTTTGAATCTGCTGTGGTGTGAATAATGTTCAGGGCTTTTTAAAGGAAAAATTATCTGAAAACCACATTGTCACCATCACCACAATAAGGATTTTTACTATTTGTATTATAATATTGCTTTAACATATATTACAAAAAATATTTAGTTCTAGTAAAACTATAAAATATAAAAGCAAATTTAAAGATTAAAATAAAACCAATAAAATTCAAATTAGCAACATGAATTTTAATGTGAAAGATGAGTTGTTGCTTTTTTTTTTTTTTAATTAAATGACTGCTCAAAACAAGGTAGTGTAGTGCCTAAGGCACTTGACTGCTAACCAGAAGGCTGGTGATTCAAACCCACCAGCCACTCTTCAGAAGGAAGATGATGGGACAATCTACTTCCGTAGTGATACTGCCTTGGAAACCCAAGGAGGGGTTGCTATGAGTTGGGTCCCACTCCACAGCACATAACAACAACAACAACAGAACAAGGTACTGATCACCTTGGCTTTTTGTGGGGAGCTCTGGTAGCATAGTGCCTAAGGCATTTGATTACTAACCAGAAGGCTAGTGGTTCAAACCCACCAGCCACTTCTTGGAAGGAAGATTGGGCAATCTAATTCCATAGTGATACTACCTCTGAAACTCAAGGAGAGGTCTCTATGAGTCAGGTTCAACTCGACAGCAGTGAGTTTTGTGTGTGTTTTTTTTTTTTTTTTTGACACAAATGCAGAATTTTTGTGTTATGTCTACCTCAGGTCTTTACTCACTGACCCTTGACAAAGTAGTACTATTTGGTGCCAACATCAGTGTAAAAACAAATGCAAGCCTGAGCTTTTACATTGCCTGGTTTATGATGGTCATCTAGATTATCCAGAATATACTTAAATTAACATTTCTTATCATCAACATGAAAATCCAAAATTAAAATCTCTCCTCAGAGAGTTTGAAGATGCCCATAAATTCATCCTAGTTTTAGTAAGTATGGGTTAGGGTTAAACAATTTAATTCAAGCTTATGCTGAAAAAGTTTGGACCATATAACCCAACCAAAACAAATCCATTGCTGTCTAATTGATTCTGACTCAGAGACCCTAAGGACAGAACAGAACTGCATCATAAAGTTTCCAAGGCTGTAATCTTTATGGAAGCAGACTGCCACATCTTTCTACCACTGAGTGGCTAGGCTAGTGGGTTTGAAACACTGACCTTTTGGTTAGCAGCCGAACACTTTTGTTTATCATGTTTTTGGTGACTATGGTTACTAAAGGAGTTCTGGTGAAGCAGTGGTTAAAGCATTGGCCTGCTAACCAAAAGGTCAGTGGTTCAAACCCACCAGCCACTTGGCAGGAGAAAGATGAGGCAGTCTGCTTCTGTAAAGATTTACAGCATTGGCAACCCTATGGGGTAGTTCTACTCAGTCCTATACTGTCGCTAGAGTCAGAATTGACTTAACTGCAGTGGGTTTGGTAGTTACTCAGGAAAAAAAAAAATCCATATCTTGTACTTTCACTTTTGTATTTTATTTTTAAGTGGCAGTGGGGATCAAGGGTAATTATGCATGTAGTTTGTATTTAAATAAGGCATGTGAGTGGAAATATCACTTAATTTGCCTCTCAGAAATCAGTTTTCAGTCGCAATGTTGGAACATGCCATTAGAAGTACCTCATGCTATGATAATTAAATATTATGTTTTCCGGAGATGCTAAATGATATCTCCTGAGGTCTCAAAATTTGCAAGTGTCTCTATTTTATATAATGGGGCTTTAAAATGAACAAGAGTAACTATTTTATAAATTGAAGATTTAAGAAGAAAATTAGATGTACTCAGGCTCTCAAGATATTTTATTCTATTATATGACCAATGATAAATCCTTAATGTCTGCACACAGTACATAAAGACTAGAAATGTTTCTGTTACCAATAAACTATGTTAAATATGCTACTTTTTAGTGCCTAAGGCATTTGACTGCTAACCAGAAGGTTGGCAGTTCAAACCCACCAGCCACTTCTCTCCAGCATCTATGGAATAAGGACTAGGGAAGGTTGGGCAATCTACTTTCATAGTGATAATTCCTTGGAAACCCAAGGAGGGGTCCCTATGAGTTGGATCTGACTTGACAACAGTCAACAAAAGAGTTTGGCTTTTGTCCATTTAAAAAAAAAAAAAAACCATAAACAGCCTTTTTTTGAAATAGAAAGTGTGATGGTTTAAGGTTGTGTGTCAACTTGGCCAGGCCTTGGTTCTCAGTGGTTAGCAGTAATGTAATAATGTAATTATCCTCAATTTTATGGGCTGATGCAATCACCTCCATGGTGTGATCTAATGTGATCAGCCAGTTGGGTATAAGAGGAGTTTCCTTGGGGGTGTGGCTTATGTCTAATATATATAAATGTTCTGGCAAAGCTCACTGGCTTTTGCTTTGGATCCTGCATCTGACTTATCATCATCTGGCCTCTAGTTCTTGGGACTTGGGCCAGAGTCCTGCCACATTGCCTGCTGATCTTGGAATTCATCAGCCTCTGCAGCCCGTGAGCCAGCAGCCTGTTGTCTGACCTGCCGATCTTGGGTTTGTGAGCTCCTGCAGTTACATGAATCAGGAGAAGCCTCCAGACTGATGCCTGACCCACAGATTTGGTACTTGTCAGCCTCTGCAACCATGAGCTCTTTCCTTGGGAAAAATCTCTCCCTTCCTTTCTCTGTCCTCTTCCTCCCTCCCTCCCTCTCTATTCTCTCTGTCTCATCTATCCATACACATATGTAAACAGTTCACTGGTTTTGCTTCTCTAGAGAAAACAGCCTAAGGCAGATAGTATAAATTTAGATGGAACAGAGTTATTGCCTTTGATGTCTAATTATATAAGTAAAGCATATTCATTGCAAAAAAGTCAGAAGGTCCTGAAGAACAGAAAGAGCCCAATCAAAACAGAGTAAGAAAAACCTAGTAATAATGTTACTACATACTAGTGATCACTTAACATAATATTTTTATTACTAGTTTTTGTTTAAGTGTGTTTCTTTAAAAACAGAACAAAGCACACACAGTGAGGATTTGTATCTCTTACCTCTTACATTTTTCATTTAACTTTAGATTATTTGGGGGTGATGGTAGTGTAGAATGTACCCAGTCCCATTCCATAACCTTTTTCTTGAAATTACGAAACTTGCACCCAAATTTCAGAACACTGTTTTTCTTGGGATAAAAATAGCAGTCCTTACCCACAAGGATATATCCAGTGGGATGCTTTTGAAAACAAGTATCAGAACACTTAGCTCAACCTGAGTTGAAACCAGTAAGAAGCATATTATCTTACATTAGACAAAGTCCAGAGGTAATCTAGGCTTCAGGGCTACTTGATTTCATGATATGACAATGTCTGCAAGGACCAAGGTTCTTCTCATTTCTCCTCTATGCTGTCTACCCAGTTAGCTTCATCCCAAGGCTGACAGCAGCAATAAGGTCAACAGGCCTCCTTATCTCTGTCTAGAGAGAGAGAGAAAGTCCTCTCCACCATCTATGGAATAAAATTCCTGCCCATTATTTGAGTGTCCAGTCGGTCCAGTTTAGGTTCCAGTACCATCTTGGCACCATTAAAAATTGTCTCATGCAGTGCTTCAACCTGAGCTTCAAATATACTGACTGAGGTCTTTTGGCACTCATCCCTGGAGCTGAGGATGGCTTTGGATTCTGCTACATCACATAAGCTGTATGGGGTAGGGTTGAAAACTTAAACGAAATTAATATTCTGTTGAGAAAGGTGGGGATAGATGCTGGATAGGCAACCAGCATTATCCAATAAAAATGCTACCCACGATGTTATCCCTACCCACCCTATCCTCCTTTCCATTCTCACCTTGCACCATATTTCTCCGTTTCCTTCCTTGATTACAGTTTCTTTGGACATAGTCCCTACCTCAGAGGCTTTGTCCATGCAGCCTCCTATGCCTGGGATACTCTTCCCTCCTCTCCTCTCCTTCTTCTAAGTTAACACACCTGCTCATCTTTCAAATGCCAACTCAGTTCCCACTTCCTCTGATTAGATGAAATCCTTTATTCCTCTGGCACTTGTTAGTGGTTAGTCTTTATTTAATAGTATATTTTTGTTACTGTCTCCCGCCCCCTCCATTAACTCTAGGTTGTATGAGGGCAGAGATTAGCTTATCATTTTATTTCCTGGGTCTAACACAATGCCTGGAATATGTAAAGTGCTAAAAAAAAAAAAAAAAACTACCAGTATATAAGATGAAATTTACTGTTCAGAATTTAAAAGAAGTGGTTTTTCATGTTTATTCTAAATATTTTCCTATAGCATCAAAGAGGTAGTGTGGTATAATTGACATCACTAAGGTAGATACTCAGCATGTTGAGGCAGTGGAGAGCATGCCAAAAAACCATATGAATTGCCATCAAGTTGATTCCAACTCATAGTGATCCTACTGGGCAGAGTAGAACTGCCCCACAGTGTTTCCAAGGCTGTAAATCTTTATAGAAGCAGACTGCCTCAACTTTCTCCTGTGAAGCAGCTAGTGGGTTCAAGGCACTAACGTGGTTAGCAGCTGAACACTTCATTACTCTGCCACCAGGTCTTCTCATGGGGAGCAAGGATGTGATAGTTGTTAGTTTGCAATACCAAGTGGTTAAATGATAACTTACCACACTATTGTGGCAGATCTCATGGGATTGTTTATAGGGACAAAAATTAACCCTGTGCCCCCTTTTCCATACTTACTTTGTTACCTGTTAAAGGTAAATTTCATTTTCTATGAGAAAAGAAACAACACTGTATGTGGATAATGATGAGAAATGAGAATACAGTCAAGGTGTGGAGTTTTCCTGCATAGTATTTTCCTGTTTCATTTCATTAACATATATATATAGGTATTATTTTAAAAATCAGAGTTCACATATTTTAAACCTCACTATATATGAATCAGCTGCAAACATCCATTAATAATCAGAACATGGAATGTACCAAGTATGAATCTAGGAAAATTGAAAGTTGTCAAAAGTGAAATGGAATGCATAAAGATCAATATCCTAGGCATTAGTGAGCTGATATGGACTGGTTTTGGCCATTTTGAATTAGACAACCATATGATATACTATGCCAGGAATGACAGATTGAAGAGAAATGGCATGACATTCATCATCACAAAGAATATTTCAAGATCTGTTCTGAAGTAGAATGTTCTCAGTGATAGAATAATATCCATACGCCTACAAGGAA
Source organism: Orycteropus afer afer (assembly GCF_000298275.1). Classification (NCBI taxonomy): domain Eukaryota; kingdom Metazoa; phylum Chordata; class Mammalia; order Tubulidentata; family Orycteropodidae; genus Orycteropus; species Orycteropus afer. The sequence continues at coordinate 1,232,120 of NW_006921628.1, forward strand.
GACCAGTTAATACTGTTGTTGTTGTTGTTAGGTGCCATAGAGTTGCTTCTGACTCATAGTGACCCCATGCACAGCAGAACAAAACACCGCCTGATCCCGCACCAGCTCCACGATCCTTGCTATACTTGAGCCCATTGTCGCAGCCACCATGTCAATCCATCTTGTCGAAGGCCTTCCCCTCTTTCATAAACCCTCCACCTTACCAAGCATGACATCCTTCTCCAGGAAATGGTTCCCTCTGACAACATGACCAAAGTAGGTGAGACGAAGTCTGACCATCCTCGCTTCCAAGAAGCATCTCAGCTGCACTTCCTCCAGGACAGATCTATTAGTTCTTTTGGCAGTCCGTGGTACTCTCAGCATTCTTCACCAGCACTATAGCTCAAAAGCATCAACTCTTCTTCGGTCTTCCTTATTCATTGTCCAGCTCTCACATGCATATGAGGTGGTTGGAAATATCATGGCCTGTGTCAGGTGCACCTTAATCCTCAAGGAGACATCCCTGCTCCTAATAATCGGAACATGGAATGTATGAAGTATGAATCTAGGAAAATTGGAAGTTGTCAGAGTTAATACTACTATTATTCAAATATACACACCAACCACCAAAGCAAAAGATGAGGAAATTAAAGATTTTTACCAAATTCTGCAGTCTGAAATTGACTGAACATGCAATCAAGATGTGCTAATTATCACTGGAGATTGGAATGCAAAAGTTGGAAATGAGGAAGTATCATCAATAGTTGGAAAATATGGCCTTGGCGATAGAATTAACACTGGAGATCACATGATAGAATTTTGCAAGACCAGTGACTTATTCATTGCAAATACCTTTTTACAACAACACAAATAGCAGCTATACATGTGGACTTCACCAGATAGAGTACACAGGAATCAGATTGACTACATCTGTGGCAAGAGGTGAATGGAAAAGCTCAATACTTTCAGCCAAAACCAGGCCAGGAGCTATTTGTGCAACAGACCATCAACTGCTCATATGCAAGTTCAACTTGAAGTTGAAGACAAGTAAAACAAGTCCACAAGAGCCAAAACATGAGCTTGAATATATCCGTCCTGAATTTAGAGACCATCTAAAGAATAGATTTGATGCATTGAACACCAATGACCAAAAACCAGAAGAATTGTGGGATGACATCAAGAATATCACCCATGAAGAAAGCAAGAGGTCATTAAAAATATGAGAAAAAAAGAAAAGACCAAAATGGATGTCAGAAGAGACTCTGAAACTTGTCCTTGAATGAAGAGTAGCTAAAGCAAATGGAAGAAATGACAGGAGAGCTGAACAGAGGATTTCAAAAAGTAGCTCAAGAAGACTAAGCCAACTATTGTAATGAAATGTGCAAAGACCTGGAGTTAGAAAACCAAAAGGGAAGAATACACTTGGCATTTCTTAAGCTGAAAGACCTGAAGAAAAAACTTGAGTTGCAACATTGAACGGTTCTATTGGCAAAATATTGAATGATGCAGGAAACATCAAAAGATGATGGAAGGAATACAGAGTCACTGTACCAAAAAGAATTGGTCAATGTTTATCCATTTCAGGAGGGAGCATCTGATCAAGAACCAATGGTATTGAAGGACTAAGTCAAGGCTGCGCTGAAGGAATTGGTGAAAAACAAGGCACCAGAAATTGATGGAATACTCATTGGGATGTTTCAACAAACAGATGTCTCAATGGAGGCACTCACTTGGCTATCCCAAGAGATTTGGAGGACAGCTTCCTGGCCAACTGACTGGAAAAGATCCATATTTGTACCCATTCCAAAGAAAGGTGATCCCACAGAATGTGGAAATTATCCAACAATATTATCAATATCCTGGGAAGGAAGGTTGGGCAATCCTACTTCCATAGTGATGCTGCCTCGGAAACCCAAGGAGGGGTCGCTATGAGTCAGGGCCGACTCAACGGCAAATAACAACAACAACATCATTAATATCACACACAATAAATTCTTACTGAAGATAATTAAAAAAAACAGCTGTAGCAGTGTATTGACAGAGAACTTCCAGAAATGCAAGCTGGATTCAGAAGAGGATGTGGAATGAGTGATATCATAACTGATGTCAGAAAGCAAAGAATACCAGAAAGATGTTTACTTGTGTTTCATTGACTATGAAAAAGCATTGGATTGTGTGGATCATAACAAATTTTGGATAACATTGATAAGAATGGGAATTCCAGAACACTTAATTGTACTCATGAGAAATCTGTACATAGACCAGGAGGCTGTCATTCAAACAAAACAAGGGGATACTACATGGTTTAAAATCAAGAAGGGAGTGTGTTAGGGTTGTATCCTTTCACCATACTTACTCAATGTGTATGCTGAGCAAATAATCTGAGAAACTGGATTAAATGAAGAAGAACATGGCATCAGGATCGAAGAAAAACTCATTAACAACCTGCAATATGCAGATGACACAACTTTGCTTGCTGAAAGTGAGGATGACTTGAAGCACTTACTGATGAAGATTGAAGAATACAGTCTGCAGTATGGATTACACCTCAATATAAAGAAAACAAAAATCCTCACAACTGGACCAATAAGCAGCATCACAATAAACAGAGAAAAGATTTAAGTTGCCAAGAACTTCATATTACTTGGTCCTATAATCAACACTAATGGAAGCAGCAGTCAGAACATCAGAAGATGTATAGCACTGGGCTAATCAGTGTCAAAGGACCTCTTTCAAGTGCTGAAGAGCAAAGATGTCTCTTTGAGGACTAAAGTGCACCTGATACAAGCCATGGTATTTTCAATCACCTCTTATACATGTGAGAACTGGACAATGAATAACGAAGATTGAAGAAGAGTTGATGCTTTTGAGTTGTGGTGTTGGAGAAGAATGCTGAAAGTACCATGGACTGCTAAAAGAACTAACATCTATCCTGGAAGAACTGCAGCCAGAATGCTCCTTGGAAGCGCTAATGGCTAGACTTCATCTCACCTACTTTGGTCATGTTGTCAGAAGGAACCATGCCCTGGAGAAGGATATCATACTTGGTAAAGTGGAGGGTTGATGAAAAAGGGGAAGGCCTTCAACAAGATGGATTGACACAATGGCTGCAATGATGGGCTCAGGAAAGCAAGGATCATGAGGATGGCATGGGACCAGGAAGTATTTCATTCTGTTGTACAAAAAGTCGCTGAGTCAGAGACAACTTGATGGTACCTAACAACAACAACACTATATATGAAGAGCTGTTGTTGTTGTTGTTAGGTGTCATCAAGTCTTTTCCAACTCATAGTGAGCCTATGCACAGCAGAATGAAAAACCACCCGGTCCTGAACCAGCTCCATGATCCTTGCTATACTTGAGCCCATCACTGCTGCCACTGTTTCAATCCATCTTGTTGAGGGCCTTCCCCTCTTTCGTCAACCCTCCACCTTACAAAGCATGACATCCTTCTCCAGGGAATGGTCCCTTCTGACAACATGACCAAAGTAGGTGAGACAGTCTGGCCAGTCTCACTTCCAAGGAGCATTCTGGCTGCACTTACTCCAGGGCAGATTTGTTAGTTCTTTTAGGAGTCCATGGTACTTTCAGCATTCTTTGCCAACACCACAACTCGAAACCATCTACTCTTCTTCGGTCTTTATTCATTGGCCAGGTCTCACATGCATATGAGGCAATTGAAAATACGATGGCTTGTGTCAGACACATCTTACCTCAAGGAGGCATCTTTGCTCTTTAGCACTTGAAAGAGGTCCTTTGGAAGCCGATTAGCCCAGTGCTATACATTGTGTGGGAGCTCTGGTAGTATAGTGCCTAAGGCACTTGACTGCTAACCAGAAGGCTGGCAGTTCAAACCC
>NW_006921628.1:1238620-1245303 GCF_000298275.1 Orycteropus afer afer
GGGTGATATTCTTGATGTCATCCCACAATTCTTCTGGTTTTTGGTCATTGGTGTTCAATGCATCAAATCTATTCTTTAGATGGTCTCTAAATTCAGGACAGATATGTTCAAGGTCATGTTTTGGCTCTTGTGGACTCGTTTTACTTGTCTTCAACTTCAAGTTGAACTTGCATATGAACAGTTGATGGTCTGTTGCACTATCAGCTCCTGGCCTGGTTTTGGCTGAAAGTATTGAGCTTTTCCATCACCTCTTGCCACAGATGTAGTCAATGTAATTCTTGTGTACTCCATCTGGTGAAGTCCATGTGTATAGCTGCTATTTGTGTTGTTGGAAAAAGGTATTTGCAATGGATAAGTCATTGGTCTTACAAAATTCTATTATGAGCTCTCCAGCGTTATTTCTGTCACCAGGGCCACATTTTTCAACTACTGGTAATTCTTCTTTGTTTCCAGCTTTTGCATTCCAATCACCAGTGATAATTAGCACATCTTGATTGCATGTTCTATTAATATCAGACTGCAGAAGTTGATAAAAATCTTTGATTTCCTCATCTTTTGCTTTGGTGGTTGGTGCGTAAATTTGAATAATAGTAATATTAACTGGTCTTCCTTGTAGGGGTATGGATATTAGCCTATCACTGAGAGCATTGTACTTCAGGACAGATCTTGAAACATCCTTTGTGATGATGAATGCCACACCATTCTTCTTCATACTGTCATTCCTGGATAATAGATCATATGGTTGTCTAATTCAAGATAGCCAAAACCGGTCTATTTCAGCTCACTAATGCCTAGGATATCGATCTTTATGAGGTCCATTTAATTTTTGACAATTTCCAGTTTTCCTAGATTCATACTTTGTATGTTCTATGTTCCAGTTATTAAGGGATATTTGCAGGTGTTTCTCCTCAATTTGAGTCATACAACGTCAACAAATGAACGTCTCAAAAGCTTTACTTTATCCATATCATTAAGGTTGATTCTACTTTGATGAGACAGCTCTCTCCCAGTTGTATTTGAAGTGCCTTCTGACCTAAAGGGCTCATCTTCCTGCCTGTATGTGACAGTGTTTCCAGGCTATTCCTAAAGTTGCCCAGTAATGTGTCAGACAGTGTTTCTCTGGTATTCATAAGGGTTTCCCTGGCCAATTCTTTGAGAAGTGAATGGCCTCGTCTTTCTTTCTAGTCTGTCTCAGTCCGTAAGCTGCATTAAACCTGTGTACCATGAGCAACGCTGCTGGCGTTTGAAACATTGGTGGCAGAGCCTCAAGCCTCACAGCAAGCCACAAGCCACCAGAGTATGACAAACTGACAGACAACTTCATCTCCCTTAGCTGTTTGAAAACTCTCCACCCTCCCCTTACCTAATTCCTACCTGGCTCCTGCCACTTTGTCATCCCCGGTGGCATTCCCTCCCTTTCCTGCCTCTGGGCGTGGGTCATATATATGAAGAATATTGTTTGTTAAAATGCTAATAATTCACTAATTTCCAAAGTATTAATACCAAGCGTCTATCAACAAAAGTACTAATATAGATGGTCATTGGGAGAATATACAGAGGAAGTTGTACAGAAAAAGCACTGGTTAATATTTTCCTATAAACACTCATTGTTTATATTAGTTTAATGTCTGCCTACTTTCTCAGTTTTTGGCATAGAATCTTAAATTGTTAGGACATTTAATTTCCCCTCCATCTCTTACTATTATGAGTAATGCTTTCATGACCATCTCATACATAAATCTTAGCATAAATCCACATTTCAGGTTATGTCTTCCAGACATATTCCCAGAAATAGAATTAGTGGGATCCCCACTTTTAAAGTCAACTGTTGAAAGCCTTCTGTAAATTCAGTATTCTAAAAGTGTGTTGGCTTACTGCAGTTCTGAAATTGAAGACTGGGTAGAGGAGGTGGGGTCTTTAGCTCAGGGCACTGCACTGATTTACTGGCAATACTCAACAAGGGGATCTTTGCGGATGTGCCTGGGATTGAGGCATCGTGATGTGCCCAGATATGCTGTTGGTCAACGGTGTAGCTACGCTCATAAAGGCAGGGAATTTTTTTGTTCAGGCCTCGATGTGTGAGAGCCCTGAGGGAAACCCATATGAAGTTGGTGTCAGCAGCTCACCTTTAAATATTGGACTTGGAATGTGATCAATCAGCAAACCACAAGGGAGGAAGTATAAATAAAACATGTCCCTTGCAAAGAGGGCAAAGCTGCAATTTGCCAAGTGCACTGTAATTGCTTCTGGTTAATTATCTCAGTGGTGAGCTGGGAGCACTAAAGGCACACATTCTCATCCACTGTGGATAAAAATAATTCCACTCCTTGGATCATCCAAATTTCAATGTTAGGATGTGGACAAAACATGGCCAGTTCTTTTGGATGGTAAGGGATGGATGATGACTTCAGATAGATTCTACTTTTTTGGATCGTCAATTTTTATCATCAGTATAATTACTTATGATAATTACCATAAGTCCTCAGAGTTATAAACCACCAATTTAGGGACAACTCCTACTTGCCCTTTAATGTTGTATAACTTTGAAACAATTGAACTGACCCCTGCTTACAACAGATTCTTCATCACAATTACCTTCGCTTGCTACACATGCAGTTTTTAAATCACAGAAAAGGCATCAAGCCTTTTCTTGCGTTAAATTAAGGCTAAATAAGAACCATATGCAGCAGTTCCAACTTACCTATAAATTCAACTCAAAGGCTTACTTATACTTAAAGACAAACTTAGGAACAGATCTCATTCATAACCTGAGGACTGTCTGTAATGCCCTTAACCTAAACCTCTAGTTTGCTAGGGAATATAAATTTATCACAAGAAGCTGTTTTTAAGTACCCACTGTGTGTCAGGAATTATCTTGAATCCTCATATTCATATAGCCCTGCGTTGTGTAGATGAGGAAATTAAAGCACAGAGAGGCTATTCCTTCCTTAAGGTCACACAGCCAGGAAACAGCAGAGCCAGGTATCAAACCAATTCTGCTAAATCATCAGTATACCATCTGCCTCACTGGATTGGGGGACAGAGCTATCTTGAACACATTGTTCTGGTTACCTGTTGGTGCTCTGACAAGAATATACCACAAATGGTATGCTTGGTCAAACCGGAGTTTATTCTCTTAAGTCTGGAGGCTTTAAGTCCAAGTTCAGCGTGCCAGGCTCTAGGGGCTGGGTGAAAGCCCCTCAACTTTGGGGTTTAGCTCCGCCTCCTGCTCCTAGCCCACTGAAGCTAGAGGCTTTTCTTCACTCAGACAGCTGCTGGCTGCTGAGGCTGTCAAGCCCAAGGTTGACAAGTAAAAAGGCACAGTCCCAAAGTCACCAAACCACACAGCAGGCCATTAATTCAAGTCCATTGAAAGTCCCAAGGTCAGTAGAGCATGGCAGGCTGCTGAACAATGACATAGCTACATGCAGGGTTGAAGCCTGCTACGAGCTAGAGACCATTCCCCAAGGCTTCTCCTTATATATGGGAAGCAGACCACGTCCCTAAGGCAGCTATGCAGCTGCTCACAGTAGATTCCACCATGGAGCTGATTACCAGTCTCATCACAGGGGATAGTACATTCAGCTGCTCAGCCACTCAACCAGGACCAGCCAAGTTGACACACAATCTTAACCACCACACACATGGACCTAAAGTTCTTAAGTACACACAAATGATTTTTGTACTAAGGAAGTATCTCAGAGGGCATTTTTCTCTCTTGAAACCTTTGCTAAAATTCGAGGAACTTTATTTTAGGAAAGGCTAGAAATGCTTCTGTTTTGGCTCTTGTACTAAATCACAAAGATTCCTAAATGGTAAGAATATGAAGATGAGAAGAGAAGGGCTGTTGGAGTCCTGAGCTCCCAATGAAGGAGATGAAAAGAGAGGTCAGTTTAGCCAAAGAAAGAAGGCCCTGGGCACCCATCAAAGGCACTAAACTTGGATGTGCAGAGGGTGATGTGATGATGGATATTCAGATCAGGATTTAAATCTGAGGCAGAAGAAGAACAAAGGAGTCATGGACTAAGCAAAGACGTGAGAGATGGAAGGGCAGAGACCCAGCATCCCTGGGAAGGGGGGTGAGTACTGCACATTGCACAAGAAGTCCCCCATCCAGCACAGGGCAGAGGGGAGTCCATTACATCTCAGAGCTGTGGGGTTAGGGGGTGGAGGACAGAAACCCGAGGAGAAAAGCTGATAGGAGAGGAAAGCAAAATAATGAAGTACAGGAAAAAGACACCAAGACGAAAGGAATCTGAGATGTGGCTGAACTTTAATTGGCTCCTTTCAGCTCTTCTTTGTCAGAGAAAAATGTGATTCCAATCCTTCTGATTTGGCTTGACTGCTCTTGCTCTCCTGCTGTCCCTGGATCTGACTGTCATTAGCAAAATCCTAACAGCCTCACAGAGGCTCTGTGACTTCCTTGAGGGCAGCATTTACATATTGCTCAGCTCTGGCTTTTCAATTTCATTAGTGGTTAATAGCACAGGGTCTTGGACCCACAAGAGATTAGACCCGCCAGCATGAAGCCTTGGGAGAGTTACCCAACCTCTCTGAACCTCAGTTTTCCCATTGATAAAATGAAAATGATAATAATACATGTTTCATTGTGTTATTGTGTAGCTTAAATGAGATAACATGAGAAAGAGGGCTTGATACACAGAAAATTCTCAATAAATTATAACTTTTGTTACCATTTTTTGGCACCTGTAGTGTAGTGCCTAAGGAATTTGACTGCTAACCAGAAGGCTGGCGGTTCAAACCCACCAGCCACTCCTCGGAAGGAAGATTTGGCAATCTATTTCCATAGTGATAATGCCTCGGACTAAGGCGCGCCTGACACAAGCCATGATATTTCCAATCGCCTGGTATGCATGTGAGAGCTGGACAATGAATAAGGAAGACTGAAGAAGAGTGATGCTTTTGAGTTGTGGTGCTGGCAAAGAATGCTGAAAGTACCATGGACTGCTAAAAGAACTAACAGATCTGTCCTGGAGGGAGTGCAGCCAGAATGCTCCTTGGAAGCCAGAATGGCCAGACTTTGTCTCACCTATTTTGGTCATGTTGTAAGAAGGGACCATTCCCTGGAGAAGGATGTCATGCTTGGTAGGGTGGAGGGTCGACGAAAGAGGGGGAGGCCTTCAACGAGATGGATTGATACAGTGGCTGCGATGATGGGATCAAGTATAGCAGGGATTGTGGGGCTGGCGCGGGATCAGGCAGTGTTTCGTTCTGCTGTGCATGGGGTCGCTATGAGTCGGAAACGACTCGACGGCACTTAACAACAACAACAACAATGCCTTGGAAACCCAACGAGGGGTCGCTATGAGTTGGATCCAACTCAGTGGCAGTGAGTTTGGTTTGTTTTTGGTTACTTTCTGAAAGGGTCTCTGTAGTGGTTAAGGCATTTGACTTCTAACCAAAAGGTCCATGGTTCAAACCCATAGCTGTTCTATAGAAGAAAGAAGAGACAGTCTGTACTTTCTTTCTGTACCCTTTAGCTGGTTGTATAGAAACAAGGACCTGGGTTCCCACTTGGCTCTACCACTTACATGCTGTGTGATGTGGGAAAGACCGTAAAACTCTCTGGGCCTCAGTGTTCTCATCTCTGAAATGGTTGCACAAATGAAAAGGTTGAAATGAATGAGCTCTGTTTCCTCAGCAGGATCATGTCATTGATATTTTGGCAGAGAAACTCTTGGAAAAATAGAGTTAACCATTTCCTCCATTCTGCACAGGTTGAAGCTGTCTTCAGGTTGGGCTTTACGTGCACCCAGTTCAGTTCCACAATCATGGAGGGCTTGTTTGTGCCAGGTACTAGGCTAAATGCTGAGGGTAGGGGTGGGAGTGGGCAAGTTGTATCCCTGCCTTTGAGAGGTTCCTTTCCAATGGAAGAGATAGATATTTACATGGCTAATTACAACTCACTATGGTCCATGTGTCCCTGGGTAGCTCAGTTGCTAACTGAAAGATTGGAAGTTCAGTGGTGTCTCAGAAGGAAGGCCTGGAGATCTATTTCCAAAAAAATCAGCCATTAAAAACCCTGTGGAGCAGAGTTCTACTGTGACACATGGGTTCTCTGTGGGTCAGAATTGACTAATGGCAGCTGATTTGGTGGTGCACATGCTATTAGGTGGATGAGGTAGAGTCAGAATGCAGAGGATAGACAGATTTGCTTCCTGCAGGGAGTGGACAGTCTTCACAGAGATGAGGAGAGACAGCATTCCAAATAAGTTTTTTTTTCCCCTTTTCATAACATTAATACATATCCAATAGAGAAAACATTGAAAAGCACACAGGGAAAAAAAAAAAAAAATCCCTGGAAGCTCCCATCTCTGTGCATGTGTATTTGTCCTGTCTCAGGTGTAGTATGTGTGAGTACATATCCAAATTTGAGATTGTGCCTTGAATACCATTTTGACACTTGTTTTTTAAGTATTAGCAACATGCCCTGGAACTGAATAGGAGTTGGCTTGGAGACAAGGAGAGAAGGGAGGAGAAGGGGCTGGGCAATGTTTTAGGCAGCAGAGATAGCATGGGAGGTAGCAGCTTTAGCTTTTTTGTTTGGAAGGTGTCTGAATTTCAAGGTGAATTAGTGCCTAAGGCACTTGACTGCTAACCAGAAGGCTGGTGGTTCAAACCCACCAGCCACTCCTCAGAAGGAAGGTTGGGCAATCTACTTC
>NW_006921628.1:1245403-1253853 GCF_000298275.1 Orycteropus afer afer
TGCCTCAGAAACCCAAGGAGGGGTCGCTAGGAGTTGGGCCTGACTTGACGGCACATAACAACAACAACAACATTATATCTAGTAGCAGTTAGCTCTCTGTTTGCTCAGCAATGAAAAATAAGCTAGTTTTAAATTCAGATGAGTCAAAATAATTCAAGTTTGTCCCTTTAGCTCTTTCCTGGTGAGCTGAGATGCAGAAGCCCCTTCTGAGATGCAGAAGAGATTGTATGTTCCAAAGATTGACACGTCCACAACACACTCTGAGGGAAGGGGCCCAAGAGGCTCTCTGTGCTTTAGGTGTTGTGCTCAGTCTTCTGTATCCCTGTCACTCCTACTGGACCAGGGACTATGGCCTGAGCTTCAGGCATCCACATGTGGGCTGGTCCCGAATGAGGCCAGCTCACTCCTGATATGTCTTAGTGCAAAACTCTGCAGTAGGGATGCCCCATATTGTTTGATGCTCTGAGTTAGGTCACTTGTTGTTGTTGTTGTTATGTGCCGTCGAATCGGCACCCACTCATTGCGACCCCTCCTTGGGTTTCCAAGGCGGAATCACTACGAAAGTTGGATTGCCCAACCTTCCTTCCGAGGAGTGGCTGGTGGGTTTGAACCTCCAGCCTTCTGGTTAGCAGTCAAGTGCCTTAGGCGCTATGCTACCAGAGCTCCTAGTTAGGTCACTAGGACTCATTTATGTCCACAATCATACTAAAAGCATCATTCTAGTCCTCTTCCACCCACCAGCCACTCCTCAGAAGGAAGGTTGGGCAATCTACTTTCATAGTGATACTGCTTTGGAAATCCAAGGAGGGGTCGCTATGAGTCAAAGTCAACTCGACAGCAGTGAGTTTAGTCCTCTTCCAGGCCTGGTATCCATTCTACTAGAGAAATGGGAATGATCCTATGGCTGATGAAGCAGTGTCTGGGGCCGTCTTGCTTCTGAGAGCATTGTTATGCTAAACCTCCATCACTAGGATGATCCATGTCTGACTCTTCTTTGAAAGACCTTGAAATTATGCAGATGAACCTTGGAAATACGCTGAGCAAAATATGTCAGCCACAAAAGAACCAATATTGTAAGATCTCACTTATATGAGACAAGCAACTACATAGAAACCAAAGATTATTAGCAGTTACCAGGGGTGGGAGGGAGAAGGAAAGGAGAAATTTTTGCTTAGGGGCCATTGAGTTTATGTTAATGGTGGTGGAATGATTTGAGAAAGTAGAGTGAGGATGGTTGCACAACATGAAGAATGTAATCAACGCCATTAAATTAGACATGTGGAAATTGGTGAATTGGTGAATGTTTTGTTGTATATAGTTTCACCACAACAAAAAAATAATAATAATTTAAAAACAATAAAGAGCTATAAACTGGCCATGGTAAAAGTCTTCAAAGATCAGGAAATGCAGCAAATCAAGACTGATCTACTGAGAACTCGTAAACATTAACCTACGTACCACTGCCATCAGGCACTAGGGGAAGCCTGGCTTCCTGAAGGTGCGTCATCTTTGAACATGTATCCCATGCTTCATTCCACCAGCAAGTTAGCATGGCCTGCAGGCTGCAAGCCATTCTGTGTTTGTCACCCATTTATTAATACAATTCCCTCACAGCAAAGGTTTGCCAGCTTCTTCCTAAGAGGCAGATAGACTCAGTTTACCACCCATAGGAATATCATCTTTGCTGCATTCCTGTTTGGCTCTGCAATTTAATTAATACGGAGCAGTCAGGGTGCCCTGTCTTCCTCCCCCTCTTCTCTGCCTCTCTCCTCCCTCGCCTAAGGCACTGTCCAGGAAAACATTCCTGAAGTCTTTAGTGCTGGAGCCGCCTGCTGCTAAGTGCAGGTGATCTAGGGACTAAATTGGGCTTCCTAGGAACATAATCCACACTTCCTCCCAACCCTGCTGAGAAGACAGTACTGAGGCCCCTTCTCTGCCTGGCCAACCATGAATGGGAGCAACACCAGGCATTCTACCTGCTGACTCCTCTACCCGAAAAGGGAGGGTGGAATTACTTGAGAGATCATGGAGAATATTAATTAAATGGCTTCTTCCAGTCTCCCATATCCAGACCTGAGATGTCAGAGTGGGTGGAGATAGCAGAGTGCTGAGCAGAGTTTAAATAAGACTCCTGTTGTCATTGCAGACTGGTATCTTCCCCAGAGCTGTGAACAACGGGAGTCTTAGAATTGTGGTTATGTGTCTAGTTATGCCAACTGGCTGCAGTGCTGACCTGGGCCAAGGCAGGATGCAGATATGACTGCAAATAAAGAGCTGGGAATGGCAGGAGATAGATAGGGGTCTTCCTATACAGTAAGAAGCAATTTACTCTCATTTCATAAATACATGCACAGAAGGTTGGGTTGAGGCTTATGGAGCATCTTTGGCGAACAGAATCTGCAGTGGAAAAGTCCTGGCCTGAGTAGAAGGGGCTTCAGTGTATAGGCAAGGAGGAGGACATAGCTTTGGGGGCCAACAATTAGGGTTGGCATCCTGGCTTTGTCCTTCCCAGTTGTAGGACCTCAGGAAATTTGTTTCATCTTCCTCAGCCTTACTTTCATCATCTTAAAAAGGGGTAGTAATAATACACATAGGGTTATTGTGAGGATTAAATTAAATGAAGAACATAAAAAATTTAGCAGAGGGCCTAGCCTCTAGCAAGCACTCAGTAAATAATTGGGGCAGAGGGGCAGGAGGTAGGTGAGACATTTCACTCTCAGCTCTTTAGTATTGTTCAAAATGTTTAATTATGTATTATATTACCTATATTTTTTTTTTTTAAAATAACGCACATAACATTATGCATTTGTTAAAACAAAAAAACAGGATTGTAGAACACAGAGAGTGAATTATAAACTATGGACTTTAGTTGGTGATATTGTAGCAGTATTGGTTCATCAGATGGAACAAATGAACCACAGCAATGCCAGACATTAATAATAGGGAAAACCTGTGTAAGGGGGAGACGGAGTATATGGGAACTCTCTCTCTGTACTTTCTGTGTAATTTTTCTGTAAAAACTGCTCTAAAAAAGTAACAGTGCTATGCAAATTTTCTATTGTGAAAAATATAGTTAACACATCATTTGTCAATTCAATGTCTTTCACTTTTACCATTCAGTGTGACCAACTACATTAATTATGTTGCCCAACCATTACCAATATTTATTGCCATACTTTCCATCCCCATAGACAGATACTCACTTCTAAACAAAAATTCCCTTTCCCCCTTCCCTCCCAGTGCTGGTAACCACTGTTAAACTCTGATCTCTATATATTTATCTATTCTGTTTCATGTTAGGGAAATCATACAATATTTATCCTTTTGTGGTTGACTTCTATCACTCAATATGACATTTTTAACATTTATCCCTATTGTGGCATATATCACAACTTTGTTTTAATGCTTTAGATAAAGGATGAGAAAGGTCCACAAAACTCTCTCCTCTCTCTCCTCTCCTCTCCTTTCTCCTCTCTCTAATGTCTTCATCTGTAGAATAGGGTAATAATAGTACCTGCATCATATATTCATTGCTCCTTAAATGTATCTGGCCCTCACTAATGAAAAACCCAAGGCCTTGAGATACTTCATAAGGTCTGCTATCCTAGCCTTAGGTCTGCCTTCCTCATATCCAGCACTTGCTGGAAAAGGAAGCCAAAGAGAAAGGGAGAGGGGGCTAGTCCTTGATAAGAGAACCCCTGCAAATGGTCCCAGCAGGAAACTTGGGGCTTAGTGCTGAGTCAGAGCCTCTTGTGAGAGGAGGGACACACAGACACAGGGCAAAATGGCCAAAGCCTCCAGTGTTACTAGTTCTTGGAAGGCAATCAGTGGGCAGATAAGAGGGGCTGCTGCCTTGTTCTGACCCTGGTTACCTGAATGCAAGGATGCAGGATTTTAGGAGGACAAAGGGAACTATGGGATGTTCAAGTGCAGCAGGGATGAGAGGTCCGGCAGGAAAGTCAGAAGGCACAAAATGTGGGAGGATAGCTTAGGCAGTTAAAAGGCTTCCCACTGCAAGTTACATTGCAAGTTACAACCTATCTGAAGCATAAAATGGGATTCATTGCCAGTGGTTGTTGTTATGTGCCGTTGAGTCATCTCCAACTCATAGCAACCTTACGTAAAATAGAACGAAATACTGCCTGGTCCTGTGCCAGCCTCATGATCCCTATCATACCTGAGTCCATTGCTGCAGCCACTGTGTCAATCCATCTTATTGCCTGAGGCAACTGAAAAAGCCAGAGGCAGCTGGCTTTAGGCTTAGTTGGGTCCAGGAACTCAACCAATGTTATAAATTCTCAGTTCTTTCTCTGTTGGCTTCCTTCTCAGACAAAATGGCCCATGGTTCCAGGTCTACACCCTGACTAGTTCAAGCCCAGTGTGAAAAGGGCCCACTTCTCTCTCAGTCCACCACTGAAGTCTCACCATATCTCTTTAACTTGGTTTGGTCTCAAGCCCATTCCTGGACCAATCATCCTTGCCAAAGGAATTTGATGTCAGGCCTTATCAGGGGGTTGATTCAACTCAACCCAAAACACATGGGCTGCAGTGGGACAGGGCAAACTAAATTAGCAGGAGAAGAATAAAGAAGTGATTGATAGAAATATGGGAACTATATGGTTCACAGGCTCAGAGAGTCAAAAATTAATGTTAGATTTTCAGGTATCAAGTCCCAGAAGCTCCTGAGATGTTCATTGCTATAGAATTACTGTAACAAGGTACCACAAATTGGGTGGCTTATAAGAACAAATTTATTGTCTCAGTTCTGAAGTCTAGAAGTCTGAATTCAGGGTATCTGTAGGGCCATGTTCTTTCTGTTGGCTCTAGGAGAAGTTCCTTCCTTGTGTCTCTTCCAGTATCTGGTGTTCCTTGGCTTGTAGATGCATCTGCACATGGCTGTCATCCTTCTGTGTGCTTGTGTCTTTTCCTCTTTCATAAGAATACCTATGATTGGATTGGAATCCCTGGGTGGTGCAAACAGTTAGATGGTTGATTAGTAGCTGAAAGGTTAGCAGTTCAAACCCACCCAGGGATGCCTCAGAGGACAGGCCTGGTGATCTGCCTCTGAAAAGTCACAGCCTTGAAAACCCGATGGAACACTCTTCTGCTCTGCACACATGGGGCTCCCATGAACAGTAGTGACCCTAGGGGGGGATATGGAGGGTATGGACTCTTCCGGGCACTGTCGGAGGAGGTGACACCAAAATGACTGTCTGTGAAATTTTTGTGTAGTGTTTCAGCAGAAATTTATTACTTTTTTTTTTATTAAAAATATTGCTGTAGTTAAATAAGAAAAGTTTTTTTTTTTGTAAACCTAGTTTACATGTTACCAATATACCTATAAGATTAAAACTATGCTAACTTACCTTTTGAACCTTCTAATGAGCTCCCGTCAGAATTGTCATTATTACCCAATTACAATGACACTTCAAAACCTGTGGTTTCATCTGCACATGCTGGAAGCATGCAGCGTTGTTGTTGCTGCTGGTGTTTTCATAGTCGCTGATTTTGTCAATGTTTTAGTTACAGTGTTGTCATAATTCATATTTGTGAACCTTTATCAATAACTTTTTTGAGAATGAAGTAGTAAGTAAAAAGACAAATAAAAAAAGGCTTCAGTTCAGTTACTAATAATACAGTGTAGATTTTATGAAACAATTTTGTTGTTAGTATTCATATTATCTAAGAAATATTACATTAAAGCAATTTACAACTATCTCACATATTCCATGATTAAAATTGATAATACACATTACTGAGGATTCTGTATGATCTGGTATGGGAGGAAGTCCACCAGTGGGAAACGACTTGAAGGCAATTAACACCAAGTGGATTAGGACACATCCTAGTTTCTTATGACTTCATGTTAACTGATATCATCTCCAAAGATCCTATTTCCCAAACAGGGTCATGTTAACAGGTACCAGGAGTTAGGACTTCATCCTATCTTTTTGGAGAGGTAATTCAATCCACAATACATCTCTCTGGCTCTGATCCAGTGGCTTTTGACCCCAGGCCATAAGAACTGACCTGCCAAGGTATTTCAGGAACCTTACCCTCCTACTCTCTCAGGAATGTTGTCTTTGCTATTCTTCCTAACTTGTCAGTGATACTTACATCAGAGTTTTTAGTGGAATAACTTCAGACCTAGTAGATGGGTACTTTTCAAGCACCTCCTTTATAAAGCACAACTCTTGGTCAGGTGCTTTTACATAAAGGATCCTATTTAAGGATCTTCAGGGATAGAAATGCTATTTCTTTTGTTAATGTATCCCCTTGTTTCTTACCCCTTCTAGAAAGGGAGTTCTGCCTTGCTAATTGAAATCTTTCTCTTCTCTGTTTGCCTGTCCTCTGTGGGACTGGAGACCAATTCTTCACTCTTATTCATCCTATAACTTTGCATTTCTTTGTCCTTCTCTTTTAGGTTACAAAAGAAGGATCCTCATGTCCTTAAAAATATTTATTCAAAGTACACCTCTCCTACTGGTTATTTTCTATTGGTGACAAAATTTGAAACCCAACTCAAATTAGCATAAGCAAAAAGGAAATTAAGCAATGCCTGTAATTGAAATGCTCAGGTTACTCCAGGATGTGTCAGCTTCAGGCATGGTTGTATCAAGTGCTACTATCACAGTCGGTCTCTCTTTACATCTCTTGAACAGGATGTCTCAATGCAATGGTCATGATGACTGCTGATAGCTCAAGCCTTGTGTCCCATGATCTTAGAAATGACACTGGAAAGTACTGGCAGGAGATTCCTAGGGAGATTGGCTCCTTTGGGGCCATATGCCCAGAATGGGCATTTTGCTGAGCCCATTTAATATGTTCTATAGGAAAAAGAAGTTCTGTTATCAGATTAAGGTGGGGGGGAGCAGTCACTGGTATGGAAAATAGCACATCCCACTGTGGTGCTTTTGCCATGGTGCACTCGCTAACTATGTAGGCCCTTGAATCATATGACCTGGGTGCAAACCTTGGCACCACCATTTACCAGCTGGGCAAAGTTATTTGTCCTCACTCTACCTAATCCATTTCCTCTGTAAAACAGAAATGGTAGCAGTGTCTACTTTACAGGGCATTGAGAACATTAGCTCTGTGGGTTAATGTAAAACACTAAAAGTGCCTGCACACAGAAAGCTTTCCTTAGGCTAAAGTTTTTTTCTCCAATTTCTCTATTGTGTGTCTTCATTGTGGGGCTCTCTGTTAGTCCAGGTCCTCTGAGAAGCAGATGCCAAAATGGGTTTTAATGTGCAGATATTTTATTATGGGAAACACATGTGAGAGAAATTGGGGTGGGAGCTTGGGAGAGGCTGGGTGAGCCATCAAACCATGTTGCCAGTCTGACACTAAGTGAAAGAGGGAGGGTGGAAGCCTTCTAGATCAGCATGCCATAGAATAATCCTCAAGCCAAAACTGGCCATCTGGGGAGTCTCCGTTTTGCTGGAGTAGGGCTGTTTAGTGTCGCTGCCCTGCTGAGCCACTGAGTAGGAGCAGCCTTCAGAGGTGGCCTCAGTGGAAAAGTGGATGGATTTCTGAGGCAGCAACTGCCACCCTCAGTCATTTGTGCCCCCTGTAGTTGGAGATATGCAAGGTTAATGCCAGGCCCTCATAGGCCCCTCTCCCCTTGAGCCCCTTAAGGGCCCTTGGCTCATCCCCTGTTGTCATTCTGGGGCCCTGCCCAAACTGGCCAATGCAAGGATCAGTCAGTGTTTGTTGGGTGAACAGAGTGGCATCTATAGCCCTGATGTGGCTGCCTAGTCTTTATAAGCTGAGTTCCTTGCAGGGGAGAGTGCTCCAAAGAATTCCTCTCAATCCCCTTTCTTTCTAGAAATTAACTGAATGACTATACGTGAGCTCACATAGCTGGTCTGCACTTCCTCTTTGAGGCAAAACTCCTTTAATGTGTAAACTGCTGCAAATGCCTCGCCTACTTTGTCTCCCACCACCCTGTGAGCAATGTTCCCTTACAATCACTCCCTTGCCAATAACACCACCAAAGCTACAAGTGAAAATCAAAGAACATTTTTAATGAAAAAGCCCTTTATATCTTTTATTTCTGCAAATCCACTGCAATAATTTTGAGACTGTTAGTGACATTTAAACCCTTCTAGATATTCAATGCTAGAGGGAAGCTGTTCTTGCAACACAGTCTCACATAGTAAATGCTTTTTACATTTCACCTGTGACCTTTTCTTTTATATAATGTCAACAGTCTATAAAACAAATGTTTGAAGTTTCTGAGAGGTTTTGGTGCCTGGGTAACCAACAGTCTCACCATCTTTCACATTCATTATTCAGAAAGTATCTTTGGGGTACCTTTTTATAAGGTTAATTTGCAGATGCATGTCTCTTTTGTACTTTGTGCTGAACATGGGCACATACTAACTTTAAAAAAAAATCCATTCATATTATGGTAATGTTGAGAGGGATATCTTTTTTTTTTTTTTTTT
>NW_006921628.1:1263698-1291621 GCF_000298275.1 Orycteropus afer afer
GAGAGTGGGAACCTCCCAGAACATTGTATTGTGCCACGCCCAACAGAAATAACCCAGGTGGATAGCTTCAGCAATCAGGAGCTCCTCAGTTGCTCATAGAAAATCCCACCTTGGAGTTTACAAAGACTTATGGGTAGAAAAGCCACACTAAGTAATTTACTACACTGCACAGACACTATACTGGGAATTTTACCTGCTTTGTCTCATTTAATCCTGCAAAGTAGGGTTGTCATTCCCATTTAATAGATGAGGAAAGTGAGACTCAGAGAGATAGGTTAACTTGCCTGCTGTCTCAGGGTTAGTAAGTGGCAGAGCACCGTCCTCCCTCAGCAAAATCAGGCCGTCTCCCCTGTGCTGCTGTACACTTCACAGCAGAGCCCCACTCCTGAGTCAGAATGGGGCAGGGTCTACATAGGCATCTGCGTTTAAAACATCCTTCCTCCCAAGTGATGATGAGGTGCAGCTGGGATTGGTGTAGAACAGCTACTTCAGATATGTTGTTAGTTGTCAAGGTGATGCAACTCAGGGCCACCCCATATACACTGGAATGAAACATTAGCTAATTCTGTGCCATCTTCATGATCATTGGTATGCTTGAGTCCATTGTTGAGGACACTGTATTTTGAGTAACTTCCAACTAAGGGGGTTTATCTTCCAGCACTATATTGGACAATATTCTATTGTGATCCCTAGGGTTTTTATTGGCTAATTTTCAGATCACAAGGCCTCTCTTCTAGTCTGTCTTTGTTTGGAAGCTCTGCTGAAATCTGTCTACCGTGGGTGCCCCAGGATCCAGAGGAAGCTATGTTTATAGTATTTGGAATACTAGTGGCAGAGCTTCCAGACTCACAGCAACACACAAGCCACCACATTATGACAAACTGACAGACAGGTAGTAGACTTCACTAGGCACTGGGAGATGCAAACCCAAATCCATGGGCAGCATTTGGCTAAAGCTAGGAGATTTAGTTTGATATAGTTATATCTTCCCACATGGACTTGGGTATAGTTTTGCTACTCGGGCAGAGGAGAAGCCAAAAGTGTTTATGCCCAGGAATATAGGCAAGATATGCTTTCAGGAAGGGAAACTTAACAGACATTTTATTCTCCAAATCCATCTTCCTTCTTCTGGTAACAGTGTGTCTTAGGCAACATTTTTGAGAGAACCAAAACCTGTAAATCTTATATGTGTGTATGTGTGTGTGCATACATATGGAGAGAGAGAGAAAGAAATTTATCTCAGAAAAATTGCTCACACAGTTCTAGAGGCTGGCAAGTCCCAAGGTCCTGGATCAAAGTCAAGCTGGAAGACTCAAGCAGCTGCAGGGGCTGACGAGCCTAAGATCAGCAGGCAGTATAGTAGGCTGCTGAATTCAGCTGATGACAAGTCTAAGAGCAGCAGGCAAAATGGTGGATTGTTGGCTCACAGGACAGTTGTAGAGGTTGGCAAGTCCCAAGTTTGTGGGTCAGATGTCAAGGTGGAGGCTCTGCCTGACTCATGCAGCTACAGGGGCTGCTGAACTCAAGATTGGCAGGCATCAGGACAGGATCCAGATCCAACAGAAAGTCTTTGAATTTTCCCAGAAAGTATGTGTGTGTGTGTGTGTGTGTGTGTACGTATATATGTATATGGGAAACAGACAACATCCCTAAGGAAACTACCTTTCAACTGATTGGCTTAAAGCATATACATCAGATCTCATCATGGGAAAAACCACTCAACTGCTTAAACCACTCAGAATCATGGTCCAGCCAAGTTAACACACAGCTTAACTATTGCAGCCCACCCCTTGTCAACTTGGCAGTTGTACACATCTACTTAACCACATATAATCTCTAAATAAGCATAATTATAAAGTCATACTTGTACCTAACATGATACAACATGCATACAACCAAAAACACATTTACCCTGTTTACATTTTATAGTTCATAACTGAAGAAAACAAAAATATTTGATGCACACATATAATGATAAAATACAACAATCACAGTCCTCATTTCTGCAACTGGTTATGTGGTTGTAGCTGGTATTCAGAATTACCTTCTTCCACCACCCATTCCATATTCCCCTTGACCTCAGCAAGCACCTCAGCTGGTTGTGGTTCTTTGCCTGGTGGGGTGACCAAACCTTCATTCCTGAAGGGTCTGGGCCATTAATAGTCATATCAGAATTGGGTTGCTATAGTTTTCCATTAACTTTAATCACAGGGCATGATAGTACTAAGAGATGTGCTAAAGAATCTCCTATATTCCAGACTCATTCTTTACCCCTGTCATGTAATATCAATCCAATTTCCCCGTGGTAATCAGGATCTATCACACTAGACAGTATAGTAACTCCTTTTTTTGCCTGTTGATCCAGAGGCATGAGGAGGCCAAAATGGTCTTATAGCCTTCTTAACTTCCAGTTCAATGCAATCAGTATTGCGTCTCATGGTGGGAGTGTTCCTCCTTTGGGGACTAAGACCTCCAGATCCACAGAGCATAGGGTCACAGGGACAGAATGCAAAAATTGTTTTAAGTGGGTCACTAGGGGTAATAGTGGTACCACTTCCATTCCCACCCTTTGATTCCTGGACCCATGAATCCTGGCTATTGGAGAAACAGCACCACATACTGGATGCTAGTTTAGAGCATATACAGCCTCCTGGAGAACATTACCCCAACTCTGTAAGGCATTGCCATCTAGCTGGTGCTGTCATTGTATTTTTAGAAGGCCATTCCATCATTCTATCAAGCCAGCTGCTTCAAGACGATGGGGAACAGGGTAAGACCAGTGAATTCCATGAGCATAGGCACATTGCCACACTTCATTTGCTGTGAAGGTGATCTATGTGGGATATCATGACAATGGATGAGGCATTCTGTAAGTCCATGGATGGTAGTTTTGGCAGAAGTGGTTTGATGTAATCAGCTTGCCACCAGGTTGCTGGCTGATCACCCCAAGGAATGGTTCCATATCGTGGATTCAGTGTTGGTCTGTGCTGCTAGCAGACTGGGCACTCAGCAGTGGCTGTATCCAAGTCAGACTTGGTAAGTGGAAGTCCATGTTGCTGAGCCCATGCATAACCTCCATCCCTGCCATCATGGCCAGTTTGTTCATGAGTACACTGGGCAATGACAGGAGTAGCTGAGAAAAAAGGATGATTGGTTCCCACAGAACATGTCATCCTATCTACTTTATTGTTAAAAATCCTTCTTTGCCAAGGTCACCTTTTGGTGAGCATTCATATGAGATACAAATATCTTTACTCCTTCAGCCTATCCAGGGAAATCTATCCACATACCACGTCCCCATACCTCTTTGTCACCAAAGATTTTCCAATCATGCTCCTTCCAAGTCCAGACCATCCAGCCAAACTGTTGGCCACAGCCCATGAATCAGTACATCTGGCCATCTCTCCTTTCATGCAAAGTGAACAACCAGATGCATAGCTCAAACTTCTGCCCATTGGGAGGATTTCCCTTCACCACTGTCCTTTAAGGAAGTCCCAGAAAGGGGTTGCAGTGCCACTGCTGTCCACTTTTGAGTGGTGCCTGAATATCATGCAGAACCATCTGTAACAAGGCACAAATTTTCTTTTCCTCAATCAACTGATCATAAGGAACTCCCCATGAGACCATAGGTGCAGACTGGAAGAGGGAAGGTAATGTGACTGGAATGGAGACCATAGGCAGTTGGGCAACTTCCTCACAGAACTTACTTGTGCTTTTAGGTCCGGTTTGGGCCTGATCTCTTATATAACACTTCCATTTAATGATGGAGTGCTGCTGTTCATGTCCAACTTTATGACCCTGTGGGTCGGACAATACCCAGCTCATGATGGGCAGCTCAGGCAAAATAGTGACTTGGCGGCTCATGGTTAGGTGTTCAGTCTCTACTATGGCCCAGTAACGAGCCAAAAACTGTTTCTCAAAAGGAGAATAGTTATTTGTGGAAGATGGCAGGGCTTTGCTCCAAAATCATAAGTGTCTATGCATCTCTATCTGCCACTTATATTTCAGGCATCATTGGGTCAACTGGATCATATGGCACAAATGGCAAAGTGGCTTGCATGGTAACCTGAACCTGTTGCAGAGCCTTTTGTTGTCCTGGGCCCCACTCAAAACTAGCAGCTTTTTGAGTCACTTGATAAATAGGCGAAAGCAGCACACTCAAATGAGGATATGTTGCCTCTAAAATCCAAAGAGGTCCACCAGACATCACACCTCCTTTTTAGTTGTGGGGTGAACCAGATGCAACAACTTATCCTTCACTTTAGCAGGAATATCTTGACATGCCCCATACCACTGGATCCCTAGAAATATCACTGAGGTGGAAGGTGTCTGAATTTTTGTCGGGTTAATTTCCCTCCCCCTAGCACACAGATGTCTCACCAGTAAGTCTAGCGTCATTGACACTTCTTCCTTAACTAGGTCCAGTCAGCATAATGTTATCAGTGTAGTGGACCAGCATGATGTCTTATGGAAGGGAAATGTGATCAAGATCCCTATGGACTAATTTATAACATAGTGCTAGAGGGTCTATATACCTCTGGGGTAGCACTATGAAAATATATTGTTGGCCTTGCCAGCTGAAGGCAAACTGCTTCTGATGAGCCTTCAAAATTAGTATTGAGAAAAAGGCATTGGCCAGATCAATAGCTGCATACCAAGTACCAGGAAATGCATTAATTTGCTCAAGCAATGAAATCACATCAGGAACAGCAGCTGCAATTGGAATCACTACCTGATTAAGTTTACAATAATCCACTGTCATTCTCCAAGATCCATCTCTTTTTTGCACAGGCCAAATAGGTGAGTTAAATGGGGATGTGGTGGGAATCACCACCCTTGCATCTTTCAAGTCCTTGATGGTGGCAACAATCTCTGCAATCTCTCCAGGGATGCAGTGTTGCTTTTGATTTACTATTTTCCTAGGTGGAGGCAGTTCTAATGGCTTCCACTTGGCTTTTCCTACCATAGTAGTCCTTACTCCACATCTCAGGGATGCAATGTTGGAGTTCTGACAATTGCTGAGTGTATCTATTACAATTATGCATTCTGGAACTGGGGAAATCACTACAGTATGGGTTCAAGGACCCACTGGACCCACTGTGAGATGGACCTGAGCTAAGACTCCATCAGTAACTTGACCTCCATGCACCCCCACTCTGACCAGTGGGCCACAGTGATGTTTTGAGTCTCCTGGAATTAGTGTAAATTCAGAGCCAGTATCCAGTAACCCTGGAAAAGTCTGATTATTTCTTTTTCCCTAATGAAGAGTCCCTTTCATAAAAGGCCTCAGATTCCTTTGGAGAACACTGGGAGAAAGATTAACAGTATAAATTTTTCGCAATTTAGCAAGGTCCTTCCTCAAGGGGACCTGGCTTCACCTTCATTCAAGGGGTTGTGATTCTGTAAACTGGTTCAAGTCTGGGAATTGATTGAGGAGTCGTGACTCTGTATTCTAGCTATTCAATCTACACTGCTGTTCGTGTGACCTAGAATTCTGCTTGTACAGATAAAGTAAATACTTAGCAGATTTCCCATGTATTTCACTCCTAGGAACACCATGTGTAAGTAGCCAATGCCATAATTCCATGAGTCAGAGTTTTCTGATTACTGCTTCGACTCTGCTGTCCATTATGGCAACCATGCCCACCTTGTCTTTGTTGATTAACTGCTGCCACTTGGCCCTACCACCACAGGATCCAATCAGCCCCATTGTAGTTAAGTTTCTCATTTCAGTTAGGGCAGTTCCCACTGGCAAATCTGGCATACATAAAATAGCAATCACAGCAGTCTTCAAGGATCCTTGTACTCCCTTCACAAATTTGTTCCTTGCCATAGTGGTAAAAGGTGTGTCCTCTGGCCTCTCCATTTCTGGATCCATGGATCTAATCTGATAAATCCTCTCTGACATACCAGTTCTCTAAGCCATTGGATTCCTTCTTCTACATTATACGAAGGCAGGTGTGGTACTTTAACTTGACTTAATGTCGGCCACCACATAATCCATGCTTCAGTAAGCCAAATAAATAAACAGTTAGATCCTTTCCTAACCTCTGAACTGAGATGAAACATTGAATGAAGAATCTGTGCTTAGTGGGCCTAAATCAATGAACTTGGATAGATCCAATGTTACATTCCTTGTACCATCATCCCACACTCTTAACAGCCATTCCCATACATATCTCCAGGTTTCTGTCTGTACATGTACCTAGCAGGTCTTTTGGGGTGTAGTTTACCACTTCCTCAGTCACACTTTGTACTTTACTTTAATTTAACTAGATTTAAGTCTAGTTGGTGGAGTAGTGCCTAAGACATTTGACTGCTAATCAGAAGGCTGGTGGTTCAAACTCACCAGCCACTCCTCGGAAGGAGGATTGGGCAATCTACATCCATGGTGATAACGCCTCAGGAACCCAAGGAGGGGTTGCTATGAGTTGGATCTGACTCCATGGCAGTGAGTTTGGTTTGGTTTGGTATAGGTCTCTAAGCAGAAATGGGTGGTTGGGGCAGTTTCTGAGAATATTCAGCAATGTCTTGCATGGCATCTGCCTCAACCAATGCCCCAAGAGCAACCCCAGGGAATATCTCAGACAGTGACTAAGTAGGCACAGCTGTGTTAATCCAGTCAAACAGAGGTGGAAGGGATAATGGTTTTATAGTAATCTTTTCAAATAGGTAAGATGGTGCTTTTCACAGGAGGTATTCAACAGAATTTAGGGGCTCCATGTTCCCATTTTCCTGACTGTTTGCCCATATGTCCCCACCCCAGGTTTCAGGATCCCATTTCTTCCCAATCAGTGCCCTCACTTAAACTTCAGGCACCATTTTGGGTTGGCAATTCAATTGGCATTGTAATTGATAATAAGATCCTGGGTTAGGTTTTCGGCAATATCAGCTCTGTTACTAGAAGAAATAAGGTTTTCTTTCAGTGCACAATTGGAGACCATAAGGCCTTTTATGTGGCTCTTGAGCTGTGTCTCAGCAACCCTGAGCTAAACTCACTCTTTCACCACTTTGTCTAGCATAAATAGGACCAACCAACAAGCTTCCTTATACTCCTCATGCTGATAAAATTGCAGAAAAGTATCAAATATGTACTCAACCATAGCCTCACTCCTTAAAAATACTTGATCTATTAGTGGTGCTATTTGTGTATTAATGTTGTCACTTGAAGCCGCGGATTAGCAGGGCCCTCTTTACAAATGGAAACAGAGTCATCAGTGCCTTTAAACTAATAGAACTAGAGAACCAAAACAGAATTGGTGAGAACCAATTTAGGATACATCCTTATGATTTGCTTCTTTAGAATCACTCCTGGTACCAAATGTCTTAGGCTAGGTTCTCTAGAGAAGCAAAAACAGTAAAGCTTATATGTGTGTGTGTGTGTGTGTGTGTGTGTGTGTGTATAGGTAGCATAGTACCTACAGAACTTGACTGCTAACCAGAAGGCTGGTGGTTCAAACCCACCAGCAACTCCTTGGAAGGAAGGTTGGGCAATCCTACTTCCGTAGTGATACTGCCTCGGAAACCCAAGGAGGGGTCACTATGAGTTGGGGCCGACTTGACGGCAAATAACAACAACAGCAAAAAATATATAATATATATATATGTGTGTGTGTGTGTATGTATGTGTATATATATATATATATATATTATATATTTGTTGTTATGTGCTGTCGAATCATCTCCAACTCATAGTGACCTTATGTACAACAAAACAAAACCCTGTCCAGAGTCATGTGCCAGTTTCACAATCCCTACTATACGTGAACCCATCACTGCAGCCACTTGTTGAGGGCCTTCCCCTCTTCCCCTCTTTCATTGGCCCTCTACTTTACCAAGCATGACATCCTTCTCCAGAGAATGGTCCCTTCTGACAACATGACCAAAGTAAGTGAGATGAAGTCTGGCCATTCTTGCTTCCAAGGATCATTGCGGCTGCACTTCCTCCAGGACAGATTTGTTAGTTCTTTTAGCAGTGCATGGTACTTTCAACATTCTTCGCCAACACCACAACTCAAAAGCATGAACTCTTCTTCGATCTTCCTTACTCATTGTCCAGCTCTCACATGCATACGAGGCAATTGGAAATACCATGGCTTGGGTTAGGCTCATCTTAGTCTTCAAGGAAATATCTTTGCTCTTCAGCACTTCAAAGAGGTCTTTTGCAACAGATTTGCCCAATGCAATACGTCTTTTGATGTCCTGACTGTTGCTTCCATTGGCATTCATTGTAGAACTGAGTAATAGAAGTCCTTGACAACTTCAGTATGTTCTCCGTTTAGTGATGCTGCTTATTGGTCCAGTTGTGAGGCTTTTTGTTTTCTTTATATTGAGGCATAATCCATACTGCAGACTGTAGTCTTCAATCTTCATCAGTAAGTTCTCCAAGTCACCCTCACTTTCAGCAAGCAAAGTTGTGTCATCTGCATATCTCAGGAAATTAATGAGTCTTCCTCCAATCCTGATGCCACATTTTTCTTCATGTAGTCCAGCTTCTCAGATTATTTGGTCAGCATACAGATGGAGTAAGTATGGTGAAAGGATACAACCCTGACACACTCCCTTCCTGATTTTAAACCAGGCGGTGTCCCCTTGGTCTGTTTGAATGACAGCCTCCTGGTCTACGTACAGGTTCCTCATGAGTACAATTAAGTGTTCTGGAACTCCCATTGTTCTCAATGTTATCCACAATTTGTTATGATCCACAAAATCTAATGCCTTTGCATAGTCAGTAAAACACAAGTAAACATCTTTCTAGTATCCTTTGCTTTCAGCCAAGATCCATCTGACATCAGCTATGATATCTCTCATGCCACATCCTCTTCTGAATCCAGCTTGGTGGATTCTAGTTGGTGGAGTAGTGCCTAAGACATCTGACTGCTAACCAGAAGGCTGGTGGTTCAAACCCACCAGGCACTCCTTGGAAATTTCTGTCAATATACTGCTGCAACTATTTTTGAATTATCTTCAGTAAGATTTTACTTGTGTATGATATCAATATCAATGATATTATTTGATAATTTCCACATTCTGTGGGATAACCATTCTTTGGAATGGGTAAAAATATGGATCTCTTCCAGTCAGTTGGCCAGGTAGCTGTTTTCCAAATCTCTTGGCATAACTGAGTGAGTGCCTCCTCTTGAAACATCTCACTGGATATTCTGTCAGTTCTCAGAGCCTTGTTTTTTGCCAATTCCTTCAGTGCAGCTTTGACTTCTTCCTTCAGTACCATTGGTTCTTGATCATATGTCACCTCCTGAAATGGATGATCATCTACCAGTTCTTTTTGGTATAATGACTCTGTATATTCCATCCATCTTCTTTTAATGTTTCCTGCATCATTCAACATATTGTCCATGGAATCTTTCAATATTGCAACTCAAGGCTTAAATTTTCTCCTCAGTTCTTTCAGATTGAGAAATGCTGAGCATGTTCTTCCCCTTTGGTTTTCTAATTCCAGGTTTTTGCACATTTCATTATAATAATTGACTTTGTCTTCTCAAGCTGCTCTTTGAAATCTTCTGTTAGCTCTTTTATCCTGATTGATTCTTCCATTTGCTTAGCTACTCTCCATTCAAGGGCAAGGGTCAGAGTCTCATCTGCAATCCATTTTGGTATTTTCTTCCTTTCCTGCCTTTTTAATGACCTTTTGCTTTCCTCATGGATGATATTCTTGATGTCATCCCACAGTTCCTCTGTTTTTCAGTCATTGGTGTTCAAGGCACAAAATCTGTTGTTTAGATGGTCTCTAAATTCAGGAGAGATATAATCAAGGTCATATTTTGGCTCTTATGGACTTCTTTTAATTGTCTTGAGCTTCAACTTGAACTCGCATATGAGCAGTTGATGGTCTGTTCCACAATTAGCTCCTGGCTTTGTTTTGGCTGAAGATATTGAGCTTCTCCATCACCTTTTGCCACAAATGTAGTCAATCCAATTCCTGTGTACTCTGTCTGGCGAAGTCCACATGTATAGCTGCCATTTGTGTTGCTGAAAAAAAGGTATTTGCAATGAGTAATTTGTTGGTCTTACAAAATTCTATCATGCAATCTCCAGCATCATTTCTGTCACCAAGGCCATGTTTTTCAACTACCGGTGATTCTTCTTTGTTTCCAACTTTTGCATTCCAGTCACCAGTGACAGTTAACACATCATGATTGCATGTTTGGTCAATTTCAGACTGGTGAAGTTGGTAAAAATCTTAAATTTCCTCATCTTTGGCTTTGGTGATTGGTGCATAAATTTGAATAAGAGTAGTATGGACGGGTGTTCCTTGCAAGTGTATGGATGTTATCCTATCATTGACAGCATTGTACTTCAGGATAGATCTTGATACATTCTTTGTGATGATAAATGCCATGCTATTCTTCTTCAATTTGTCATTCCTGGCATAGTAGATCATATGATTGTCTGGTTCAAAATGGCCAAAACCAGTCCATTTCAGCTCACTGATGCCTAGGATATTGATTTTTATGTGTTCCATTTCAATTTTGACAACTTCCAATTTCTTAGATTCATACTTCATACATTCCATGTTCCAATTATTAATGGATGTTTGCAGCTGTTTCTTCTCATCTTGAGATGTGCCACATCAGCAAATAGAAGTCCTGAGGGCTTTACTCTATCCACTTCATTAAGGTTGGCTCTCGTCTGAGGAGGCAGTTCTTCTCCAGTCCTATTTTGAGTGCTTATTTTCTAGCATTATATCAGACAGTTTCAGGGCTATTCATAAGTTTTCCAGTAATATATCAGACAGTGTTTCACTGCTGTTCATAAGGTTTTCACTGGGCAATTGTTTGAGAAGTGGATGGCCTCTTCTTTCTTCTGAGTCTGTCTTGTTCTAGAAGCTCCACTGAAACCTGGCCACCGTGGGTAACCCTGCTGGCATTTGAAACACCAGTGACAGAGCCTCTAGCCTCGCAGCAACACTCCAGCCACTATAGTATGACAAACTGACAGACAAGTTTGTCTCCCTTCGCTGTTCCAAACTGCTCTGCTTATTTCAGGGTCTCCCCTGCCCTACTTGCTTACCCGGCCTGCCCCTGGGGTGCAAACAGCCACCTGCCGCTGCTCCTGGGGCTGGTTTTACACAGCCTGCCTCCACACACACAAACTCCTGCCTTCTGCTAGTCCTGGGGCTGGTTTACTACAGCCTGCCTCCACATACATAAATTCCCACCTTCCACTGGTCCCGCAGCTTACCACAGCCTGGCTCTATACACTGTGTACATATACATAGAGAGAAAAATTTATCTCAGGAAAATGGCTCACAGGGTTATAGAGGCTGGCAAGTCCCAAGTTTATGAATCAAACCTCAAGCTGGAGGATTTTCCTGATTCACACAGCTGCAGGGGCTGACAAGCCCAAGATGGGGAGGCAGCACAACAGAACTGAGATTCAACATAAAGTCCCTGAATTCTCCCAAGACGTATATATGCACGTGCACATGTGTGTGTTTGTACACACACACACACACACACACATAAATGAAGCAGGCCACACCTTTAAGGAAACTACCTTTCAACAGACTGGCTGTACAAAGCACGTACATCAAATCTCATTATGGGAATGACCACACCACAAATGCTTAAATCACTCAGAATCATGGTCCGGCCAAGTCAACACACAACCTTAACTATCATATAGTGCAATGATGGTATTTGTGGGGCCAGCTGTCTGTGTCTGTCTTTCTGTTTGTCTGTCTCTCTCTCTCTCTTACTTACTCAGAGTGTAGGGACTGCTACAGCATAGACACATGACCCAGACCTGGCCAGTCAGGTCATGGTACCACCAAAACAGTGATTGGTTAAAGATGGGCACTTGGCCCAGACAGGGCAATCAGGTCCAATCAGCAATGGGGAGATTTTTTTTGCAGTTTTTTCCCACTATACTTGGGTATGTGAAAGCCTGGGACAGCTGGAAGCCATTTTGGTATTGTGAGGAAAGAGCCTGTTTGAGAAAACAGCCAACATAGATAAGGGGCTAAGAAATCAAGTCCTGCATCATTTGAACCCCTGGATCCAGAAGAAGCTATCGTTATAGACTTTATCATCACAAGAGACAGTAATCTCCTTTGTGGTTAAGATGGTTTCAGTTGTGTTTTCTATCACTTGTTGTGGATAAAGAGTTCTAACTGATATGTACATGTTATCACACATCAGACTCATTTAACTCTAAATAAAGGAATTAGAATAAGCTTTTCTGGTAGTAATTACATTTAGCTAATATATTCTGTAAATATTAATGAGCTTCTCCTATGTGCCATTCATTCTGTACATGCTATGGGTGATCCAGAAGCAGTCTTCAAGAGAACAGAGGCCTGTTTGGAAGAGGATTTGAAAAAGAAGATGAGAGTAAAAAAAGTGGAAAGGGAAAGTACCCTCCTAAGAGATACAAATCATATGATAGAGGGATTCCAGGGAGGAAACATTCACTCCAAGGAGAAGGCTTAGAGAAGACTTTTCTGTTCATGGACCACATCTTCCTGTCATCCAAATCCCAAATGCTGAGCTCAGCACCTGGACTAGGCAAATGCTCAGTAAATCCTTGAAGGATGAATGGCATTGTGGAAGCTGTGACACTGAGGAATGGGACAGCTCACCCCTGAGCTGGGCATCTAAGTAGAAACATCTAGGTGTGATAGTTAAGGCTGTATCAACTTGGCTGGACCATGATTCTGAGTAGCTTAAGCATCTGTGATGTGGTCATTCTCATGATGAAATCTGATGTAAGGTAGTCACCTCCATAGTGGGATATGCTGAACAGCCAGTCAGTTGAAAAGAAGTTTTCTCAGGGGTATGGCCTGCTTCTTATATATATATATATATATATATATATATATGGATGTCCTGGGAAAATTCTTGGACTTTCTCTTGGGTTTGGAGCCTACATCTAGCTTATCATCATCCTAATTTTAGAGCTGAACCAGTGACCTGCCATATTGCTGGCCAATCTTGGGACTGTTGCCTTCGTAGCCTGTGTGTGAGCCAATAATCTACCATTTTACCTGCTGATACTGGATTCGTCATCCACTGAAGTCAAAAGCCTGCTATACTGCCTGCCAATCTTGGACTCATCAGCCCCTGCTGCTGCATGAGTCAGGAGAAGCCTCCAGCTTGACATTTGACACATGAGTTTGGGACTTGCCAGCCACTACAACAACTGTGTGAGCCATTTCCCTGAGAGAAATCTCTCTCTCTCTCTCTCTCTCTGTATATATATATATATACATATATATATATACACACACACACTTATGTATAAGTTTCACTTATGGAGAAAAGATTGAGGTTGTCAAAGAATTCACATTGCTTGGTTATACAATCAAGGCCAATGGAAGCAGCAGTCAGGACATTAGGTGACGTGTAGCACTGGGCAGGTCAGCTGTGAAGGAGCTCTTTCAAGGGCTGAGGAGCAAGTATGTCTCTTTGAGGACTAATGTGCGCCTGACACAGGCCATGATATTTCCAATCTCCTCATATGCCTGTGAGAGCTGGACAATGAATAGGGAAGACCAAAGAAGAGTTGATGCTTTTGAGTAGTGGTGCTGGCAAAGAATGCTGAAGGTACCATGGACTGCCGAAAGAACTAACAGATCTGTCCTGGAAGAAGTGCAGCCGAGATGCTCCTTGGAAGAGAGGATGGCCAGACTTCGTCTTACCTACTTTGGTCATGTTGTCAGAGAGGACCATTCCCTGGAAAAGGATGTCATGCTTGGTAAGGTGGAGGGTCGACGAAAGAGGGAAAGACCTTCGACAAGATGGGTTGACATGGTGGCTGCGACAATGGGCTCAAGTATAGCAAGGATCATGGAGCTGGTGCGGGATCGGGTAGTGTTTCATTCTGCTGTGCATGAGGTCGCTATGAGTCAGAAGCGACTCGATGGCACCTAACAACAACAACAACATAAGCTTAACTGGTTTTGTTTCTCTAGAGAACGTAGCCTAAAACTGGTAGGAAATCAGAGACCCCTGCCTATAATTCATGTTGATTACACAACTTGGTGAAAAAAGAAATGCTTTACTGCTGTAAGAATATAGGGATGAATTCAGTTCCAACTGAATATTTGATAGTGATTTGACTTCTGTCTTTTGGTGGGTAAGATCTAACATTTAAGATGGCAGAGATTTTCCTTGTATGGTGACTTCCTGGGATTGATCTTTATTCTTGAGTCTCTTCCTAAATTGCCTTTTAAATAGAAATAGAAATAGCATTATTGATTTTTTCCTGATTATAATTCTTCCATGCTTACAAAATTTTCATGAAATACATAAAAGTGCAAAGAAGAAACAAAAACTGTCATAATCATACCACCAAGAAATGACTGTTAACCCACAAACACACTTGTGCAAAAATGGAGCCATACTGTAGTATTATGTCATATCTTTCCATGTCAACAAACAGAATTGTGTTAGTGTTTTAATGACTGATTGATTGTAGGGTTGAACCAAAAGTAATTGAACTAATTTTCTGTTGTTGGACATTTATGTTTTTTCCAAGTTTATGCTATTATAAAAACACTGTTGTGAATAATCATCCTTATGAATTTTGCATGTTCTAAATCATTTCCTTCTGCTAAATTTCTAGAATTTCTGGGTAAATCAAAATATCTGTTTTTAAAGTTCTGTAACACATGTAACCAAGTTGACTTCCAGTATTTACTTTCAAGAGAGCCCATTTCTCCTCAATACGGGCCGTTGTCTTTTCTTTTTTTTAACTTTTTGTCCATCTGAAGGGCAAGGAGGTGTAGCCTTGCCCAGAATATCAAGCAAGGAGTTATATTTGTCTTGCCCTTCTCTTAGAAGTTCTCTGACAAGGAAACCTGCCCCTGGACATGGGTCTGACCAGACAGCCCATGCCCCCTGCCAGGAAACCAGCTTCTGTTTTTGGAGAGTCTAGGAACTTCATATTTCCAATCCCAGGTTCCAGGCTAGTTCCCTCCTCCCCATTATAGTGCCAAGCCAGTTTTCCTCTCAATGCTTAGGATGCCAGCTTCCTGACAGCACGGAAACAGGCAGAGTAGGCCTGCAGGTACTACTAACTGACTTCAGTGAAGACCGAGAGCCCCCAAGCCTCCCAAGAGCAGTGGGGTGTTTTCATCATGCCATAGTCTAACCCAATTTATAGAGACTTCAGCAAATCAGGGATGATACTGCCATGACTTTTGTTAGCAAGAAAAACCTAGTGTATTCTAGCCATAGTCACTATTCTTTCTTCCTTCTTCCCATGAAAATTTGATTTGGCACTCTCAGCAAGGAGGTTTCTCCTAATTGATGGGCACTCCCTCAACTGAACCATCTTGAGATGCCAGCTGATAACCAAGAAAAGGTCCAATGTGAGGAACAAGCCCCCTTAACCAGAAGTGGTACTCCTGGGAGTCTCTGCAGAAAGAATCCATAATGGGTGGCCTCTTGACTTGAATTAGTATCCCTCACTTGTTTGACAACCAGTTCTTGAGGGCCTGCTCTGAGGCATGCCTGAGCTAGCTCAGGGCTAGTTCGGGAAGATCATCTAATGGGATTTTCCCAAAATTTCAGGAGCGTAGTCATCCTGAAGTCCTATGGTGGAATGAAAATTGGCAGGTCTTAGAGTCATGAGGACTTGGGTTGCATCCTTGTTTGGAATGCTGGCAATTCATCATTTCACTTCTCTGAGCCTCATTTTCTTCACTTGTGTAATGGGAATGGTCCCAACCTCATAGAGTCATGAGGATTCAATGAGGTGGTCCATGCAATATGCTTGGCATAAAGCTTGATGCATAGTAAGCACTGAACAAACCTTAGCTCTATTATAATAATCATTTATAAAATGGAAAGAACAATGCCAATCATATAGAGCTGTTTTAAAGATTAACTGAGATAAGGCTTATAAGTGCTTGGCACCTAGAAAGTTTTCATAAATGGCAGGTTTACAGCCATTCCTCTATGTTAGAAATATCATCCTCAAGGGAAGAAAAGTAGAGGAGCAGGAGAACTCTGAAGTATTAGGAAACTGTTGAATATTTGAAACAAAAGTTGTAGGTTTTGACTTTTAAAGGGAAAGTCCTCTTTTTGAAGAGTCTTCAGTAAACGTGCAATAGGAAGGAAATAATTGCTATTTGAGAAAATGAAATGTCTACTGCTGCTTTCTGAATTATAGGGGCATAGCAGAATTCATCTGAAGAAAAAGGGAGAGGAGAGAAAAACTCCTGAGAGGTGAAAAAAACAGGGTAGGTGACCCATGGGCCATAGGAGACAACAATTAGTAAGAGAGATTCTTGGTCAAGGATGGTGGATGAATTTTCAGCAACTATCAGCATAAAGGGAGCTCTGGTGGCATAATGCCTAAGCATTTTACTGCTAACCAGAAGGCTGGTGGTTCAAACCCACCAGCCACTCCCCAGAAGGAAGGACAGGCAATCTACTTCCATAGTGATACTGCCTCGGAAACCCAAGGAGGGGTCGCTATGAGTCGGATCTGACTCGACAACAGTTAGTTTGGTTTGGTTTTTTTATCAGCATGAAAGGAGCTCTGGTGGCGTAATGGTTAAGATGCTTGGCTGCTAACCAAAAGGTCAGTGGTTCAAACCCTCCAGCTATGCTGCAGCAGAGAGATGAGGCAGTCTTCTTCTATAAAGATTTACAGCCTTGGAAACCCAGTGAGGGTTGCTGTGAGTTAGAATCAACTCAATGGTTGTGTGTGTGTGTGTGTGTGTGTGTGTGTGTTTATGTGTATCAGCATCAAGAATTCAGTTTGAATTTGTTTTCCCCTTTTTGTGTTGTAAGCACTGTCTCTTCACTCCGTATTTTGTAAGGGCTCTTATACACAGAGCCTTCTGTTGGCGGTACTTGGGATAAGAAAGAGAGGTGACTTTGCTCAGGCTTGAGGAGAAAGGGCTAGAGACATGAGCTCTGAGCAGGAACTCAGAGCAAGAGAGAATAGGAGACTGTGTTCTTGACCTTGAAGCTTTTGGACTTCCTGTCAACTCTGGGATGATGATATAGATCATCTTGTGTTGTCAGGTGCCACTGAATTGGTTCCAACTCACAGCAAACCTATGTACAACGGAGCAAAACACTGCCCAGTCCTGTGCCATCCTTACAATTGTTGCTATGTTTCAGCCTATTGTTGCAGCTACTGGGTCAAACTGTCTTGTTGAAGTTCTTCCTCTTTTCTGCTGACCTTCACCTTACCAAGCATGATGTCCTTTCCCAGGTACTGGTCCCTCCTGATAACATGACCAAAGTACCTGAAACAAAGTCTCACCAATCTTGCTTCTAAAGAGCATTCTGGCTATACTTCTTCCAAGACAGTTTTGTTTATTCTTCTGGCAATCCATGGTATATTCAATATTCTTTACCAATACCATAATTTAAATGCATCAGTTCTCCTTTGGTCTTCCTTATTCATTGTCTAGTTTTCATATGCACATGAGGCGATTGAAAAGGCCTCTTCAAAGTGATATCTTTGTTCTTTTACACTTTAAAGAGGTCTTTTACACCAGATTTGCCCAATGCAATATGTTGTTTGATTTCTTGACTTTAGCTTCCATGGGAATTGATTGTGGATCCAAGTAAAATGAAATCCTTGTTGGTTGGGTATTGTAGCAAAAAGTGCCTGTCCCAGAAGGCTGAAGAACTCAGGCAATTCAGTCCTTTCAGGAAAACCGTCAGGACAAGTTGCTTATTAAGTTGCTTAAGAAGGCCTCCTGAATCCAAAGATCTTGGAATAAAAAAAATAAAAATAAAAAGAATGCAACACATGCATGAGTGTCTAGAGAGTATGTGGTGCCAATTTTTTTTTCCCCCGAGGAGCCAAGGCTATTGGCCATGGTAGAGAAATGAGCTCTGACAACTCAAAACTGTACACATCAGCCTTGAACATGGTTTCCCAGTGCTTTTCCAGCTCCAGTGGGACTAATTTGGCACTTGAGGCACACATTATTTCCTGTGTGCCACCTCAAGCTCTGGCAGCGTATTCAATGAAAAGCAGCTTAATGATGAATTAGAACACTCCCTTTGGGTATAAATTACCTATTACTTAAAGCCCCAAACTAAAACTTTAAAACGTCCTGCTTATTTTGCCGGTTGGTCATGTAGATAGCCACCAGCCCTGCACAATTTTGAGCCATCTTGGGGCGAGTGGATATTTAAGATGCAAGAGTGTCCAAGTTTTGGGTTTTTTGTTTTCCCTTTAGTAATCTGGCTGGCTGATTTCTCCCTTCTGCTTGGCACTGCAAGGAAGTGTTAAATACATTATAATGACAAGGAACAGGGAAGACTATGTAAGGGAGAAAGTAACCTTACGAATCTTTGACCTTCAGATCAGAAAGAAGAAAATGGGAGAAATTGGAGGGTGATTCAACTGGGCCAGGGGCATGGACAGAAAAGGGGATTATTATGCATGAGGATCTGTGGCAACAATGTAGAAATACCTGCTATTTGGGAGAACCTATTGTGCTTTGGTAGCATAGTGCCTGAGGCACTTGACTGCTAACCAGAAGGCTGGCAATTCAAACCCACCAGCCACTCCTCGGAAGGAAGGTTGGGCAATCTATTTCCATAGTGATACAGCCTCAGAAACCCAAGGAGGGGTGGATATAAGTCGGATCTGACTCGCCGGCATTGTGCTTTGCGTATTGTGCGCTAGTGCTGAGAATAGTTGGCAAGGAGAGGCACGCCTTGGTCCCTGTATATGTGGAGCTTATTCTCTGTGGTCTGTAGTACTGTGGTAGGTTCCTGTGGCACAGGTCATAGCCACTGATAGTCAGGCGGGACCTCTCCAACCTCACTGGCATCACCTTCCCCCTATCTTTCCCTTCAGTCATTCTAGAATCCTCTCAAATATATCATCCCTCCAGGCCCTCCTCCTGCCTTCCGGTCTTTGCCCATATTCTTTATTGCCTGGAAAGGTTCTTTGCTCCTCTTTTACTCCACTATCTCCTTTTTATCTCAGCTAAGACTTTTCCTTCCTCTGGAATCTTCCCTGACCTCAGACTTGGTTAGATCCTCCTATTATCTGTTGCCATAGTTTCATGTATTACTTACTTAGTAATCTGTAAGTATTGTCTTCCACTCAGTGCCCCTCCGTACTCTGTGAGCCCATGAAGGCAGAATGTTTCTGTTAAGTTCACCAGTGCATGATTATCAAACTGGTTGCCATCAAATTGATTCTAACTCATTGTGACTCCCTGTATGACAGAGTAGACCTGTTCTCCATAGAGTTTTCAATGGCTGATATTTCAGAAGCAGATTGCCAAGCCTTTCTTCTGAGGCACCTCTGAGCATATTCCAACCTCTAACTTTTTGTTTAACATCCAAGTGCCTTAACTGTGTGCACCATCCAGGCACATGATGTTGTTGTTGCTGTTTTCTGTTGAGTCTATTTTTAACTACAATGGCCCCATGTGACAGAACAGAACTGCTCCATAAAGTTTTCTAGGCTGTGATAGTTATGTGGGAAGATCACAAGTCTTTTTTCTGCAGAGCTGCTGGGTGGGTTTGAACAGCCAATCTTTTGATTAGCAGCCAAGCACTTTACAGTTGCTCTACCAGGGCTCTCTGTTGTTGTTAGGTGCTATCAAGTCATTTCCGACTCATAGAGATCCCGTGCACAGCAGAATGAAACACTGCCCAATCCCGTGCCAGATCCATGATCCCTGCTATACTCGAGCCCATCATTGCAGCCACCGTGTTAATCCATCTGGTTGAAGGCCTCCCCCTCTTTCATCGACCCTCCACCCTTCCAAGCATGACATCCTTCTCCAGGGAATGGTCCCTTCTGACAACATGACCAAAATAGGTGAGATGAAGTCTGGCCATTCTCGCTTCCAAGGAGCATTTCAGGTGCACATCCTCCAGGACAGATCTGTTAGTTCTTTTAGCAGTCCATGGTACTTTCAGCATTCTTCGCCAGCCCACAACTCAAAAGCATCAACTCTTCTTTGGTCTTCCTTATGCATTGTCCAGCTTTCACATGTATATGAGGCGATTGGATTCCTAGTCTGTCTCAGTCTGTAAGCTGGGCTGATACCTGTGCACTATGTGCATCCCGCTGGGTTTAAAACACCAGTGGCTCAGCCTCAGAACTCACATCAACACCTCACCATGGTAGGACAATCCAACAGACAGGTTTGTCTCCCTGTTGGAAACCTCTTGTACCACCCTTACCTGGGTCCCTGTGGCTGACTCTTCCTCTGTCTGGGTTCCTGGCCCTTTAATCCCCTTTCTCCCACTCTCCTGCCCTGCTGCTTTGGGTGTGCCTGAGTTCCCTCTCCTCATCTGGATTCCTGCAGCTGACTGCAGAGCTATTTAGGCACCTGATAAATACTCATTAAACACAAGGGAGGTAAAAGGCTTATGCCTTGGAAACTAGAAGTTATGGCCTTAATTTTTCACTTTAGGTGGCGGGTCTTTTTTATTTCCTGCTTTTATGACATCTAGATATTCCTTTACATTTAGTTTTTAACCAATCATTAAGGCAAAACAAAGGAACAGTACAGCTAAAAAAATAGGCTTTTTTTTTTTTCTGACATAATAAGCAGGTCTTGCGAAAATGGAACATTTTCTTCTAGAGAAAACTGGAGAATCAGTAAAGATGTTCTAAATCTCAGATTTGGACAGATGCTCCATTTAAAACTCCATAGTATTAATCCATGATTATGGCTTTTCTCATTTCTCACATTTGAAAGGAAATATACATTGTCATTGTGGCTTTAGATTACAATGCTTTATGAAAGCTTTCAGCCCAAGGACATTTAAAAAGGGAAAATCTGAACCAGAAAATATAAGCAAGGAAACATGCTTTCATGATTCTAAACTTTTGTATGGTGCTGATGTCAGTGTGGGCAGATGCATTTCTATGTAAAATGGACCTGCTTAAGTGCCAGATAACACCCAGATTTATTAGCCTTCAGGAAACTTTACCAGTGCTGTAGCCTCTACCACAGAGTCTACAAAATGAATGCAACCTTCTAGAAACTGCAGCTGCCTGCAAGTGGCCTACCAAATCCATTGCCATTGAGTCTATTCGGACTCATAGTGACCGTAAAGGACAGAGGAGAACTGCCCCATAGGGTTTCCAATGCTGTAATCTTTATGGAAGCAGACTGCCTCATATTTCTCCTACAAGTGGCCTACAGAGGGGGAATAACACAGCTAGTGACTGAAAATAATAGTCATTCTGTTTGTAGCTGATTTCATTAAATTGAGTTATGACTAAAATCACTGATAACCCAATCAGAATGTTATAAAGGCATGGGAAGAGGTAAGGACATTTGAAGACACAGATGGGGGTTCCAGACCTATGACCCTACAGCTTACAAACGAGAAGACCTTTGAGAAGTCACTCCCATGAGTTTCACCGTTCTTCTCTGGAAAATAGGCTTAAGAACACAGGATTGCTGTGTGGTATACATTGCACACACCTGGCCCTAGTAATGTTCAGTTGATGGAAGCTGGTTTTGCCCCTGATTCCCTCAGCTACAGCGCGTTGAGGGCTCCCAGGTGCTTGACCTGGTCTGCGCTGCACAGCTGTGAGCCAGGCACTCCGAGTCGGCCTTCTTGCTGAGTCTAAATTTGAAAAGGGTTGGCAAGGGTCAGAAGACTCAAAGCTTTCTTTCGAGGTTTGGTTTATTAGAATCAGAGTCCTGAGAGAATTCCTAGGGCCATTAGTAAGTTCGAATGCTGCCTTGGGTACGATGCAAAGAGGGAGCTCTGGGTCAATTTCTCCTCCAACTAAATGCACTAAAGAGAGCATTGGGGGGCAGGGTTAAAGGAATCTATGTCGAGAAAATTTTTTAAAACAAATGGGGAAAAGCTGTGCCAGGCGGAACAGCTCTGGATTGCTGAGCTCTTAAAAAAAAAAGAGAGAGAGACAGAGAGAGAGCCAGAACCGCCCCCCACCCCCAGCCTTTTTGCCAGTGGTCTTCAGCTGGGCAGCTCAGGGGGGAAGTGCATCGCTGCAGCCTGAGTCAGGACGCCCATAGCTGTAGTTCTGAGCCCATATGGAGCGCCAGGATCCGGAGATCGCGGGACCGGCGGAAAATTGAAGAGCAGTCCGCCGGGAGGTGGCCCTACACAGCCCCCAGACATCCGTTTATTTGGCCATACTCCGTCCCTTCCGGCCCAGGCTGGCCTTGTAATCCGCAGCAGCTCCCAGACCCTCGACGGATGCGCGCGCTGCTCGCTCATTCACGTCCCAGGCTTGATGCTAATTGACCTGCTGTTTTCTTTTATTTCCTTGGTAGTGGCTCACTTCCTCAAGCCATCTGGTACCCTAGGAGGAACGTCCTAAACTCTTCCTCCCGGAGCACCGCCGGATTCTCGCTTTCCATCACTTTGCGTTCTGTCCCGAGCTGTGGATTAGAAAACAGGACATTTCTGTCAAGCGAAACACCAAGCTTTTCTACACGTGGAAAAGCGGCTGCAGCTTGTGCCGCCCTTAAGCTTGAGATCGTCCAACATCCCGAAAGACGGGATGCACAGAGCGCCCCCTGATGGCAGCAGTGAGCCTTCCTGTTAGCGTGCTCCTTTTCTCTGCCCTGCTTCTGGGGCTTTTGCAGCATTTGGTGGGAATGGGTTGTGAACACCCCAGCAGATCTAGGTGGTTTGGAAGTGCCACCCTGCTTTTATAAAACGAAGTAGGCAGATGCCAGGCTCTGACCCCCTCCGGAGTACTGAGTTCTTACTTTAGTCGGCCATGGGCATGTTGATAAGCTTATGGCTCGTTAAAAGGCCAAGGTGCAGAGAGCTCTGGAGTAGCCAAAACCATACATGGAGTATGTGGTGCCCATTTCTTCCTCAATAACCATTCTCAGGATTTGCTTTTGTAGGCTTTCCTTCCCCTACTCCCAGTCACCACCACTCATCTGTCAGTTTATTGTACTCTGCTGGCTTGCGTGATGCTGTGAGGCTGGAGGCTATGCCACTAGAGTTTCAAATACCAACAGGGTCACCTATGGTGGACAGATTTCAGCCGAGCTTCCAGACTAATACAGACTCAGAAGAAGGAAGGGGCCATCCACTTCTCAAAGAATTGGCAAGTGAAAACCATATGAATAGCAGTGAAACACTCTCTGATATATTACTGGAAAACCTTATGAATAGCCCTGAAACATCATCTGATATAGTGCCAGAAGATGAGCGCCTCAGTTCGGAAGGCACTCAAAATATGACTGGGGAAGAGCTACCTCCTCAAAGTAGAGTCCACCAGAATGGCAAGGATGGAGTAAAACTTTCAGGACCTTCATTTGCTAATGGGACATGACTCAAAGTGGGAAGAAACAGCTGCAAATATCCATTAATAATATGAATGTGGAATGTGTGAAGTATGAATCTAGGAAAATTGGAAGTTGTCAAAAATGAAATGGAACATAAAGATTGATATCCTAGGCATTAGTGATCTGAAATGGACTGGTTTTGGTCATTTTGAATCAGATAATCGTATGATCTACTATGCTGGGAATGATGAATTCAAGAGGAATGGTCTCTGGCATTCATCTCACAAAGAATGTTTCAAAGTCTATCCTGAAGTAAAATGCTGTCTGTGATAGGAAAAGATCTATATACCTACAAGGAAGACCAGTTCATACACTATTATTCAAATTTACACACCAACTACAAAAGCCAGAGATGAGGAAATTGAAGATTTGTATCAACTTCTGCAGTCTGAAATTGATGAAACATGCAATCAAGATGCATTGATTATTACTGGTGATTGGAATGAGAAAGCTGGAAACAAAGAAGAGTCACTGGTAGTTGGAAGATACAGCCTTGGTGAAGAAATGACACTGAAGATCACATGATAGAACTTTGCAAGACCAATGACTTACTTATTGCAAATATGTTTTTCAACAACATAAACAGAAGCTATGCACATGGACCTCACCAGATGGAATACACAGGAATCAGGTTGACTATATATCTGTGGAAAGAGGCAATGGAGAAGCTCAATATCTTTAGCCAAAATAAGACCATGAGCTGACTGTGGAACAGACCATCAAGTGCTCATGTGCACGTTCAAACTGAAGCTCAGGACAATTAAAAGAAGTCCATGAGAGCTAAAATATG
This sequence comes from Orycteropus afer afer, assembly GCF_000298275.1. Taxonomy (NCBI): domain Eukaryota; kingdom Metazoa; phylum Chordata; class Mammalia; order Tubulidentata; family Orycteropodidae; genus Orycteropus; species Orycteropus afer. Next base: position 1,287,746 of record NW_006921628.1, read on the forward strand.
ACATTGATGATATCCCATCTCAATTTAGAGACCATTTGAGGAACAGATTTGACACATTGAACACCAATGACCGAAAACCAGATGAATTTTGATACGACATCAAGAATATCATACATGAAGCAAGCATTGATCTATGGGTGGATAGATGGGTGGATAAACTGAATGATCAGGTATGTCTAGGTGTGTGGGGGGGGTGTGCCCATGATTGTATATAGTGCTGACAGATGATGTTTTTGAGTATTTGTATGTGCTGTAAGAATGTCTAGGTGTATAGTAGAGCTGACAAGGGGTAAGGTTGTGGAGGCTTCTTGGCCACAGCCAGCTACCCTGAGGGAGTAAGTAGTTGGACCTGTGGGCTCGGGAGCATGGTCACAAGGGGCATCAAGCTCAATTGGCATAGTGTGTTGTGTTATTATGTGCTGTTGAGTCAGACCCAACTCGTAGCGACCCCTCCTTGTGTTACCGAGAAGGTATCACTATGGAAATAGATTGCCCGACCTTCCTTCTGAGGAGTGGCTGGTGGGTTTAAACCACTGGCCTTCTGGTTAGCAGTCAGAAAACATTGTTCTACATCCTACTTTGGTGAATAGTGACAGGGGTCTTAAAAGCTTGCAAGCAGCCATCTAGATGTGGCAATGGGTTTCTCCTCATCCTGAGCTAAGAAGGATGAAGAAAACCAAAGACACATGGAAACAATTAGTCCAAGGGACTGGTATACAATGCAATCCTAAGCCTATATGACCATGAAACCAGAAGAACTAGATAGTGCCCAGCTACCACTCAGAAGGGCAAAGATGCAGGAGATCCTGGATAGAGTGGGAGAACAATGTGGAACAAAACTCAAAATCATAAAAAAAAAAAGACCAGGTTTGCTGGTGTGATAGAACCTGGTGAGACCCTTGAGACTATGACCCCTAGTTTGCTTTCAGATCTGGAACTGAACTCACTCCTGTGGCTTCCAGCCAAACAATAGGCAGGCATATGGGGGGAACATTGACATCAGGTAGATACACTCCTTGGAGAGATCAATCATGGGGAAACAGAAGGGCAGTGTTTGCACAGGGAGATTACTTGGGGGATGGGAGTGCATTGGAGGGAAGGACACAGGGAAGAGGTAACTATGGGGAGGAAGTGGGAAGAGAGCTGTTACATTGTGGGGAATTTCAATCAATGTTATGAAACAAAATGTATATGAACTGCTGTATGGAAAATGAATTTTCTATGTAAACCTTCATCCAAATCACAATAAAAATTTTAAAAAATTAAAATAATAAAAAGAAGATCATACATGAAGAAACCCAGAGGTCATTAAAAAGACAAGAAAGGAAGAAAAGATCAAAATGGATGTCAAGAGATTCTGAACCTTCTCTTGAAGGGGGAGAAGCTAAAGCAAATAGAAGAACTGACAAGATATAAGAGCTGAATAGAGGATTTCAAAGAGCAGCTTGAGAAGACAAAGTCAATTATAATGAAATGTGCAAAGACCTAGAGTTAGAAAACCAAAAGGGAAAAACATACTTGGCATTTCTCAAGCTGAAAGAACTGAAGAAAAAATTCAACCTTTGAGTTGCAATATTGAAAGATTCTATGGGCAAAATACTGAACAATGCAGGAAGCATCAAAAGAAGATGGAAGGAATACACAGAGTCACTATACCAAAAATGTTCATCTATTTCAGGAGGTGGCATATAATCAAGAATCAATGGTATTGAAGGAAAAAGCCAAAGCAGCACTGAAGAAATTGGTGGTGGGGGGGGGGCGGAAAGACTCCAGGAATTGACAGAATGCCCATTGAGATGTTTCAACGAACAGATGCCACGTTGGAGGCATTCACTCATCTGTGCCAGGAAATTTGGAAGACAGCTACCTGGCCAACTGACTGGAAGAGATCCACATTTGTATCCATTCCAAAGAAAATGACCCAACAGAATGTGGCAATTGTTGAACAATATCATTAATATCACATACGAGTAAAATTTTGCTGAAGATGATTAAAAAACGGTTGCAACAGTATATTGATGGGGAACTTCCAGAAATGCAAGCTAGATTCAGAAGAGGACATGAAATGAAGGATATCATAGCTGATATCATCTGGATCTTGGCAGAAAGCAACGAGTACCAGAAAGATGTTTACTTATGTTTTATTGACTATACAAAAGCATACAACTGTGTGGATCATAACAAATCATAGCCAAAATTAGGAAAAATTGGAATTCCAGAACACTTAATTGTGCTCATGAGGAACTCATACATAGACCAGGAGGCTATTGTGTGAACAGAACAAGGGAATACTGCATGGTTTAAAATCAGGAAGGATGTGCACCTATTCGCCATATTCAATCTGTATGCATAGCAAATAATTTGAAAAGCTGAACTGTATGGGGAAGAACATGGCATCAGGATTGGAGGAAGACTCATTAACAACCTGTGATATGCAGATGTCACAACCTTGCTTGCTGATAGTGAGGATGACTTGAAGCATTTATTGATGAATATTAAAGACTAGTCTTTTTTCTGTATTACACCTTAACATAAAGAAAATGAAAATCCTCACAACTGGACCAATAAACAGCATCACAATAAATGGAGAAAAGATTGAAGTTGTCAAATATTTCATATTACTTGGATCCACAGTCAACATCAATGGAAGCAGCTGTCAAGAAATCAGATGTCATATCACACTAGGCAAATCTGCTGCGAAAGACCTCTTGAAAGTGCTGAAGAGTGAACATGTCTCTTTGAAGACTAAGGTGCGCCTAATCCAAGCCATTGTATTTTCAATAGCCTTATATGCATGTGAAAGCAGGACAGTGGATAAGGAAGACCAAAGAAGAGTTGATACTTTTGAGTTGTGGTGTTGGTGAAGAATATTGAAAGTACCATGGACTGCCAGAAAAATGAACAAATCTGTATTGGAAAAAGTACAGCCAGAATGCTCCTTGGAAGCGAGAATGGCCAGACTTTGTTTCATCTACTCTGATCATGTTGTCAGAAGGAAGCATTTCCTGGAGAAGGATATCATGCTTGATAAAGTGGAGAGTCAGTGAAAAAGGGGAAGATCCTGAGCAAGATGGATTGACATAGTGGCTGAAATGATGGGCTCAGGTATAGCATGGATAGTGAGGATGCATGATCAGGCAGTGTTTTGTTCTGTTGTACACAGGGTCAATATGAGTTGGAGCTGACTGGATGGCACCTAACAACATCACAAACTCCCAGTTGCTGTGGTTTGGATGAGAGTGACTTCATTATGATGTGGTGGTCAAAGGGTCTCAATTGACCAAAGTCCATGAACATATTGCATCCTCACTCAGTGGCAATTGGGTCAGGGAAAGCATGTGACCCAGCATGGGGCAATCAGCACCTGGTCTAGGGTGTGTATGAGGCAGAATCAACTCGACTGGCCACGAACTTTGTGATATTGGGGAAGAGAGACTTTTTTTTTTTTTTGGCACAACTGCTTGTGGTGATGAGACTCTGAGGTTGGGATCTTGAGGAACTTGAGGCAGAGCCAGCCCTTTGAGACAGACCCAGGGCTTAATAATTTTAAAGCTACCTACTTTTTAACATTGACATTGTTTATCCTAACCATAAATGGTATATTAGTGTCCTAAGACTGACTGACTAACAAATTACCACAAACTGGGTGACTTAAAACAGCAGAAAATTTTTCTTTCAGAGTTCAGGAGGCCAGAAGTGTGAAATCAAAGTACCTATAGGTTTGGACGTGGAACAAGGTATATCATAGCTGTTGTCAGATGGATCTTGGCTCAAGGCAGAGAATACCAGAAAGATGTTTACTTGTGTTTTATTGACTATGCAAAGGCATTTGATTGTGTGGATCATGACAAATTATGGATAACATTGAGAAGAATG
>NW_006921628.1:1292526-1301037 GCF_000298275.1 Orycteropus afer afer
GGCTGGCGCGGGATCGGGCAGTGTTTCGTTCTGCTGTGCATGGGGTCGCTATGAGTTGGAAATGACTCGACGGCACTTAACAACAACAACAACAACATAGGTTTGGTTCCTTTTGGAGGATCTGGGGGAGAAACCATCCCACACCTCTTATCTAGATTTTGGTAGCTGTGGGCAATCCTTTGTATTCCTTGGCTCGTAGTTGAGTTGTCCCAATCTCTGTCTCTGTCTTCACATTATCTTCCTTGTATATGTCTCTGTCTGCACATGATCTTCTTATAAGGACACCAGCTATTGGATTTAGGGCCTCCTAATCAGTATGACCTTAACGGATTACATCTACAAAGTAGGTCACATTCTAAGATTATAGGTGAGTATGAGTTTTTGGGTGAGACTATTCAACCTAGGACAAATGGCAAAATGATATCACCATAAATGAGTTTGTTGTTGTTGTTGTTGTTATGTGCCGTCGAGTCGGACTTGACTCATAGCGACCCCTCCTTGGGTTTCTGAGACAGTATCACTATGGAAGTAGATTGCCCCATCTTCCTTCCGAGGAGTGGCTGGTGGGTTTGAACCGCCGGCCTTCTGGTTAGCAGTCAAGTGCCCTAGGCACTATGCTACCAGAGCTCCATAAATGAGTTTATTGAAAATGAAACATAATTATTGAATTCTGGTTAGATCTTGCTGCCAGCTACAGTTGTAACTAATCCCAAATGATGTTTTCTCTGAAGAATATGAAGGACTGAAAGAGAATTGGTTTGATAACATGCATCTTCCACTAAAACCATCTTACAAACCTTCTTGGTATGCTTCTCACATGTGGGGCAAAGTATCTGTAGTTGGTAGAGGTGGTGGAAGGATATTAAGCAAGGGAGGGTATAGAAAGATCAGTTTATGAGGACCTATTGTAATAAAAATTTTATCTTTGAGCATTTTCAAATGGCGATTCCAAAGCCACACTATATGCTATTTTTCATGCTTAAATGTGAAATAAATTATTTTGGAAGAAGTGAATGTAGCATAAAAACCAATTTACATACTTTCATTTTTGATAGTTGTTGTTGTTGTTATGTGCCGTTGAGTCGGATCCGACTCATAGTGACCCCTCCTTGGGTTTCCGAGGTGGTATCTCTACAAAAGCAGATTGCCCAATCTTCCTTTTGAGGAGTGGCTGGTGGGTTTGAACCGTCAACTTTCTGGTTAGCAGTCAAGTGCCTTAGGCACTACACCACCAGAACTCCCATTTTAATAGATGAACCCATAAATCCTGTTGTGTTCATTCACTGGACGTGAAATCAAGACAAGAAGGATAAATGACTTCCTAGGATCTCTCACCACTTGACTATATAGTAGATCTTGGATAGTCTCACTCTCAAGGACTTTGCTTTGTCCCCCTGGTGAGGGCAAGAGTGAGGGACAGTCACCTTTCTCTTAAGACTTAAGTTCTTACATTTGAAAACAAGATTTTGAAGGATAGATAGTATGTTTTTCTGAAATGAGTGTTCCAAAAGGATAGGCTAAGTATGCATATTCTTAAGAAATGTTGCCTTCTCTGCTCTGCAATTCTCTAGGGCAAAGAGCTAACCCTGGAGGACCTTCCCTTCCTCCTTCCTCCCCTATAGAACAGAGTTATCCCTAGCATTTGGTGAGTCATTCAGGAAAAGCAGGCCATACAATGCCTGGCACATGCTAAGCTCAGTGAGCATTAGCTATTACTATTATGGTTATTTAAACTCATTTTCTCTTGAATTAAAGTAGATTTTTGTGCATGATACTTTTGAGACTTCAAGCATAGATTCTTCTGGACATCTCCCTGATAGGTTCAGGACACAGTAGACTATAAACTACAGGACATTGCATAATGAAGCAGCTGGTTGCTATTTAGTAAAATCATCGCTCAGGCTTTCCTTTTAGTTTTGGCCTTCTAATTGTGGATGGTGATTACATGGTGATTGCATGAGACGAACTGAGCTCCTCAAACCTGTTTTACTCTAGCTAAGAACTGCTAGAGGTTTTACATTTTCTCCATGACCAGGCAAGTGGATGGCCCTCAGTTGGTTGCTCTTTCAGGGTAAGAGTTGTCACTAGCTGCTTGGCCACACCTGACTCTCTGGTGAACTTGCCTGTATTATTCTCCATCCCTAGCTAGGCTAGTCCAGTCACAGCTCAGGACTCCAGCCTGGCTTCCTCTCTGCCCTGCCCCAGCACATTATTGCCCCCAGTCAGGCTCCCAGGCTAAAGGATGGGTCCTGGAACAGAGAGAAGCCTCCTGTGGCCTCCAAGGAAGGGGGCTGTGGGGGTGGAGTAGGGGCGCTATCAGTGAGAGTACTGTCCCTTGCTATGGGTATAGCTTGATTATAACTTAAGTACATATAAAGTGGGAGCTCTGGTAGCATAGTGCCTAAGGCACTTGACTGCTAACCAGAAGCCTGGTGGTTCTAACCCCCTAGCCACTCCTCGGAAGGAAGGTTGGGCAATCTATTTCCATAGTGGTACTGCCAAGGAGGGGTTGCTATGAGTCGGGTCCAACTCGACAGCACATAACAACAACACATATAAAGTATGTGGGCCTCCACCTAACCATAACATTTAGGGGCAGGCCTATTGGACTAGTTGGGGTAGGATCTTAAGGAAAAAGAGACAAAGAGGTGGTGCTTCCATAGTGATCCCCACAATGGCCCCACCAGCTCCTGGACTCCCACAATGATACCTGATGGCATTGACTGGATTAATATATATGTCAGGAGGGGGACCATATCTCCTGAAATAATTCTGAGTTAGCTGCTAGATAGAGCCCAGGGATTTCAATATGAATGTGTCCATGAGAGAGATGCTCTGCCGTGCATGTATTTATTGATTAGTGTATTAGTTATCTATTGTTAATGTAACAAATTACCCCCTCCCCAAATTAGTGGCTTATAAAAATAACCTTTAATCATCTTTCTATAGGTAAAGAATCTGGGCACAGCTTAACTGGGTCCTCTGCTTCAAGGTCTTCAATAGGCTGCAATCAAAGCCTTGGCTGAGGCTTCAGTAGTCATCTAAGGGCTGGACTGGGGAAAGATTCAAGCTCATGTACATGGTGTTGGGAGGAGTAAGTTTCTCTTATGGGCTATTGGATTAAAGATAACAATTCATTACAGCATATTGATTGGAGGACACCCTTAATTCTTTGCCATGTGTCTCTCTCATAATGTGGTACCTGGCTTTATCAGAGCAAGCGAGAGAGACGACAAGAGAGGGACTGTGAGCAAAATGGAAGTCACAGCTTTTGTAAACTCATCTGAGAAGTTCTTTGCACTGAAGTAAGATACAAGGATTTGCCCATACTTGAACAGAGGAGATTGCAGAAGAGTATGAATACCAAGTGGCAGAGATCATTGAAAGCTGTCTTAGAAGGTTGCCTACCACAGTTAGTTCTTTAGTTCATTTGTTTATTCATTCAACTTAGAGCTTTCCAGGCACAGGGTTGGGCACTGACCTTCTTCAACTCACAACTCTAATTTATCTCAGTTATTCAGAACAGAAGTTTATGTTACATGGGGAATTTTTTTTTTTTTTAATTGTGATTCGAGTGAAAGTTTATAGAACAAATTCATTTTCCATACAGCAGTTCACATACACTTTGTCTCATGACATTGACTACAATTTACCCCAATGCAACAGCTCCCCTCCCACTTCCTCCCAATAGTTACTTCTTCCTTGTGTCCATCCCTCCATGCATTCCTGCCCCCTGAGCTGTCTCCCTGTGAATACACAACCCTTCTATTCTCCCATGATTGTTCTCTCCAAGGAATGATTCTACCTCAGGCAAATGTTCAACTCATATGCCTGTCTTTTGTTTGGCTGGAAGCCACAGGTGTGGGTTCAATTCCAGACCTGAAGGGCAGCTAGGGGCTATAGTCTCAGTGGTTCCACCAGGCTCCATCAAACCAGAAAACCTGGTCTTCCTTTTTTTTTCCAAATGATTTTGAGTTTTGTTCCACATTGTTCTCTCTCTATATCCAGGATCTCCTACATGGATCCCCCTCCGAGTGCTTGACAGTGGTAGCCTGGCACCATCTAGTTCTTCTGGTCTCATAGTCATATATGCTGAGGATCACTTGGTATACCAGTTGCTTGGACTAATTGTTTCCATGGATCTTTGGTTTCCTTCATTCTTCTTTGCTCTGAATGAGGAGAAGCCCATGGTTGCATCTAGTTGGCTGCTTGCAAGCTTTTAAGACCCCAGTCATCTCTTGCCAAAGTAGGAGGTGGAACAACGTTTTGTGTAGTATGTTATGCCAATTGAGCTTGATGTCCCCTGTGACTATGGTCCTGAGTCCATAGGTTCAACTACTCGGTCCCTCTGGGTAGCTGACTATGATCAAGAAGTGACTACAAACTTGTCCCTTGTCAGCTCTACTATACACCTGAGAATTCTTACAGAACATAGAAATACATATAAAACCATTGTCTGCCAACCCTATACATGGTCTTGGGTACATTTCCCACTGCATAGACATACCTAATAGTTCAGCCTGTCCACCCATATAACCATGTTTGCCTTCACTGACAATGCAGTACTGTATGTGCAAAAGGGTTAATCTTTGTTGTCTGTACCTCCCATGTGCCTCTCTATGCCTTCCTCTTCTTCAATGGCGTGCATGGAGAATTTTTAAGGATTAGAAATTCAGGATACTATTTTTGCTACTTTTGTGATTTATAAATTCTCAGTCTCTTTGAAGGAAATCATATTAATTTTTATTTTCAAAATCCTTTTCCTGATTCAAAATAAAAATGTTTCTCTCATTCACTCTATGAAGCTAAGACATTTACTGAAGGAATAAATAACACAATTGCATACATGACAACTGAATAAATAGGAGAGAAATCTGTTTAAATAAATACGATGATGTAGGTTGATTCACCTAACCAAATTACGGTTATTTCATTAACTCTCCAATTGAAATTCCAAGGTCTATTCTAGTTGTTGAGGTAAATTTGTTTAACATGAAGCCTTGACATCCTTTAAAATAATTATGTTTCTAAATGAAAGTTTAAATTTTAATTGTTTGGCTAAAATAGTAGCAAATGAAAGGATAATATGAGAATTTAAACGATTTGCAATAGATCCGCTAGAGCTGAGGGCAACCTGAATTTTCCACCTAACAACAATAAGTGCTGACTAGTAGGGGAATTTTAAATATGTTAGTAGAACTACTTCCTCCTGACATTTGCTTCTTTGATGGAAATAAAACCAGAGGGAATTAGAAACCAACAAAGGTGAGGTAGGTCAATGCTGCCTGATCATTTGCTGACCTTAATGAGACTACGATTATCTTCTCCTGTAACAGGGCTTCTATTAGATTTCCAGACTTGAGAGTCAGGGCACAACAGTGCAAGTCCCATTACGAAAAGCCAGTTCCCAGCAAAACAGAATGAGAACAAATTTCTGCTTAGAATGGAAGAGGTAAACATTATTTTGTATTTGCAAATAATGAAGTCTACACATAAGGAGGGACAGGCTATTTTATTTTCAGGTTTTGGCTAAGTGGCATGATTTTTGGTTTGTTTGCTTTTTTTTTTTTTAATTGTGATTTGGGTGAAAGTTCACAAAGCAAATTCATTTTCCATGCAACATTTCACATGCATTTTGTTTCATGACATTGGTTTCTTTGCTTTTTAAATCACTTTGCAATTAGTTGTTGTTGTTAGGTGCTGTCGAGTTGTCTCCAACTCATAGTGACCCTGTGCACAGCAGAACAAAACACTGCCCGGTCCTATGCCAGCTCCATGATCCTTGCTATACTTGAGCCCGTCACCACAGCCACAGTGTTAATCCATCTCATTGAGGGCCTTCTCCTCCTTCATCAACTCTCCACCTTACCAAGCATTACATCCTTCTCCAGGGATGGTCCCTTCTAACAACATGACCAAAGGGGATGAGACAAAGTCTGGCCATTCTCGCTTCCAAGGAGCATTCTGGCTGCACTTACTCCAGGACAGATTTGTTAGTGCTTTTAGCAATCCGTGGTACTTTTAGCATTCTTCACCAGTGCAACTCAAAAGCATCAACTTTTCTTCAGTCTTCCTTACTCATTGTCCAGCTCTCACATGCCTACGAGGCAGTTAAAATACTGTGGCTTGTGTCACGAGCACCTTAGTTCTCAAGGAGATATCTTTGCTCTTCAGCACTTGAAAGAGGTCCTTTGCAGTCAATTTGCCCAGTTCTATATGTCATCTGATGTCCTGACTGCTGCTTCCATTGGCATCGATTGTAGAACCAAGCAATGTGAAGTCTCTGACAACTTCAATCTTTTCTCCATCTATTGTGATGCTGCTTATAGGTCTAGTTGTGAGGACTTTTGTTTATATTGAGATGTTATCCATACTGCATTGTATTCTTCAATATTCATCAGTAAGTGCTTCAAGTCATCCTCACTTTCAGCAAGCAAAGTTGTATTGTCAGCATATTGCAGATTGTTAATGAGTTTTCCTCCAATCCCGATGCCACGTTCTTCTTCATATAGTTCACCTTCTTGGATTATTTGCTCAGTATATAGATCAAATAAGTATGGTGAGGGATACAACCTTGATGCACTCCCTTCTTGATTTTAAACCATGCAGTATCCCCTTCATCTGTTTGAATGACAGCCTCCTGGTCTATGTACAGGTTCCTCATGAGTACAATCAAGTGGTCTGGAATTCCCATTCTTCTCAATGTTATCCACAATTTGTTATGATCCACACAATTGAATGATTTTGCATAATCACTAAAACACAAGTAAACATCTTTCTGGTATGCTTTGTTTTGAGCCAAGATCCATCTGACATCAGGAATGATATCCCTTGTTCCACGTCCTGTTCTGAATCCAACTTTCATCTCAGGAAGTTTTCTGTTGATATACTGCTACAACTGTTTTTGAATTATCTTCAGTAAGATTTTACTTGCATGTGATATTAATGATATTGTTTGATAATTTCCACATTCTGTGGGATCACCTGTCTTTGGAATGGGTACAAATATGGATCTCTTCCAGTCAGTTAGCCAGGTAGCTGTCTTCCAAATCTCTTGGCATGATCAAGTGAGTGCCTTCAGAGGGCCATTTGTTTGTTGAAACATCTCAATTGGTATTCTGTCAATTCCTAGAGACTTGTTTTTAACCAATTCCTCAGTGCAACTTTGACTTCTTCCTTCAATACCATTGGTTCTTAAACAAATGCTACCTCCTGAAATGGATGAAGATCGACCAGTTCTTTTTCGTATAGTGACTCTGTGTATTCCTTCAATCTTCTTTTGATGCTTCCTGCATCATTCAGTATTTTCCCATGGCATCTTACAGTATTGCAACTTGAGGCTTAATTTTTTTCCTCAGTTTTTTCAGCTTAAGAAATGCTGAGCATGTTCTTCCCTTTTGGTTTTCTAACTCCAGATCTTTGCACAATTTAATATAATAATTGGCTTTGTCTGCATGAGCTGCTCTTTGAAATCTTCTGTTCAGCTCTTTGATATTGTCATTTATTCCATTTGCTTTAGCTACTCTCTGCTCAAAGGCAAGTTTCAGAGTCTCTTCTGACATCCATTTTGATCTTTTCTTCCTTTCTTATCTTTTCAATGACCTCTTGCTTTCTTCATGGATGATGTTCTTGATGGCATCCCACAATTCTTCTGGTTTTCAGTCACTGGTGTTCAATGCATCAAATCTATTCTTTAGATGGTCTCTAAATTCAGGAGGGATATATTCAAGGTCATATTTTGGCTCTTGTGGACTTGTTTGTCTTCAACTTCAAGTTGAACTTGCATATGAGCACTTGATCATCTGTTCCATAATCAGCTCCTGGCCTTGTTTTGGCTAAAGATATTGAGCTTTTCCATCGCCTCTTGCCACAGATATAGTCAATATGATTCCTGTGTACTCCATCTGGTGAAGTCCATGTGTATAGCCACCATTGGTGTTGTTGAAAAAAGGTATTTGCAATGCATAAGTTTTTGGTCTTGCAAAATTCTATCATGTGATCTCCAGTGTTATTTCTGTGACCAAGGCCAAATTTTCCAACTACCAGCGATTCTTCTTTGTTTCCAACTTTTGCATTCCAGTCTCCAGTGATAATTGACACATCTTGATTGCATATTTGGTCAATTTCAGACTGCAGAAGTTGGTAAAAAATCTTCAATTTCCTCATCATTGGCTTTGGTGATTGGAGTGTAAAGTTGAATAATAGTAGTATTAACTGGTCTTTCTTATGTTGTTGTTGTTAGGTGCCATCGAGTTGTCTCCGACTCATAGCGACCCCATGCACAGCAGAATGAAACACTGCCTGATCCTGCACCAGGTCCACGATCCCTGCTATACTTGAGCCCATGTTTGCAGCCACCGTGTCAATCCATCTTGTTAAAGGCCTCCCTCTCTCTTGTTGACCCTCCAACTTATCAAGCATGACATCCTTCTCCAGGGAATGGTCCCTTCTGACAACATGACCAAAATAGGTGAGACGAAGTCTGGCCATTCTTGCTTCCAAGGAGCATTC
>NW_006921628.1:1311716-1332635 GCF_000298275.1 Orycteropus afer afer
AAACTGCCCCCTGGCTGAACACTCTTCTCTTTGGCTTCCTGGGTTCCACCCCTTCCTCCTGCTCTTCCGGCCTGCTACTCTGTGCTACACCTGTGCTTACCTTGCTCCCGAAGACCTGGTCCCTCTCAGTAGGGTAACAAGGGACCCTCCACTTTACCAAGTATGATATCCTTCTCCAGGGAACAAGCCTTTCTGACAACATGACCAAAGTAGGTGAGACAAAATCTGACCATTCTCATTTCCAAGGAGCATTCTGGCTGCACTTCGTCCAGGAGAGATTTGTTTGTTCTTTTGCCAGTCCATGGTACTTTCAGTATTCTTCACCAATACCACAACTCAAAAGAGTCAGCTTTTCTTCAGTCTTCCTTGTTCATTGTCCAGCTCTCACATGCATATGAGGCCATTGAAAATACCGTGGCTTGGGTTAGGCACGCCTTAGTCTTCAAGGAGACATCTTTGCTCTTCGGCACTTTATTTTTATGTGTGTGCTTTAGGTGCAAATTTACAGAGCAGAATTTGCTTTATATTCAACAGTTCAGGTACATTTGTTATCACTCCCCTATCACCATCCCCAGCCCTAACCCACTCACTTCCTCTCCTTTCCCAGTGACCTCCCCATCCCTGTGCACTTCATAGTTATGTACTCCTATCTGTCCAACTTTTCCTCCATGTGAATCTTGCCCCTCTGGTGCCCCATGGGTAATTGCTACAAGGGATGTATCCCTGTAGAGTAGGTGGGTGCATTGCCCTGAGTTGGGTGTTCTGCGTGTAAGTCTTATTACTGTTGGGCTGAGAGCCAGCCCTTGGGAGTGAGTTTTATCTCAGGCCCGAAGTGTATCCCAGGGCCATAGTCTTGGTGGTCCCACCTAACTCCATCCAACCAGTAATTCTGATTGTTACTGTGTTTTTGAATTTTGTTCCGCACTTTTCCTCCCACTCTATCCAGGATCTCCAGTTTATATCCCTTCCCGAGTGGTTGGCATTGGTAGCTGGACACCATCTAGTTCTTCTGGTCTTGAGGTCCATCATATCATGGGGCATATCATGGGGCTGTTTCCAAATGTCCTTGGTTTTCGTCACTCTTCTTCACTTCCAATGAAAGGAGACCATTAGCTGCATCTTAGATGGCTGTTTGAAAGGTTTTTAGACCCCAGACTCTTCAGCACTTTTAAGAAGTCTTTTGCAGCATATTTTCCCAGTGCAATACATCATCTGATGTGCTGACTGCTGCTTCCATTGGTGTTGATTGTAGAAACAAGTAATGCGAAATCTTTGACAACTTCAATGTTTTCTTCATTTATCATGCTGCTGCTTATTGGTCCAGTTGTGGGGATTTTCATTTTCTTTATGTTGAGATGTAATCCATACTGCAGACTGTAGTCTTTGATCTTCATCAGTAAGTGCTTCAAATCATCCTCACTTTCACTAAGAAATGGTGTGTTGTCTGTGAATCACAGGTTGTTAATGAGTCTTCCTCCTATCATGATGCCATGTTCTTCTTCACATAGTCCAGTTTATCAGATTATTTGTTCAGCATACAGATTGAATAAGAATGGTGAAAGGATACAACCCTGACACACTCCCTTCCTGATTTTAAACCATATAGTATCCCATTGTTCTGTTCAAACAACAGCCTCCTGATCTATGTGCAGGTTCCTGATGAGCTCAATCAAGTGTTCTGGAATTCCCATTCTTCTCAATGTTATCCATAATTTGTTATGATCCACACAATCACATGCTTTTGCATAATCAATAAAACACAAATAAACATCTTTCTGGCATTCTTTGCTTTCAGCCAAGATCCACCTGACGTTGGCAATAATATCCGTCATTCCACATCTTCTTCTGAATTCAGTTTGCATTTCTGGAAGTTCTCTGTCAGTATACTTCTACAACCATTTTTGAATTATTTTCAGCAAGATTTCACTTGCATGTGATACTAATGATATTGTTGGATAATTTTCACATTCTGGCTATAGATCCAATATGGATCTTTTCCAGTCAGTTGGCCAGGTAGCTGTCTTCCAAGTTTCTTGACATAGACAAGTGAGTGCCTGCAGCATAGTATCTGTTTGTTGAAACATCTCAGTGGTATTCCGTCAGTTCCTGGAGCCTTGTTCTTTGCCAATTCCTTCAGTGAAGCTTCAACTTCTTCTTTCAATAACACTGGTTCTTGATCAAATGCCACCTCCTGAAATGGATGAACATCAACCAATTCTTTTTGGTACAGTGACCCTGTGTATTCCTTCCATCTTCTTTTGATATTTCCTGCATCATTCAATATTTTGCCCACAGAATCTTTCAATATTGCATCTCAAGGCTTGATTTTTTTTCTTCATTCTTTCAGCTTGAGAAATGTCAAGTATGTTCTTCCTTTTTGGTTTTCTAACTCCAGGTCCTTGCACATTTCATTATAATAATTGACTTTGTTTTCCTGAGCTGCTCTTTAAAATCCTCTGTTTGGCTCTTTTATCTTGTCATTTCTTCCATTTGCTTTAGCTTTTCTCCACTCAAGGGCAAGTTTCAGAGTCCCTTCTGACATCCATTTTGGTCTTTTTTTCCTTTCCTGTCTTTTTAATGACCTCTTACTTTCTTCATGGATGATGTTCTTGATGTCAGCCCACAATTCCTCTGGTTTTCGGTCATTGGTGTTCAAGGCATCAAATCTACTCTTTAGATGGTCTCTAAATTCAGAAGGGATATATTCAAGGTCATATTTTGGCTCTTGTAGACTTCTTTTAATTGTCTTCAGCTTGATCTTGAACTTACATAAGAGCAACTGATGGTCTATTCCCCAGTCAGCTCCTGACCTTGCTTTGGCTGAAGATATTGAGCTTTTTCATCACCTCTTGCCACAGATGCAGTCGATCTGATTCCTGTGTACTCCATCTGGCAAAGGCCACATGTATAGCCATCATTTGTGTCATTGAAAAAAGGTATTTGCAATGAATAATTCATTGGTCTTGCAAAATTCTATCATGCCATCTCCAGTACCATTTCTGTCACCAAGGCCATATTTTCCAACCACCAGTGATTCTTCTTTGTTTCCAACTTTTGCATTCCAACCACCAGTGATAATCAGTACATCATGATTGCATATTTGGTCAATTTCATACTGCAGAAGTTGATAAAAATCTTCAATTCCCTCATCTTTGGCTTTAGTGATTGGTGCATAAATTTGAAAAATAGTGGTATTAACTGGCCTTCTTTGTAGGCATATGGGTATTATCCTATCACTGACAGCATTGTACTTGAGGATAGATCTTGAAAACTTCTTCGTGATAATGAATGTCATACCATTCCTCTTCGATTTGTCATTCCTGGCATAGTAAATCATATGGTTGTGTGATTCAAAATGGCCAAAACAAGTCCATTTCTGAGCTTTATCCTTGGGCAAATGTGCTCTTTTGATCTCATCTGGTTGATTGTTACCAGGAGTGCATACCTCCTCAGTGTTATTGTTCCCTAGTGCTGCTGTTCACTTTATAGGCCTTTTGTTTGGCTGAAAGTTGAGTCCCATGGGTGAGTTATATTCCATGCTTGATGGATATCCAAGGGCCGCTATCTTGGAGGTTCCAGCAGTCTCTGTCAGACCAGTAAGCTGGGTTTTTTTTTTATGATTTTGAGTTTTGTTCCACAATTTTCTCCCACTCTATCCAGGACCTCCTCTTGTGATCACTTTCAGAGCACTGGATAGTGGTAGTTCTTCTGGTCTTAGGGGTCTCAGGGTCATGGAGGCGGGGTCCACATGATCTGTTAGTCCTTTGGACTAATTGATTCCTTGTGTCTTTGATTTTCTTCATTCTTCTTACCTCTGGAAGAGACCAACAATGTTACCCTAGATGGTTGCTCACAAGCTTTTAAGACCCTAGTCACTCCTCACCAAAGTAAGATGTAGAATACTGTCTTTGTGGCCTATATTATTCCAGTTGATCTTGATGTCCCTGGAGCTTATGGTCTTGAATCCACAGGCCCTCCAGCAACTCATCCCCTGAACTGTTTTGTTACAACTAAGAAATTTGCATAACTCTGCCCCCTACATGCTCTAATATATTCAGAGGTGTATTTGTAGCACATGTAAATACATATGTACAAATATCCTCTGTCAAACCTGTATATATATATTCATGAGTGTAGTCCCATTTGCCTTCACATACCTGTTCAGCTTGAGTGTCTCTCTGTGTATCCACTCATAGATGGTTGTTATTGTTATTGCAGAATTGCTGTGTGGTAGTATTTATCTTTGTGGCCTTTAACTCTTATGCTCCTCCCAGAGTTTTCCTTTGCCTTGATCATTTTTGCTGAACTCACTCTCATTGCATACTGTATTTTCCTTCACCCAAGTCAATATATTTCTACCTTCTAGTTAAGTGATATATCATCCCTTCTCCTTCCACCCCTGGTAAACTTCAAAGGATGTTTCTTTCTATGTGCAAACCTTTTCTTGACTTTTTATAATAGTGATTTCATACAATATTTATCCTTTTGTGATTGACTAATTTCATTCAGCAAAATATCCTCCAGGTTCATCCACATTATGAGGTGTTTCACAGACTGATTGTTATTCTTTAATGTTGCATAATATTCTATTGTGTATATATATCATAGTTTGTTTATCCATTCATCTGTTTATGGGCACTTAGGTTGTTTCTATCTTTTTGTTATTGTGAATAATGTTGCCATGAACATGGGTGTGCATATATCTGTTTCTCTAGGATCTATCCCTATTAATGATACTGCTAGGAGCTCTGGTGGTGCAGTGCCTAAGGCATTTGACTACTAACCAGAAGATTGATAGTTCAAACCCACCAGCTGCTCTGTGGAAGGAAGATGTGACAATCTACTTCCATAAAGATTTACTGCCTTGGAAACCAAAGGGGATCACTATGAGTCGGAATCGACTCGATGGCAGTGGATTTGGTTTAGTGGGTTTAGTAGGATTATTAAATATGATATTTCTATTTCCAATCTTTTAAGGAAGAGCTATACCATTTTCCACAGTGGTTGTAACATTGTACATTCTCAACAGCAGTGTATGAGGGTTGCAGTTCCTCCACACACTCACCAGCATTTGTTGTTTTCTTTTTTTTTTTTTTTAACTTTACTGTTAATACTGGTGTGAGATGATATCTTATTGTTGTTTTTATTTGCATCTCTCTCGGGAGCTCTGGTGGAACTGTGGTTAAGGCATTGGGCTGCTAACCAAAAGGTCGATAATTTGAACCTACCATCCACTCTGTGGGATAAAGGTAAAGCAATCTGCTTCCATAAAGATTTACAATCTCGGGAACACTGTGGGGCAGTTCTCCTCTGTCCTATAGAGTTGCTATAAGTTGCAATCAACTCAATGACAGTGGGTTGAATGAGTAATGATTGTGAACATTTCTTCAGGTGTTTGTTAGCTGCCTGAATGTCTTCTTTGGTGAAGTGTCTTTTCATTTCCTCTGTCTGTTGTCCATTTTTAAATTGGATTGTTTGTCTTTTGTTGTTGCAGTGTTGAAGTTTTCCATAAATTTTAGAGATTAGTCCTTTGTTCGTATGTCATCGCCAAAATTTTTTTCCCAGTCTGTATGTTCTCTTTTTATTATTCTAGTGAAGTTTTTGATGCATATAAATGTTTAATTTTTAGAATGTCCCAGTCATCTAGTTTGCCTTCTGCTGTTTTTGCATTTTTAATTATGTTTTATAGTATATTTATGCCATATATGCTCCTGAGTTTGCCCATATTTTTTCTTTGATGATCTTTATAGTTTTAGGTTTTACCTTTAGGTCTCTGGTCCATCTTGAGTTAGTTTTTGTCTATAGTAAGAAATATGGATCCTGTTTCATATTTGTGCAAATGGTTATCCAGTTTTGCCAACACCATTTGTTAAAGAGACTATCTCTTCTCCATATAATGGATTCCAGCCATTTATCAACAATCAGCGTCCAGGTGGATGAATTTACTTCTGAGTTCTCAATTCTATTCCATTGGCCTACATGTCTGCATTGTACCAATACTAGAATATTTTGGCTACTGTGGCTGTATAGTAGGTTTTGAGATTGGGTATGTGAGGTCTCCTATTTTGTTCTTTTCCTTTAGTAGTGCTTTGCTTATCTGGGGTCTCTTTCCACTATAAATTTAGTGATTAGTTTTTCCTTCTCTGTAAGGAATTATGATGGAATCTGGATTGGGATTCCACTCTATCTGTATATCACTTTGAATAGTATTGACATTTTCATAATGTTCAGTCTTCCTATCCATGAGCATGGTATATTCTTCCATTTATGTAGTTCTCTTTTGGTTTCTTGTAGTAGTGTTTTTTTGTTTTGTTTTGTTTTTTAATTTTTATTGTGCTTTGGGTGAAAGTTTACAGAGCAAATTCACAATGCATACAGCAGCTCACATACACTTTGTCTCATGACATTGACTGCAATTTCCCAAAATGCAACAGCTCTTCTCTTACTTGCTCCCCACAGTTACCTCTTCCCTGTGTCTGTCCTTCCCATGCACTCCTGCCCCCTAAGCTGTCTCCTTGTGCATATACAGCCCTTCTGTTCTCCCTTGATTGATTTCTCCAAGGAGTATATCTACCTAATGTAAATGTTCAGCTCATATGCCTGTCTTTTGTGTGGCTGGAAGCTACAGGACTGAGTTCAATTCCAGAACTGAAGGGCAGCTAGGGCCATAGTCAAAGGGGTTCCACCAGGCAATATCAGACCAGCATACCTGTGGCTTCTTATAGTAATGTTTTGTAGTTTTCTTTGTATTGATCTTTTATATTTCTGGTTAGATTTATTCTTTTGTTTATTTCATCTTTTGGGTGGGTATTATAAATGGTGTTTTTCTGATGTTTTTTCAGAGTTTTCTTTGTTAGTCCTACACAATTTTTCATGCTCAAATGTGAAATACATAATTTTGGAAAAAGAGAATTTACATTTACATAAAAACCAATTTATGTACTTGCATTTTAGATGGATGAGCCCATAATTCCTATCATGTCCATTCCATGAACATGAAAATCAAGAGAAGCAGCTTTTGCTTGTCTATATTACTTTGTAATATATTACAAAATATGTATTTTGCTTATCTATATTATAATATGGGAGCTCTGGTGGCATGGTGCCTAAGTCTTGTGACTGCTAACCAAAAGTCTGGCAGTTCAAACCCACCAGCCACTCCTCAGAAGGAAAGTTGGGCAATCTACTTCCGTAGTGATACTGCCTCGGAAACTCAAGGAGGGTCGCTATGAGTTGGATCTGACTCCACAGCAGTGGGTTTGGGTATTTTGTTTATGTTATAATACAATACAAATGTATTACTTTGGAAATAAAAAGGACAATAAATAAAAGCAACAATAAAAATAACTCTTAGCCATCTTTCAAGGTCAAGCTCTAAAAATCTTCTTTGATGATGTTTTCTGGAATCACACAAAGCTTCAGATTTCTCTATGCTCCTATAGTTCTTTACTTGTACTTCTGGTGTTGCACTTAATTAATTCTTGTATGTATTATGACCATTTGTTTGTGTCGTTCCTTCTTATTTGAGAGCAGGGGTTATGACGTACGAATATCCATGTTTCATAACACCAAACCATTTAGGAGGTACTCATTTCAATGAATAAGTTATTGTCTGATGTGCTCAGAAATACCTAAAGACTTAAAAAAAAAAAAAAAAAAAAAAAAGCCAAGAAGCCATCTCTTAGTGTCCTTTAGTAAGCAGTTTTAAAACCATACTTTGGTGTATGTGACCCAGATCATCTATTTTAAGATCTTATATTATCTACAAAGGCCATACACCCATCTCTTGAGCAGAGACTTTCTGGGCAACACAAGAACAGCTTTATGAAAAACAAAGGCAAATTTGATACTCAATGTGCAGGCACCACACAGATGTTGGCCAGGCTCTAGAAAAATTGCATATTCGATGTTCTCTTGAAATTTTTCCTCCTGTTGCCACTTCAAACCACTCCTCAGAGGGAAGACTGAGCAATCTACTTCCCTAGAGATACTACGTTGGAAACCCAAGGAGGGGTGACTATGAGTCTGATACGATTCGATGGCAGTGAGTTTGTTTTTTGTTTTTTTCTGTTGTTGTTGTTCTGCATCTACTAGTGACCAAGTCGTCACCTGCAGGTGTAGGGGAGCATTTGTGAAGGCTTTGTGAGTTTGCATCTCCTTCAAGAAGACTTGGCTAAGCACTAGTAGCAAAGTTCAACAAGACAGAAAATAACAAATGCTGGCGAGGTTGTGGAGAGATTGGGACTCTCATACACTGCTGGTGGGACTGTAAAATGGTACAACCATTGTGGAAAGCAGTATGGCGATTCCTTCAAAAGTTGGAAATACAAATACCATTTGATCCAGCTATCCCATTACTAGGTATATACCCTAAAGAAGTGAGAGCCATAACAAGAACAGATATATGCACGCCGATGTTCATCGCAGCACTATTTACAATAGCCAAAACTTGGAAACAACCTAGATGTCCAACAACTGAGGAATGGATAACCAAACTTTGGTACATTCACACAATGGAATACTATGCAACGCTAAAGAATAATGTAGAATCTGCAGAACACCGCATAACGTGGATGAACTTGGAGGACATTATGCTGAGCGAAATAAGTCAGTCACAAAAGGACAAATATTGTATTAGTCCGTTATTGTAAAAGGTTAAGGAAATGTTTATATATTGGAGGACATTTTCTTTGTTGGTTACCAGGGGTGGGAGGGAAGGGGAGGGAATGCTGTTAGATAGATAGAGATAAATATTGATTTGGGTGAAGAGAAGGGCAATGTACCAAATGTGAGTGACCAATATGGCAGCATTGAGGATGAGAAAGACAGAGAGAGTTACATGGGCATTACAAACAACAAATATGAACCCCTTTGTAAATACAATACTGAGTTGTTAATGAAAGCAAATATGGGTATAGGGACGGATAGATGGGTGAACAAGCTAAACAATTATGTATGTCTAAATGGAGAGTGTATCCAAGATCATATACAGGGTTGGCAGAAAATGGGCCTCTCGAAGAGTATGAAGGGATGGACACTGGGAGGAGGTAACTATGGGGAGGAAGTGGGAGGGGAGCTGCTGCATTGTAAATTTTGGTCAATGACATGAGACAAAGTATATGTGAACTGCTGTATGAAAAGTGAATTTACTCTGTAAATCTTCACCCAAATCCTAAAAAAAAAAAAAAAAAAAAGAAGACTTGGCTATGTTCCCATTTTATTAGAGTGATTACTGAAAATGGAGTGGTCTATTAAAAAGTAATGGTTGCCGCCTGATGGATTTACTTCTTGCAACATTAGTGTCATGGTGATGTATTAGCTGAAGCTCCAAAGTGGAAAGGCATGTTTCCACAAATATTTTGCATAAACATAAAATTTACTTGCAAACTTTACTCATTTTCCTTTTTATTATTTGCCATGCTTAT
Source organism: Orycteropus afer afer (assembly GCF_000298275.1). Taxonomy (NCBI): domain Eukaryota; kingdom Metazoa; phylum Chordata; class Mammalia; order Tubulidentata; family Orycteropodidae; genus Orycteropus; species Orycteropus afer. The sequence goes on from NW_006921628.1 coordinate 1,321,142, forward strand.
TTCAGCATACATGTGGTCCTCACTTGAAGGTGACTCTGGGAAGGCCAGAGGAACCTTGGTGTTGTCTTATGCTCATAGTTACAATGTTGTGCCTGTGTTTCTGAGCTGCTTGCAAGAGAGGAAGGATTGGCAAGAACTACTGGACAGGGCTAAGCAACCTAATCAGGCTAGGAAATCTCTGAGAGACATCTCTTTTTGCTAGAAAGGCAAGTCTGTTGAGTGATATGAAAACTTCCTGCCTCTGTTTGATCTTTCACTGGAAAATGAAATGATTGTTTCTTATATTGCTTCCTGACATCTAGAATGGCCACATCAATAAATGAATGATATCCCCCTCTAAGGACAGACTCAACAGCCTAGATGACTGGCTGTGATGTATTTCCAGGGACTGGGACCAAAGATCTCTTTCCATTAAGATCATCCCATTAAGAACCTATAAAAGGCATTTAGTTGGAGATAATGAGAGAGGAGATACATTAGGAAGCTTGCCCAATAGGTCAACTTACCTGATGGACCCAGGATCCTAAGAGAATAGGACATCATTGGGAGAAGGGCAGAGGCTAGTTGGCTAAAAACTATTAACGACCCGGGTATTTGAATGGAAACAGAGAACACAAACCAATGACAACCTCTTCTTCCTGTTTGTGGACCCTGTTTTCACATAGAAGTCCTGGGGTAGCACAAACAGTTATGTGCTTGGCTACTTACTGAAAGTTTGGTGGCTCAAACCCATTCAAAGGTGACTCAGAAGAAAGATCTGGAGTCTGCTTCTGAAAGTTCACAGCTATGAAAACTGTGTATGGAGTACAGATCTACTATGTAATACATAGGGTTGCCATACTTCTGAGTCTGCTAGATAGAAAGTGATAGTTTTCACTTAGTGTAAGCTCTGTGGATGCCCACATACAAGTTTTGCCTGACTAGGATCCATTCCTCCTTCTACTGGTAGCTGGTCTCCAGGACTCTCTTTGAGGAACACTGTATCCACAACAAGGAGCTCTGGTGGTACAGTAGATAACATTTAGCTGCTAACCAGGAGGTTGGTGGTTCAAACCCACCAGCTGCTCTAGATGAAGCAATCTACTTCCATAAAGATTTACAGGCTTGGAAACCCACTGGGGGGCAATATGAGCTGGTATTGACTCAATGGCAGTGGGTTTGGTTTTCTGGGTCTATCCTTCACTGTCAGCATTAGGTTTGCATGAGGTTGACTTCACCTTTAACTTCAGACATGGGCATGTGACCCAGGTCTGGCAAGAAAAGCTTTCTCCTCTAACAGGCTGGGTGGCTGGTTTAGAGAGTGATGTACAACCCACTCAGCAGATGCTCAATTATTGCATTTCAGATGATTTAAGATTTCTTCCTTTTATACATGGAGGACTTTCTTGGTTTCATCATACAAAAATATCCCTAGCAACATTTCTTCCATTGTGTTTAATATTTGTCTCATTTTTGCTCTTGTTGTTGCTGTTCTTGTTTGATACTAGAGAATTTGCAATGCCATTGATGCATACACTATTGTAGCAGCCTGGGGGGTTAAAGACAGTTAGGCAGCTGGGGGAAGAGTTCATTATCTAACTTAATACTCAGAGAAATGTAAAGGCAGGATATTTTTGGTGGTTGAGCATTCTAAGATAAATTACCCTTATAAGAAATGAGACTTGCAAACCAGAGTCCAGTGGATTGCTTCAATCCGATCTGGTTAACTGTAAACATCATTAGCTTCAAATGTTTTCTCTTACCCTGTTGCCTGGGATAAGATGGGCCTCCCGAAAAGGAAAGTGCTGCTCTTTCACATTTCAACTCCTTTTGGGGGTATTAAAGCTAGCTGAAGTCAGGCTTCCTGCAAGCTGTGTTAAGCTTATGTTCCTCCAGGCCAGAAGGGAGATTGTGATATGTCTTCCGGGTTGAGAGACAGCAAAGGCAAGGCGATTTTCTTCCTAAAAGCAGAGCTTTGATAACAAAAATAAAGAGTCTAGATCAGTCTTCTACAATGCTAGTTTTATGGTGTTTTTCTAACATTCTCTCCCACCTAACACCCCCACACACTAAAGTCTTGATGCTCAAGATCAAGATTTGCAAGATTTTGATGTTTAGCAATGAGTTATTTTGTGGTGTTATCAAATCATTCTCTAAATTGCCAGAGAACATTTTATGAAACAACTGATCTAGTTTCTTCCAGTCTACAACATTATAAAGAGAGAAGGAAAAAAGAGAGAGAGAGAGAGAGACAGAGACACAGAGAGAGACAGACAGAGAGAAAAGAGAGAAGGAGAGGGAAGAAAGAGAATAAAATGGTGGTGATGGTGGAAATTATTCTAGTTTGCAAAAATACTAGATTTTAAAAATAAAATGGTTGGTTTGGACCTTATGTGTATCCTATTTTGAACAAATAACTATAAAATTGTATTTGGGGGATAAATGGGGAAAATTTGAATATGTTTCAAGTATCAAGTATTAATATTAATTAATTAATATCCATTTTGTTAGGTATAAAAATAACATGTTCTTGTTTTTTAGACATATATGCTGAAGTATTTAGGGGTAAAGTGTCATAATGTCTCTAATTTATTTTTTAAAAGGATGAAATATTTACTAAACTGGATGATGGTTATAGGAGGCTCACTAAACAATTCTTTATTTTTCTATGTATTTGAATCATTTTATAACACAAAGAGTTTTTTTTTTTTAAGAACAATTAAATTAGCAGTGGATTAATTTCTATGTATATTTTTTAAAAATCAATATGAGCACCAAAATATGGATAAAACCTCCAAATAAAAGTTAGCTAGACTTAAATGAACTTTTAAAACTATTCTCTGCTATTAGAATATAAAATTAAGCAGCATTTATAAGTAAAAAGTTCATGAAACTCTCTTAATTCATCTATGTTCTGTGGGTGTGAAAAAAAAAATGAATAATAAAAGCATTGCCTGTTGAAGGAATGAAATTTCAACTCATAAATTGAACTCAATGAAAAATATTTAAAGTACTTGTACGTATAATAGTATCTCCAGAAATAGTTCTCATTTGCATGATAGCATTTCCTATAAGTGAGCAGAAAGTAATATATGTTTATTATAGAAAATAATAAAAGAAGAAAACCCCCCTGTAATTCCACTCCCTGTTACTAATACATTGGTATACTTCTATCCAGTACTTTTTCTGAGCATAGGTATGTATTTGTCTTTTGTTTCTTATCCTGTCCCTCCCATTCTCCACTCCCCCTCTCCTTCTCTTTCCATACCTACTTTCCATCTCTTCTTCCTTTTAAAAATTCTCATATAAGGGCGATTAGTCCTTTGTTTGAGAGATAAGGTGTAAATATTTTCCCCAGGGTATCCCTTGTCATTTTAAAAATGTTTTACAACATTATTATTGCAGTTGATCACATTTATGGAGACTTCATAAAGTTATAGACAGTTAAAGTACAAAAAGACATATATGCTGAAATATTTAGGGGTAAACAGTACAGGGTAGTCCATCACCACCTCTTGAAGACAAAATTACTACTGGACACCAATATTGTATAGGGAAATCCAATAGCCATAAATGATATATTTTTAATTGAGATATAATTTATAGACCATATAAAAAACAAACAAACAAACTCACTGCTGTATAGTCGGTCCTGACTCATAGCGACCCCTCGTTGGGTTTCTAAGGCAGTTATCTCTATAGAAGTAGATTGCCCAGTCTTCTTTCCAAGGAGTGGCTGATGGGTTTGAACCACCAACCTCTGCTTAGCAGTCAAATGCCTTAGACACTAAGCCACCAAAGCTCCTATAGACCATATAGTCTCATGAATTTTAACCATAGTATTAGCCTGTGCAAACAAGACCCCAGAAATTATCCTCTGCTTTCAGTCCATTACCCAGTGCTCCCCACCTGAGGCAAGTATTTTCTGATTTCTCTCATATAGATTAGTTTTTTTGCTTGCTTTCAGAGTTCATATATTTTGGAATTATGACAGTATGTACTAATTTGTACCCAACTTATTTCACTCAAGCATAATGTTTTTGAGATTCACTCGTGTTGTTTGTTGCCTGTTGGTAGTTTATTTTTAATGCTAAGTAGTGTTCCATTAATGAGCCATGGTGGTGAAAGTTTAGGCATTCAGATCCACCAGCCGCTTCATGGGAGAAAGACCTGGTGATCTGCTTCTCTAAAGATTACAATACAGAAAACACTATAGGCCAGTTCTACTCTGCCATATGATGTCAATATAACTTGAAAATTGACTTAATGGCACCTAACAATACCGCAACAGTATTCCACTAAGTGAACATTCCACTATTTGTTTTTCCATTGAGTTTTTCATGAATACTTGAGTTGCTTTCAACCCAAGGTGTACATTTCTGTACAATTTTGGGACATATGTTTTCATTTCTCTTGAATGAATATCTAGGAGTGGAACTGCTGAGTTACAGGGTAGATCTCTTTGTATAAGAAATCATTAAACTGTTTTCCAAAATGGTTGTACTCTTTTACACTCCCAACAATAATACATGAAAATTCTAGTTGTTTTACATCCTCATTAACACTTGGTATTTTCTGACCTTTAATTTTTAACTATTCTAGTGAATTACAACATTTAGAAGAATGGGAATTTCAGAACACTTAATTTTGCTGACGTAGAACCTGTACAATGACCAAGAGGCAGTCATTCAAACAGAACTAGGGGATAGTGCATTGTTTAAAATCAGGAAAAAGTGATTTTTAAACCATGCGCTATCCCCTAGTTCTGTTTGAATGACTGCCTCTTGGTCTAAGTATTGGCTCCTCTAAGTATAATTAAATGTTTTGGAATTCTCATTTTTCTGAATGTTATCTGTAATTTGCTGTGATTCTCAAGGTTGAATGCCTTGCCTTAGTCAATAAAACACAAGTAAACGTATTTCTGATCTTCATTTTCGGCCAAGATACATCTGACATCAACAATGATATCCTTCATTCCACATCCTCTTTGAAATCAGCTTGCATTTCTTGTAGTACCTGCCGATGTACTGTTGCAACCATTTTTGTGTTATTTTTGGCAGAATTTTACTTGCGTGTGATATTGATGATAGTGCTTGATAATTTCTCCATTCTGTTTATCTTTCTTTTGAATGGGCACAAATATGAATCTCTTCCAGTCATTTTGCCTGGTCTCTCTCTCTCTCACTGCTGTTGAGCTGGATCCGACTTATAGCGACCCCTCCTTGCGTTTCTGAAGCTGTATCACTACGGAGGTAGAGTGCCCAACCTTCCTTCCAAGAAGTTGTTTTGCCAGGTAGGTCTCTTCCAAATTTCTTGGCTTAGACCACCACCAGTGCTGCATCTATTTACCAAAACATCTCATTGAGTAGTCTGTTAATTCCTGGAGCCTTGTTTTTCATCAATTCCTTCAGTGCAGCTTGGACTTCTTTCATTAATACCATTGGTTCTTGATCATATACTACCTGGTTGAATATTGACCATGACTTCGTGTATTCTTTCCATCTTCTGTTGATGTTTCCTGCATCATTCAATATTGCAAACTGAGGCTTGAGAAATAATGAGCATGTTACTCCCTTTTGATTTTCTAACTCCAAGTCTTTGCATATTCCATTATAATTCTCTACTTTGTCTTTTCAAAGCCACCCTTTGAAATTTTCTCTTCAGCTGTTTTACTTCATCATTTCTTCCATTCGCTTTAGCTACTCTTTTCAAGAGCAAATCTCAGAGTCTCTTCTGACATCCATTTTGGTCTTTCCTTTCTTGTCTTTTTAATGACCTTTTGCTTTCTTCATGTATGATGTCTTTGATGTCATCCCACAACTCGTATGGTCTTTGATCATTGGTATTTAATATGTCTAATCTGTTCTTTAGATGGTCTCTAAATTCATGTGGGATATACTTAAGGTCATATTTTGGCTCTTGTGGACTTTTTTCCGCTTCAGCTTGAACTTGCATCTGAGCAAGTGATGGTCTGTTCCATAGTTGACCCCCTGGCCTTGTTCTGACTGATTATATTGAGTGTCATCATCGTCTTTTTCCACAGATGTAGTTGATTTGATTCCTGCATATTCTGTCGGGTAACATCAACATGTGTAGTTGTCATTTATGTTGTTGAAAAAAGGTATTTGTCATAAATAAGTTGTTGGTCTTGCAAAATTCTATCTTGCACTCTCCAGGATCATTTCTCTCACCAAGGTCATATATTCCAACTATCAATGCTTCTTTGTTTCCAACTTGTACATTCTAATCACCAGTAATTATCAATGGATTTAGATTGCATGTTGGGTCGATTTCAGACTGCAGAAGTTGGTAAAAATCTCAATTTCTTTAGCTTTAGCTTTAGTGGTTAGTGTGTAAATTTAAATAATAATAGTTTTAACTGGTTTTCTTGTAGGGTATGTATATTGTCCTATTGCTGATAGCCTTGTACTTCAGTATAGATCTTGAATTTTTTTTTCTTTTGACAGTGAATGTGATGCCATTCCTCTTCAATTGTCATTTCTACCTTCCAGGGGGTGAGGAATCAATGCCCTCAAGTTGGATCTGACTCACAGCGACTCCTCCTTGGGTTTCTGAGGCAGTATCACTATGGAAGTAGATTGCCCAACCTTCCTTCCGAGGAGTGACTTGTGGGTTTGAACCGCCAGCCTTCTGGCTTGCAGCCACATGCTTTAGGCACTATGCCACCAGAGCTCCTATTCCTACCTTAATAGACCATATAATTATCTGAGTCAAAATGACCAATACCAGTCCATTTCAGTTCACTATAGATTACACCTCAACATAAAGAAAATAATAATCCTCACAACTGGACCAATAAGCAACATCATGATAAATGAAGAAAAGATTAAAGTTTTCAAGGATTTTGTTTTACTTGGATCCACCATCAAGCCCATAGAAACATCAATCAAGAAATCAAATGACATATTGCAGTGGGCAAATCTATCATAAAAGACATCTTTAAAAGTGTTAAAGAGCAAAGATGTCAATTTGAGGACTGAAGTGCTCCTGACCTATGCCATAGTATTTTCAATAGCCTCATATACATGTAAAAGCTGGAAGAGAGACCAAAGAAGAAGTGAATTAAGGTATTAACGGTGAATATTGAATATGACATAGACTGATAGAAGAACAAACAAATCTGTTTTGGAAGAAATACATCTGGAATGCTCCTTGGAAGTGAGAATAGCGTGACTTTGTCTCATGTACTTTGGACATGCCATCAAGAGGGACCAATCCCTGGAGAAGGACATCATGCTTGGAAAAGTAGAGCTTTAGCAAAAAAGAGGAAGATTCTAAATGAGATGGATTCACACAGTGGCTATAACAATGAACTGAAGCATAGCAATGATTATGAAGATGAGGCAGGATCCGGCAATGTTTCATTCTATTGTACATGGGGTTGCTATGAGTCTGAACCACCTTGGTGGCACCTAACAACAACAGTTGATGTGTAGTGGTACCTCATTGTGATGTTAAGTTTGTTTCCTTTTTATTTTTGTTTTGCCACTCTGATCTCTCATGGTTGGTTGTTCTAAGAAGTTCATCTCTTTGGTGTAGTTGTTCAGCTCGTAGGCCTGTCTGTTGTTTGGCTGAAAGTTAGCCACAGGAGTGAGTCTAAATCCAAGCCCAAAGGGTGACTAAGGGCCATAGAATTGGGGGTTTCACCAGTCTCTATCTGACAAGTAATCCTTGTCTTTTTTATGTTTTTTTTTTTTTTTAATTATGTTCCACATTTTTCTCCCACTCTATCCAGGATCTCCAATTTTGATCCTTTTCCATGTGGTTGGCAGTGGTAGTTGGGCACCATCTATTTCTTTTAGTCTCAGGGTCATATAGGCTAAGGTTCTCATGGTTCATTAGGCGTTTGGACTAATTGTTTCCATGTATCTTTGATTTTCTTCCCTCTTCTTTGCTCCTGACAATTAAACATAATTCTTTTTGATTAATGATAATGAATGCCTTTTTATGTGCTTATTTGTCTTCTATAAATCTTCATTTGTAAAATATCTGATCAAATCTTATACTTAGTTTAAAATTGTTTGTTTTTTAGTATTGCATTGTAGGAGCTTTTTAATAAATTCTAGATACAGATCCTTTGTCAAATATTGTCTTGTCATTTTCTTAAGGTGTCTTTCATTTTAATTTTGATGAAGTCTAAATTACTAGTATTTTATTTTATGGATAATATTTATTTAATTTATGAATATTAAAAAAATTTTAATTTGATTTGAATTAAAGTTTACAGAGTAAATTGGTTTTCCATTCAAACATCCACAGGTTTTGTTTCATGATATTCACTACACTCCCCACAATGCAACAGCGCTTTCCACTTCCTCCACATGCTAGCACTTCCCTTCATCCTACACTTCCTACCCCTCCCCACTCCTAGCTCTATCCCTGGGCAAATGCTGTGGTCTTGATTTCGTATGCTTGATTGTTATAATGAGTGCATACCCTCCTGGTATCGCTGTGTCACCATACAGACCTGTCTATCATTTAGCTAAAATTGAGCCATGGTGGTTGATTTCATTCCCTAGCTTGAAGTGTGTCTAAGAGCCATAATCTTGGGGGGCGGGGGTGGGTGGGTTCTACCAGTCTTCATCAGATCAGTAAGCCTGGTTTTTTTTTTTCTTTTTTTTTTTTAATAATTCTGAGTTTTGTTCCACATTCTTCTCCCACTTTATCCAGCACCTCCTATTGTGATCCCTTTCAGACCAGTCAGTAGTGATAACTGGGCATCATCCAGTTTTTCTGGTCTCAGGGTTCTGGAGGCTGAAATTCACATGGTCTATTTGTCTATTTGTCCACACCTCGCAAGGAAGGTAGTGATACCGCCTTAGAAACCCAAAGAGGGGTTGCTGTGAGTTGGGGCTGACTCAACGGCACATAGCAACTACAACAACAGTAGTCCTTTGGACTAGTTGTTTCTTTGGTGTTTTTCTCTACCCATCTTTGTTCTGGATGGGGAGAGACCAATAGCTGTACCTTAAAGGGCTGCTCACAAGCTTTTAAGACCCCAGTTGTTACTAACCAAAGTGGGATGTAGAACATTGTCTTTCTGGGTTACTTTATGGCAATTGACCTTATTGTCCCCTGAGACTATGGTTAATATTTATTGAGTAAATAAATACTATGGTTAATATTTATTGAAATCTTTATCCACACCAAAATAGTGAAGATTTTTCTCTTATGTTTTCTTCTAGAAGTTTTGTAGTTTTAGCTTTTAGGCTTATAGTTCATTTGAATTAATTTTTGTGGACAGTGTGAAAAAAGTACTGAGATTTCTTTTTTTCCATACAAATAGCCATCTCTCCAATGAACTACCTTGTACCATTTATTTATATCAATTGACCATATAAGTGTGGATCTATTTCTGGGCTCTCTATTCACTCTATGTCTATGCCTACAGCAGTACAACGTTATCTTCGTTATTGTGGCTTTGTATTAAGTTTTAAAGTCAGATTGTGTAAGTCCTCCAACTTCATTCGTCTTTTCCAAGATCATTTTGGCTAGACTGCTGGTCTGAAAAGACATCTTTGTGTTGTTTCTGAGCCCAGCTTCCCACTCACTGCAACCTCCTCAGCACTAACCTGCTCTGCTGCCACAGAATCCAGATGTGTTCTCACCAGAGTCCCCAAACTCTTGCTTTCTTTGTAATCTTTCACATCAGATCACCAGCATGGTGAGCTGTGTCAGAGTGGCAGTGGACACCAGCTCGAAGATCACCACCAAGGACTAAAAAAAGAAGTAGTTTGTGGAGTAGATGGGGAATGGAAAAGATGTACCCACTAATGGGAATGCTAATGAGGAAAATAAGGAACAGGATGCTGACAATGAAGTAGACAAAGAAGAGGAAGAAGGTGAGGAGGAAAAGGATGGAGATGAAGATGAGGAAGCTGAGGCAGCTACAGGCAAATATGCAGCTGAAGATGATGATGAGGACAGTGTTGACACTAAGAAGCAGACCAGTGAGAATGACTAGACAGCAAAAAAGAAAAAGTTAAGCTTAAATAAAATAAGGGCACTGTGACCTAGTCTTCCCTACGTCCCATCTGAGAATCTAAACCTTCTTGTAGAGAGTCTTGCCCACCTACCTCTGGCAATGCCACCTGCGGATGAAACACACTCATCACCATCCAACCAATACCACAATGTGCATTTGTAATGGGGGAGGAAAAACAGAATAAAAACTTCCAAGGCCCTGGTTTTGTTCTGAAAAATACTTTAAAAAGGAAATTTTGGGGAGGTGTTTTATTTACATATTATATTTTTGTACATATTTTAGAGATTGACCATTTTTAATGCTCTCAGATGAACAAACCAGCCTTCAGTCTGGTTTACTTCTAACTTGTGGCGTGACTATGTTCATTATAATCTCAAAGGAGGAAAAAAAAACTTGTAAGTAAAGCAAAAACAACAAAAATAATACAATCTTATTCCAAGCATTCCAGTAACTCTTTTTGTGTATAGACTTCGCTGTACTATCTAGTCAGTTTGTGTGAGATGGTTAAACGTTTATTTTCCTTTCTTTCTCTATGTAGTTGTTGTTTATTTATATGGCCTTTTTGATGTATGTGTGAAACGATGTTGTCCAACAATAAACAATTTTATTTTGCTGAGTTCTGGGAAAAAAAAAAAAAGTCATTTTGGCTGTTCTAGGTTCTTTGTGAGGAGTCCTGGTGTCATAGTGGTTAAAGTGCTAGGTTGCGAACCAAAAAAGATCAGCAGTTTGAACCTACCAACTACCCAATGGGAAACACTCTATGTAATTTACACTACTCTATATTATTTGTTTATTTTTCACTTCTAGATTTTAAATCATAGTCAGATCTTTCCCAATCCAAGTTTATAAAAGATTTCCCCATGTTTTCTTCTAGTACTTTTTAGTGCTAGAACTTTAGGGACATTGTTTCATTTATTTATATTCAAATCATACATCCAATTAAAATTTATTCAGATGTGTGGTATGAACCCAAGTTTAATTTTTTTCTAGATAGATTTCCAGTTGTCTCAACATGAACTATCAACTAATTCTTTTCTGCTTTCATTTAGATCTTCCTTCATCATATATTAAATGCCTGTATAACATATATTGGGTTTATTTCTTGGTTTTCTGTGCTGTTTCCTTGGTCTAATGATCGGTTCATTTGCCAGTGCTACATATCTAATCACTGAGGATTTATAATACATTTTAATATTTGGTAGGCTAGGTTCCTTCATTGCTCTTCTTTTAAAAATTTTATATGACTATATTTATTTTTCCACAAACACTTTAAAGTCAGATTGTATTTTAAAACAATCTTTTATCATAATAAATGTATAAATTAATTTGGAGATAGCTGATATCAGTTAGGTATTATCTAAGATAATATGTCTTTTTTTTTCTTCACTCAGTGTTTATTTTTTGTCCTTCAAAGGTGTTTTAAAGTTTTCCTACACATTTCATTTAAGTTTGTCTCTAGGTATTTTGTCTTTCTTGTTACTATATTATATGGAGGGTTGTTCCCCCCCC
>NW_006921628.1:1332735-1335229 GCF_000298275.1 Orycteropus afer afer
ACCAGCCACTCCTTGGAAAGAAGGTTGGGCAATCTACTTCTGTAGTGATACTGCCTCAGAAACCCAAGGAGGGGTCGCTATGAGTCGGGTTCAACTCAATGGCAAATAAAAACAACAACACCTTCTAACTACTTGTGGTATGCATACATATGCATGTTATCTACACAATACATACCTGAAAGCTGCACTAACCAAGGGGCAGAGTTGGCAAATCCCACCTTCATTGCTAACTTTGTGGTAAGGATCAACACGAATCCAATTCCCACCTGGAGTTGGATCCAGTCTTCACCTCCCCACTTTTCTGTCCTTGTTGCCAACTGTCCAAGTGGCACTCTCTTTGTCTCCAACTTCAGGCACTCCAAGCTAGGTCAAATCATACAAGTTAAAATGACATAATCCTTCAGACTGCCAAATAGGAAGATGCCAGCCCCAGATTCCTCTCACTACCACTGTGGGTTCATTAATTCTCTGGAATGACAGAATTCACATAATATCTATGCTTACAAGAAGCCATGGTGGTACAATGGTTAAGCACTCAGTTGGTAACTGAAAGGTCAGAAATTTAAACCCCTCAATATCTTGAAGCGAAAAAAGACCTACCTATCTGCACCCATAAAGAATACAGCCTAGGAAACCCTATAGAGCATTTAGGGTTGCTGAGAGTCGGATGACTCCACAGCACAGAACAACAATAAAGTCTTATTCTTACTGCTACTGATTTATTATAATCAGAAAGTATATAAACAATGAGACACTTAGGACAAGGTTTGGAAGGATCTCCAGAGCAGGACTTCCATTTTCTCCTGGGGTATACCACCATCCCAAAAGCAGATGTTCTCTTCAGGAAGCAGCAGCTAGTTCTGTGTTTAGGGCATTTTATTTGCTTCATTGCATAATCATGGCTGGGGCCTTCTTGCATAGTCATGGTCAAATCAGTCATTGGCTATGCATGATTGATTGAATTATGCCCTACCTCCCTTCCTGAGGTTAACTGACCAGGTACACTCTTTGTAGCCACCACTAATTTGCACACATTTTCAAACATCATCTGGCAGTTTTAGATTACAATGACATCTCTATTGCTGTGGAAATTCTAAGAGTTATCTTTCAGAAACTAAAGACAAAGGCCAAATAGAGTTCTTTGTCTCACAAAGCTACTGATTTCTGATTATTAATTTGGCACCACAATACTTTTCTGAATTCTCATTGTAATTTTTCAGTTGATTTGCTTTGATTTTCCAGACGTACAATTATATAATCGTAAAATAGTGATGGTTTTACCCTTTCTTTCCAACTCTGATGACTTTAGGGTTTTTTGTTTTGTTTTTTTTCCTCCTGCTACATTGCATTCGTCTAGTACATTAAGTATACTGCTAAGTGATGCAGAATCTAGTTGGCATCTTTGTTGTGTGACTGATTTTGGTGGGTATAGCTCTCGTGTGTCTTTCGGGAACATGATAATAGCTTTCAGGCTGAGATATATTAATGTTAAGAAAGTCTTTTTTGAATCCTATGTTTTGTTTTTTGAAGAATCAAGAATAGTTGTTTAATTTTGACAAATGCTTTCTCAGTATCTGTGGAGATGATGTTATGAGACTTGTTTGTTAATAAATTAATGTTAATATGATGCATTATATTAAAAGTCCTCCTATTCTCTATTTCTGAATAAATCCTAATTTGTTGTTGTTTTTCTTGTTGTTATGTGCCATTGAGTCTGACCCGATTCATAGTGACCCCTCCTTGGGTTTCCAAGGCAGTATCACTACGAAAGTAGATTGCCCAACCTTTCTTCTGAGGAATGACTGGTGGCTTTGAACATGATAAATTATTCTTTTAAGGTTTTGCTAAATTGTTTATTAATACATAATTTGAGTATTTACATTACCATTCATAAGTGGGATTGACATGTAGTATTATTATTTGGTGCTGCTTTTACAATTTTGTTATAATATTTCTAATCATTAATTTCTGCTATTTCCTATTTCTTTACTTTCCCATGTCTTTCTTTTTCTAAAATTTTGGGTCAGTTATGTATTCAGTCATTGTCATTCCACTGTTTGTACAGATATAAGCATTTGAGAGTATGAATTTTTCTCTCAGTACTGCTTTAGCTGTATCCTATAGACTTTTATTTAATTTGTAAATCTTAATTTTTTTTCTTCCTTGAAAACTTGCAATTTGAGCTTGTATTTCTTCTTTCACAAAAGATTTACTTAAGATACTTACATTTCTCAGGTGGAATAATCTCTTAGGTTTTAAATTTCTGTTTTGCATTATTAGTTATTAGATAGTACAGTCAACAAGGAGCTCTGGTGGTATAGTGATTGAGTAATTTGGCTGCTAATGAATAGGTCAGTGGTTCAAACCCACCAGCTGCTCCACAGAAGAAAGAGGAAGCTGTCTGCTTCTGTAAAGATTTACAGCCTTAGAAACACAGTGGGGGTCACCATAAGTCAGAATCAACTCATTAGCAGTGAGTGTTTTTTTTTTTTTT
>NW_006921628.1:1336109-1337186 GCF_000298275.1 Orycteropus afer afer
TCAAACCCACCAGCCACTCCTTGGAAGGAAGGTTGGGCAATCCTACTTCCGTAGTGATACTGCCTCGGAAACCCAAGGAGGGGTAGCTATGAGTTAGGGCTGACTTGACGGCACATAACAACAACAAAGCCAGGGACTACATGGAGGAATGCTGTGGTGGCTGGAGAAAAAATGGGGAAGGCGAAGAGAAAGGCAGGCTGAGCTATGGACTTTTGCCTGTCCGGAGGGCACCGCCACTTTGAATGTTTACAAGCGGCTTGACCATTTTGGATATTTAAAGAGACAGCACTCTCACAGATTCCAGGGGCTTAAGAACAGGTTCTGCTTGCTAGCAACCCCAAGGATACTCTGGACCTGCAAGACTGAAAAGGTGTGACATTCCTCTTGTTACTCTTACACTCCACACCCGGTTGGTGAAAGGAAGTGCAGCCATCCCCCACTCTCACCCATCTTCTGGGCCCACAGGAACTCCATCCCAGTCTGTGTGCTCAGATGGAGCCTGGGTGCCCTGTCCTGTACTCCACTGATTTTTTTTCTTTTTTTATTTTTTCACTTTCTTTGTTTCTGGTGTTTAGTTGACTTGTATTTGTCTGCTTTAAAACTACCACTATTACTAATAATTTTGTCCTTTTTACTATTTTTCTTTATTCTTCCCCTCCTAGGTCCTAGTTTTCAGCTTTTTTTCTTTTCCCTGTTCCTGGTTGAAAATTTTTTTGGTTTTAAATTAATTTTTTTCACCCTTTTTTTCTCATGGTTAACCCTGTTACTTGTTTTCCTTTTTGCATTTTTCCCATATTCATCTTCATTATTCTCCTTCTCTACCTTTTTTTCTCTTAGTGCCCTATCCCCAGATATTGCAGGTTTTCTTCTTTTTTTTCTTCTTCTTTTCCCCTTATTTATTTATTTATTTATTTTTTGGGGGTTACTGTTCCTGTGTGATTACATGGTGTCTTTTTTGTCCAGTCCTTTTAGTTTTTTAATGGTTGTTGTTGTTGTTTGCCATCGAGTCGGCCCTGACTCATAGCGACCCCTCCTTGGGTTTCCGAGGCAGTATCACTATGGAAGTAGGATTGCCCA
>NW_006921628.1:1349158-1350245 GCF_000298275.1 Orycteropus afer afer
GAAGAACCACATGATCATATCAATTGATGCAGAAAAGGGATTTGATAAAATCCAACACCCATTCCTGATCAAAACTCTCAGCAAAATAGGAATAGAAGAGACATTCCTCAACACAATAAAGGGCAATTTATGCAAAACCAACAGCCAACATTATTCTCAATGGAGAGAAACTGAAGTCATTCCTCTTCAGAACAGGGACCAGACAAGGATGCCCTCTATCACCACTTCTATTCAACATTGTACTGGAAGTCCTAGGCAGGGCCATAAGGCAAGAAAGGGAACTCAAAAGCATCCAATTTGGTAAGGAAGAAGTCAAATTATCCCTATTTGCTGATGATATGATCCTATACCTAGAAAACCCAAGAGACTTAGTCAAAAATCTATTGGAACTAATCAAGAGATTTATCATCTTAGGAGGATATAAGATCAACATCCAAAAATCAGTCGGATTCCTCTACATCAGCAAAGAGATTGCTGAAAAAGATAAAAGGAAATCAATACTGTTTACAATTGTTGTTGTTGTTGTTGTTATGTGCTATCAAGTTGGACCCAACTCATAGCAATCCCTCCTTGGGTTTCTGAGGCACTATCACTACAGAAGTAGATTTCCCCATCTTCCTTCCAAGGAGTGGCTGGTGGGTTTGAACTGTCAGCCTTCTGGTTAGTAGTCAAGTGCCTCAGGCACTATGCTACCAGAGCTCCCACCGTTTACAGTAGCTACCAAAAAAATAAAATACTTGGGAATAAATCTTACCAGGGACACAAAAGACCTCTACAAAGAAAACTACAAAAAACTACATCAACAAACCATAAGAGATCTACATAAATGGGAGAACATCCCATGCTCGTGGATAGGAATATTGAACATTGTGAAAATGTCAATTCTACCCAAAGCAATCTATACATGCAATGCAATCCAATCCGGATCTCATCAACATTCTTTAGGGATATGGAAAAACCAATCACTAACTTTATATGGAAAGGAAAGAGACCTCGGATAAGAAAAGCACTATTGAAGAAGAAAAACAAGGTAGGAGGTCTCACCCTGCTGGATCTCAAAACCTAATATACAGCCACAGTAGTCAAA
>NW_006921628.1:1350445-1357702 GCF_000298275.1 Orycteropus afer afer
ACAACAATATATGGCATAAATAGACTATCAAGCATAATTCAAAATGCACAAACAGCAGAAGAGAAACCAGATGATTGGGACCTTCTAAAAATTAAGACCATAAGTCCACATGAATCAGAGTATTTTGATTACTGCTTTGACTCTGCTGTCCATTATTATAACCATGCTCACCTTCTCTTTGTCAATTAACTGCTGCCTTTTGACCCCTGCCATTTCTTGGGGTGATCAGCCAGCAACCTTGTGGCAAGTTGATTACATCGGACCACTTCCATCATGGAAAGGACAGCATTTTTCTCTTACTGAAATAGATACTTACCCTGAAAATGGATTTGCCTTTCCTGCACACAATGCTTCTACCAAAACTATCATCCATGGACTTATAGAATGCCTTATCCACCATCATGATATCTCACGCAGCATTGCCTTGGATCAAGGGACTCACTTCACAGCAAATGAAGTGCAGCAGTGGGCCTGTTGTCATGGAGTTCACTGATGTTTCCATGTTCCTCTGAAGCAGCTGACTTGATAGACTGATGGAATGGCCTACTAAAAACACAATTATGGCATCAACTAGGTTGGTGTTGGGGCATTTTTCTCCAGGAGGCTGTATATGCTCTAAACCAGCATCTAATATATGGTGCTGTTTCTCCAATAGCCAGGATTCACAGGTCCAGGAACCAAAGGGTGGAAATGGAAGTGTACACTCACTATTACCCCTAGTGACCCACTCAAACAATTTTTATTTCCTGTCCCTGGGACCCTATGCTCTGTGGATCTGGAGGTCTTAGTTTCCCAAGGGAGGAACACTCCCACCTGGAGACACAATATTGATTGCATTGAACTAGAAGTTAAAAGGGAGCTCTGGTAGCATAGTGCCTAAGGCACTTGACTGCTAACCAGAAGGCTGGCGGTTCAAACCCACCAGCCACTCCTCAGAAGGAAGGTTGGGCAATCCTACTTCCATAGTGATACTGCCTCGGAAACCCAACGAGGGGTCGCTATGAGTCGGGGCCGACTCGACGGCAAATAACAACAACAACAACAGAAGTTAAAAATGCCATCAGGCTATTTTGGCCTCCTCATGCTTTGGATCAACAAGCAAAGAAGGGAGTTACTGTATTGTCTGGTGTGATAGATCCTGATGACCAAGGGGAAATTGGATTGAAATTACATGATGGAGGTAAGGAAGAATGCATCTGGAATACAGGAGATTCTTTAGGGCATCTCTCAGTACTACCATGCCCTGTGATTAAAGTCAACGGAAAACTACAGCAATATAATTCGGATATGACTACTAATAGCCTAGACCCTCCAGGAATGAAATTTTGGTCATGCCACTAGGCAAAGAACCAGGACCAGCTGAGGTGCTTGCTGAGTTCCAGGGGAATATGGAATGGGTGGTGGAAGAAGGTAGTTCTGAATACCAGCTACAACCACATGACCAGTTGCAGAAATGAGGACTATGATTGTTATATTTTGTTATTATATGTGTGCATCAAATACTTTTGTTTTCTTCAGGTAAGAACTATAAAATGTAAACAGGGTTAATGTGTTTTTGGTTGTACACATGTTAGTTGTATCATGTTAGGTGCAGGTATGATATTAAAATTGTCCTTATTTAGCAATTATATATCATTGAGGAGATGTGTACAACTGCCAAGTTGAAGGTGTGGACAGTTATAGTTGGGGTTGTGTGTCAACTAGGCTGGACCATGATTCGGAGTGGTTTTAAGCAGCTGTGATATGGTTATTCCCTTGATGAGATCTATGTATATGATTTGAGCAGCCAATCAATTGAAAGGAAGTTTCCTTAGGGGTATGGCCTGCTTCCAATATATATAAATGGACATCCTGGGAAATTTTCAGAACATTCTGTGGATCTGAGTCCTGTTATACTTTCTAAAACTGTCATGTGAGTGAACAATCTACCATTTTGCCTGGTGATGTTAGATTATCCTCTGCCCAAGAGTTGTTACACTGCCTGCCAATCTTGAGCTCATCAGCCTCTGCAGCTGTGTGACTCAGGAAATGCTACCAGCTTGACATTTGATCCAGGAGCTTGGGACTTGCCAGCTTCTATAACTGTGTGAGCCATTTTCCTAAGATACATTTTTCTCTATATATGAGCTTTACTGGTTTTGCTCCTCTGGAGAAGCCAGCCTTACATAGAAACCCAATGGGGATTTCTATGAGTCAGAACTGACTGGATGGCAGTCGTTTGGTTTTGGTATTCTCCATGGAAGTAGCTTTGGGGTGCAATGGTTAAGCACTCAGTGGTTAAGTGAAAGGCCAGTGGTTCAAACCCACTAGCTGCTCTGTGGGAGAAGAGACCCGGAGATTTGCTTCCATAAAGATTATAGCCTTGGAAACCCTCTTAGGCAGTTCTTCTCTGTCCTGTAGGTTTACTATGAGATGTAATTGACTGGATAGCACACAACAACAACATTCTCTATGTCCTTCCTTCCTCTGTTTCCTAAAGTACTTATTCTTCCTTGTGTTGATTCCAATTTTATCTTTGTTTCTTTGGTGGTTTTTCCTTTCTCTTCTAATTTTTTCCTGAATTGTAGAAGCTTGTGTTTTATTTCCACCTGTTGTTTCATTGTATCTTCACTGAATTCTTGCATTTCTGCATTGTGATCTTCCATCACCGAGAGCAATTGCTTCTTGTGCATTTAAAATTCATGGTGAAATCTTTGGTTATACTTTTTATCTCCTCTATGACATTTTTCTAGTAATATTCTTTATTCTTCATAAGTTCTGCTATTCTTCTTATATTTTTAAGAATAAGCCATTTGTACTGATACCAAAAACCAAACTCACTGCCATCAAATCAGACCCGACTCATAGCGACCCATCCTTGGGTTTCCCAGCCAGTATCACTATGGAAGTAGATTGCCCAACCTTCCTTCCAAGGAGTGGCTGGTGGGTTTGAACCGCCAGCTTTCTGGTTAGCAGACAAATGCCTTAGGCACAATGCCACCAGAGCTATTTGTTATTTCTCCTTCTCTTCCTCTTCTTCCCTTGCCATTTCCCTTCCCTCCTCTCTACCTTCTCCTTTTCCCTATCTTCTCCCCTTCCCTCCTTCTTTCTCTTCCTCTGCCTCCTCCTATTCTTTTACTTCTTGTCCTCCACCTCCTCTTCCCTCTTCCTTCTGCAAAGGCAGAGGCTACTTTGCACACACCCTTACATCCTCAATTTCTAGAGCTGCATTTGCATATGGTATGGGTGTCATAAAAATGATTATGTTGATGAATAAATAACTAAAAAGTAGAAATATAAATATACTATTTAAAATTATAACGATCACCACAAAAAGAACTGAAAACAGAAATTGCTAACAGTTGTTGCCTTTGGAGAGAAAGGAGACTTTATATGTCATTTAAAAAATGTTTTTGTATTGACTGAACTCTTTAAAAATTATATTTATGCATTGCCTTTATAATTTAAAAGAAATGATGGAATAAAAAAGAGAAAGAAAAGCATAGCAGTCTCACTGGTAATTAATACATTTGAGATTTTTGTTGTTTATATATTTTTGTCTGGACGGCACATAACAACAACAACAACAACAATAACTATTTTAAAGCATACAATTACTATTATTTAAATATATATTATATATTAATAGGAGCTCTGGTAGCATAGTGCCTAAGGCACTTGACTGCTAACCAGAAGGCTGGCAGTTCAAACCCACCAGCCACTCCTGGGAAGGAAGATGGGGCAATCTACTTCTGTAATGATACTGCCTCGGAAACCCAAGGAGGGGTCGCTATGTGTCGGGTCCGACTTGATGGCACATAACAACAACAACAACAATTATATGTTAATAAGTTATTTTTGTCATTGTGTTTTTTATCATTATCATCAGCATCATTTTTAATAGTAGCTTATATTATATAAATCTACAGTGATTTGTTTTTAACCAACACACTATTTTTAGGCATTTGTCTCTTCTTTTTCCTATCAGGCAATAATATTATAATAAATACTCTTATAGCTAAATATTTTTTGTGCTCATGATTATTTGCCCAAGATCCCATCCATACTCACTGCCATCAAGTCAGTTTCACTCATTGTGACCCTATAACAGAATAGAAAAGAACTGCCCATAGTTTCTAAGGCTATAATCTATAAAGAAGAAGACTGCCACATCTTTTCTCACAGAGCAGCTGGTGGGTTCTAACCACTGACCTTTTGGTTAACAACTGAGTGCTTTAACCACTGTGCAACCAGAGCTCTTTTTATATTTTAATAATAAGGATATTATCATATAATGAAGGGTCAGTTTCTCACCAGCCTGTGCAATTGGAAATGTGTAGATGCATTCGTGATTGAATGGAAAGATCATTCAGTGGGGACCCCTACGCTCTCTAAATGAACTGAGGATTTAGATTTCCTCTTCTCAACAGGAACTTATGCTCATTTCTTATTGACAACTCTAGTCTATTTTGTCAGAGAAAGAACTATTGGTAATGAACATTTTAAAACATTGGCTAACCACATCTCCATTTATATTTGCCTTTGAAATGTCCATGTCTACATGTGTGTGCACATATACATAGATTATTTACCTTCTTAAATGATTTTTATTTACTCTTTTAAAAAAATGGTTTATTTTCCAAAATGTAGCCTTATTTAATAGTATGAGGGGTTGCTGACTGGCATCGGAGAAGCTGACCTGGGATGAGAGAGGAAAACCCAAACGTTAGCTCCAAAGAGAGGATTTACCATGTATATTCGAAAACTGGTTATTTCAAGCAAAATTTAAATGTTATATTTAATTTTATTGTGAAAGTGATATAGTAGAAAATTAGATACATTTTTTATGATTGATATCCCTAGAGTTTAAATACTTATCTCTCCAAAACATGATCATTAAAAAAAAAAATGTTTTAACATATAACAGATATTTGCAGTATGTCAGGCAATTCAGCATTTTAAAAACAGTTATTACCAGTGAAAACACTTTAGTGAAATGAAAGCTATGAATGCATCCATTTCAGGGAGATTGGGCCTAGACTGGGTCTGCTGATGTGGTCATGTTTCTCACCTTAACAAGGATGAATCATCTCCTTCTGATGGACACCTGTTCCAGCCCATAGGTCTCTTCCCTCTGCTGATGTATTAGCACTGATGAGTCTTATTCCCTTCCATGTTGTTATGTGCTGTTGAGTCAGTTCCGATTCATAGTGACCCTGTAGATAGCAGAATAAAATTCTGCCTGATCCTTTGCCATCCTCACAATTGTTACGTTTGAGCCCATTTTTTGCAGCCACTTGACAATCCATCTCATTGAGTGTCCTCTTTTTCATTGAACCTCTGCTTTACCAAGCGTGATATCCTTTTCCAGGGAATGGTCCCTCCTAATAACATGACCAAAGTATGAGACAAAATCTCACCATCCTTGCTTCTGAGGAGCATATTGGCTGTATTCTTCCAAGACTGGTTTGTTCATCCATGGTATATTCAATGCTCTTTGCCAACACCATAATTCAAAAACATCAATTCAAATCAGTCTTCCTTAGTCATTGTCCAGCTTTTACATGTTGTTGTTGTTGTTGTTGTTAGGTGCCATCTAGTCATTTCTGACTCATAGTGACCCCATGTACAGCAGAATGAAACACCATCTGATCCCATGCCAGCTCCATGATCCTTGCTATACTTGAGCCTATTGTCACAGCCACTGTGTCAATCCATCTCGTCAAAGACCTTCCCCTCTTTCATCAACCCTCCACCTTACCAAGCATGGCATCCTTCTCAGGGAATGGTCCCCTCTGACAACATGACCAAAGTAGGTGAGATGAAGTCTGGCCATTCTCGCTTCCAAGGAGCATTCTGGCTGCACTTCCTCCAGGACAGATCTGTTAGTTCTTTTAGCAGTCCATGGTACTTTCAACATTCTTTGCTAGCCCACAACTCAAAAGCAGCAACTCTTCTTTGGTCTTCCTTATTCATTGCCAGCTCTCACATGCATATGAGGCAATTGGAAATATCATGGCCTGTGTCAGGTGCACCTTAGTCCTCAAAGAGACATCCTTGCTCCTCAGCACTGGAAACAGTTCCTTTGCAGCCGACCTGCCCAGTGCTACATGTCGTCTAATGTCCTGACTGCTACTTCCATTGGTGTCGATTGTAGAACCAAGCAACATGAATTCTTTGACAACCTCAATCTTTTCTCCATTTATCGTGATGCTGCTTATTGGTCCAGTTGTGATTTTTGTTTTCTTTATATTGAGATGTAATCCATACTGCAGACAGTGTTCTTCGATCTTCATCAGTAAGTGCCTCAAGTCATCCTCACTTTCAGCAAGCAAAGTTGTATCCTCAGAGTATCTCAGGTTGTCAATGATTCTTTCTCCAAACCTGATGCCACATTTTTCTTCATATAGTTCAGCTTCTCGGATTTTTTGCTCAGCATATAGATTGAACAAGTATGGGGAAAGGACACAACCCTGATACACTCCCTTCTTGATTTTAAACCATGTAGTGTCCCCTTGTTCAGTTCAAACAACAGCCTCCTGGTCAAGGTACAGGTTCCTCATGAGTACAATCAAGTGTTTGGGAATTCCCATTCTTCTCAATGTTATCCATAATTTGTCATGATCCACACAATCAAATGCCTTTGCATAGTCAATAAAACACAAGTAAAAATCTTTCTGGTATTCTTTGCCTTGAGCCAAGATCCATCTGACAACAGCTATGATATCCCTTGTTCCACGTCCTCTTCTGAATCCAGCTTGCACCTTTGGAAATTCTCTGTCAATATACTGCTGCAACTGTTTTTGAATTATTTTCAGTAAGATCTTACTTGCATGCGATATCAATGATATTGTTTGATAATATCCACATTCTGTGGGATCACCTTTCTTCGGAATGGGTACAAATATGGATCTCTTCAGTCAGTTGGCCAGATAGCTGTCTTCCAAATCTCTTGGCATAACGGAGTGAGCGCCTCCAGTGCAGCATCTGTTTGTTGAAATGTCTCAATGGGTATTCTGTCAATTCCTGGAACCTTGTTCTTTGCCAATTCCTTCATTGCAGCTTCGACTTCCTCCTTCAGTACCATTGGTTCTAGATCATATACCACCTCCTGAAATGGATAAAGATCAACCAGTTCTTTTTGGTACTGTGACTCTGTGTATTCCTTCCATCTTCTTTTGATGTTTCCTGCATCATTCAATTTTTGTCCTTAGAATCTTTTAATATTGCAACTGAAGACTTAAATTTTTTCCTCAATTCTTTCAGCTTGAGAAATGC
>NW_006921628.1:1358148-1367204 GCF_000298275.1 Orycteropus afer afer
TGTTGTTGAAAAAAGGTGTTTGCAATGAACAAGTCATTGGTCTTGCAAAACTCCACCATGTGAGTTCCAGCATTATTTCTATCACCAAGGCCAAATTTTCCAACTACTGGTGATTCTTCTTTGTTTCCAACTTTTGCATTCCAGTTACTAGTGATAATTAACACATCCTGATTGCATGTTCGGTCGATTTCAGATTGCAGAAGTTGATAAAAATCTTCAATTTCCTCATCTTTGGGTTTGGTGGTTGGCACATAAATTTGAATAATAGTCATATTAATGGCCTTGTAGGCATATGGATCTTATCCTATCACTGACAGCATTGAAACATCCTTTGTGATGATGAATGCCACACCATCCTCTTCAAACTGTTATTCCCAGCATAGTAGTTCATATGGTTGTCTGATTCAGAATGGCCAAAACCAGTCCATTTTAGCTCACTAATGCCCAGGATATCAATCTTTATGTGTTCCATTTCATTTTTGATGACAACTTCCAATTTTCCTAGATTCATACTTTGTACATTCCATGTTCCGATTATTAATGGATGTTTGTAGCTGTTTCTTCTCGAGTGGTGCCATGTCAGCAAATGGAGGTCTCAAAAGCTTTACCTTATCTATATGAGTAAGACTAGATTTACTCTGGCACATAACAGCAACAACAACAACAGAAGAATCCTTCAATATTGCAGATTGAGCCTTGAATTTTTCTTCAGTTCTTTCAGCTTGAGAAATGCCGAGCATGTTCTTCCCTTTTGATTTTCTAACTCCAGGTCTTTGCACATTTCGTTATAATACTTTACCTTGTCTTCTCAGGCTGCCTTTGAAATCTTCTATTCAGCTGTTTTACTTCATCTTTTTTTTCCATTTGCCTTAGCTACTCCATGTGCTAGAGCAAGTTTCAGAGTCTCTTCTGACATTCATTTTGGTCATTTCTTTCTTTCCTGTCTTTTTAATGACCTTTTGCTTTCTTCAAGTATGATGGCCTTGATGTCATTCCACAACTCATCTGGTCTTGGTCACTAGTGTGCAATGCAGCAGATTTATTATTGAGATGGTCTCTAAATTCAGGATGTATATATGTAAGGTCATATTAGCTCTCATGGAATTGTTTTACTTTTCTTCAGATTCAACTTGAACTTGCATATGAGCAATTGTTGTCCTCAGTCAGCCCCTGCCTTTATTCTTAGTGATGATATTGGGCTTCTCTGTGGTCTCTTTCCACAGATGTAATAAATTTGTTTCCTGTGTATTCCATCTGGCAAGGCCATTTTTGTTATTGGAAAAAGGTATTTGCAATAAATAAATCATTGGTCTCCCAAAATTCTCTCCTGTGATCTCCAGTGTCATTTCCATCACCAAGGTCATATTTTCCAATTACTAAAACTTCTTTATTTCCAACTTTCACATTCCAATCACCAGTAATTATTAATGCATCTTGATTGCATATTTGATCAATTTCAGATTGCAGAAGTTGGTAGAAATTTCAATTAGTTCATCTTTGGTTTTAGTGGTGATATGTAAATTTGAATAATGGTAGTTTTATTAACTATTCTTCTTTGTATGCATTTGGATATTATGCTGTTGATGACAGCATTTATGTCAGGATAGATCTTGAAATGTTCTTTTTGATGATGAATGCAACACCATTCTTCTTCAATTTATCATTCCTGCCATAGTAGACCATATGACTGTCTGATTCAAAATACTCATCCATATCAGCTCCTAATGCCTAAGATCTGGTAGCATAGTGCCTAAGGCACTTGACTGCTCACCAGAAGGCTGGCAGTTCAAACCCACTAGCCACTCCTCGGAAGGAAGGTTGGGCATTCCTACTTCTGTAGTGATACTGCCTCAGAAACCCAAGGAGGGGTCGCTATGAGTCGGGGCTGACTTGATGGCAAATAACAACAATGCCTAAGATATTGCTCTTCATGTGTTCCATTTAATTTCTGATGACTTCCAATTTTCCTACATTCATACCTTGCATATTCCATGTTCTGATTATTAACAGATGTTTGCTGCTGTTTCTTCCCATTTTGAGCCATGCCCCAAGTCAGCAAATAAAGGTACTGAAAGCTTTACTCCATCCACATCATTAAAGGTGACTCAATGGCAGTGAGTTTGGTTTGATTTTTTTCTACTTTGAAGAGGCAGCTGGTGGTGGTTAAGTTTGTGTGCTAACTTGGCTAGGCCTGGTTGAGTGGCTGGGCAGCTGGATGTAGTATTCCCCATGATGAGACTGGTAATCAACTCCATGGTGCAATCTACTGAGAGCAGCTGAGTAGCTGCCGTTGGGTATGTGGTCTGCTTCCCGTATATAAGAAACAGCTTTGGGAATGGTTTCTAGTTTATGGCACTCTTGGACCCTGCATGTAGTTGTGTCATTGTTCAGCAGCCAGCCATGCTCTGCTGATCTTGGGACTTACAATGGACTTGAATTAATGGCCTGCCATGTGGTTTGGTAACATCAGGACTGTGCCATCTTATTTGTCAACCTTGGGCTTATTAGCCTCAGCAGCCAGTAGCTGCCTGAGTGAAAAGATGCCTCTAGCTTCAGTGGGCCAGGAGCAAGAGGCAGAGCTAAACCCCAAAAGGTTGAGGGGCTTTCACACAGCCCCTAGAGCCTGGCACTTTGAACTCGGACTTCTAGCCTCCTGAACTGTAAGAGAATAAACTCTTGTTTGTTAAGGCCATCCCATTTGTGGTATATTCCTGTCAGAGTAGCACTAGGTAACCAGAACACAGCTCTTCTCTATTTGTATTTTGAGTGTGTGGCACTGTTCTCCAGGGACAAAGTGGTGAGTAGAAGGTGGTTTAAAGGAATCCCCACAATTAACCAGTGGGGCTCATCTTCCAACACTATATCAGACAGTGCTAGTCGTAAGGTTTTCACTGGCCAGTATTTTCAGAAGTGAACTGTCATGTCCTTCTTCTTAGTCTGGAACCTCTGCTGAAACTTGTCCACCGTGGGTGCTTCTGCTTATATATTAAATATCAGTGGCATAGCTTCTAGCATCACAGCATCACACAAGCCACCGCAGTATGACAAACTGAGAGGTGTGTAGTGGTTCCCCCATACTAGGATGTTAAAAACAGGTGATCCCACACAAATCATCCCTTTAGAACCTGTGCTGTTTCTATGTTTATACCTCTGGAGATAATACTTTTCTACTCTAGATGCTTTTTATAGAGAATCAAACAATACTGAAATGTTGAAAGTAAAATGTAAACATTCCTTGTCAACCTCCCAATCCCTTTGTTTTCCAAAGGCAATCAGTGTTAACAGTTTAGTGTATGACTATCCAGTTTCTTCCATGTTTACATACTCACAAGGTATATAGTGCTATATGTGTACCTGATCTTATATCTTTGCATTGTATTGGGCAAATCTGCTGCAAAAGACCTCTTTAAAGTGTTGAAAAGCAGGGATGTCACTTTGAAGATGAAGGTATGCTTGACCCAAGCCATGATATCTTCAGTCGTCTCATGTATAAGCTTGGCAATGAATAAGGAAGAATGCAGAAGAATTGATGCATTTGAATTATGGTGTTGGTGAAGAATAGTGGATATTCCACAGAATGCCAGAAGAACTAACTAATCTGTCTCAGAAAAAGTATAGCCAGAATGCTCTTTAGAAATCAGAATGGCGAAACTTTCTCTCTCTTACTTTATGTTATCAGAGGGACCAGTCCCTGGAAAAGGGCATCATGCTTGGGGAAGTAGAAGGTCAGTGAAAAACAGGAAAATGCTCAGTGAGATAGGTTGATACAGTGGCTGCAACAATGGGCTCAAGCTTAGTAATGATTGTGAGGATGATGCAGGACTGAGCACATTTTTGTTCTGTTATACATAGGGTCTCTATAAGTCAAAACTGACTTGACAGCACTGTTGAGTTGATTCAACTCATAGCAACCCCTCCTTGGGTGTCCAAGGCAGTATCTCTATGGAAGCAGATTGCCCAACCTTCCTTCCGAGGAGTGGCTGGTGAATTTGAACCACCAGCCTTCTGGTTAGCAGTCAAATGCACTATACCACCAGAGCTCCCAACAAAATCAATTAAAATCTTATATTTATAACTGTGCTTTCACCTATACCTATATCTGTTTTTTAAAAAGCAGAAAGAGTTCCTACTACACATATTGTTCTACAGCTTGGTTTTTTATTTTTATTTTTTTTCCTTCTCCTTCACTTAACACTTTTACTTGTTGTGGACAGCTTGCATGTGGGCATGTCAATGCGTATAAGTTTCTCTCATTCTTCTTAATGGCTACATGAATAAATTTTATTATATGATAGTCTGCGATTAATTTAACCAGTCCCCAATTGATAGACACTAAGAAGCTTTGTTATTTCTTAAAATATTTCCAAAGAAACGGGTACAATCCTGTAAAGACATTTTCTTACATCCCTAACCTCCAGAAGGCAGTCTGCCCTCTATAAAACAGGCAAATTTAGACTCAGATAATGAGAAGGTATGTTATGCACGGATGCTTTCTTCTTTTTCTCCATTTGGCTTGATGTTTTGAATGTAAAACTATACCAGAACAGTAGCCTCAGCATATGTTACAACTGTTCACTTAAAGGTTCCTCATTTTACACAAGCAGTCTTTTCTTAACTAGAGAGTTTGGTGGATGAGAAACTGCATCACCATGAGTGTGACCATGTGAGTGTGTGGCACTGTTCTCCAGGGACAAAGTGGTGAGTAGAGGGTGGTTTAAAGGAATCCCCACAATTAAATACTAGGCTTGCCTTACCCTTGGATGCATTGCTTTATATAGAAGACCATAGTGTTACGGGTTTTCACATACACACACATCTACTCACAGTCACACACATGTACTTATACACATATTCACATATATACTCATACACAAAATCACACAAGGACTCCCACACAGTCACGTACACTCCCACACCTATGCACTCCCATTACATACTCATAGCAAGAAACATTTTGCCTATATGTATATATACACACAATCACTTTATTCAGTATAAACTTGTACATGCTCACTGTGTGCCAGACCTTGTATTAGGGTGTGGGGTTGGGAGTGGGCAGGACAGGTTGGAGGTGCATTATTGCCTTTGAAGCCATAGTCCCAACTCTTGAGTAGGTGGAATGGGCAAGCTGGATATGTCATTTATGAGCCAACAAATCTCCATGTTTGGGTAAGCTGTTCCATGCCCAGTAGGTCCTTCTAGGTCCTCCTCTGTGATGGACCAGTGCCACTGTTCAGGACAGCTTTCTCAGAGGTTTCCATCCATTGCCTTTTTCTATGTTGAACAAGGACCTCCTTTGCTCAGGTCAATGCAAGACTTAGGCATTTTTTTAAAAAAGATCATCTGGTTTAGTTAAATTCAGCTTAAGTTGCCTGTGGACGACTTTATGCAAGGCATTTTGGCAAATGATGTGCACAATCTTCAGGACTGTCTTTTCCTAGGAGTGGATTTCAGACAGAGATAAACAGCCCCTGAGAGAAAAACACTATTCTGTAGTGCCACAGTAGTCTTCTCAGCACATACCTGGACCCTGAACATCACAGAGGAGCTTGAAATTATGTTTCTATTGTACAGTAAATACAATTTTGAAGATAGCAAGTAAGCTTATTTCCTCCCATAGCTTAAAAAACAGCATTCAATGTGGTGTTTCACAGTGGTTTTAAACTTTCAAGTAATCTCTTTCTTATCGCTCTTTCTCTTCTTCATCCAACTGGTGTCACCCCAGAGAAATGTAACTGAGGATTCCTTTCCTTCTTGGAAAATCTAGTACTTTTTTAAAAGAGTCTGTGTCTTGGGTGAGATGGATATTGGAGCCTGATGAAAAACAGAAACATGTAGGGACGTTCCCCAAACCCCACTGCTGTCGAGTTGATTCCAACTCATAGTGACCCTATAGGACAGAGTAGAACTGCCCTATAGGGTTTCTAAAGTTATAAATCTTTACAGAAGCAGACTACCTCATCTGTCTCTCAAGAAGCAGCTGGTGGGTTTGAACTGCTGACCTTTTGCTTCCCAGCCAAGTGCTTTAATTGCCACCTCCCCACACACCCTGGGATCCTGCAGGGACATCAGAGTGAAAGGAATTTCAAGTTGACCACCATTCCATATGTTCATTGAATATAAATGAGTCCCCACAATGTTGAAGGCCTTGCTGAGACATTATGGTCATGATAATGAAGAAGATGGACATATTCCAGTGGGGGAGACATACTGTAAACAAATAAATCAGTGTATCAGAAAAGATAACTAGGAAGAAAAATGAAACAAGAGCACAAAGGAGTATGTGAGTGGTGTTGTTAGCTGTCATTGAGTCGGCCTCCCACTCATGGTAACCCCCTGCACAAAGTAATGAAATGTCACCTGGGCCAGCATCTCCCCATGATTGGTTGTGGATTGAACTGTTGTGAACCATTGGGTGTTCATTGGCAGATTTTTTTTTTGGAAGCCAGTTTCTAGGCATTTCTTCCTAATCCATCTAAGCCTGGGAGCTCTGCTGAAACATGTCCCGCACTATAGTAACCACCCACCACTGCCATTGAGTTGATTCTGATTCAAAAAAGGACAGAACAGAACTCCCCCATAGGGTTTCAAAGGATGTAAATGTTTGTGGAAGCGAACTGCCTCATCTTTCTCCTGTTGTGTATCTGGTGGATTTAAACTGCTCTTTGGTTAGCAGTCTAATGGTTTAACCACTGCACCACCAGAGCTCCTTTCAACTACATGTTGTTATGTGCCGTCAAGTCGGACCCAACTCACAGTGACCCCTCCTTGGGTTTTTGAGGCGGTATCACTACAGAAATAGATTGCCCAACCTTGCTTCCAAGAAGTGGCTGATGGGTTCCAACCACCAGCTTTCTGGTCAGCAGTCAAGTGTCTTCTGCAATTTGCTTTCTTCCCTCCACATATGGTGTAGGATTCACTCGTGTAGCTGTGGGAGCTGCAGTTGCTTTCTCGAGCCTCCTGTCATGGATATTTGGGTTGTTCCTCCTTTCTCCTCAGGAACAGTGCTGCTAAAAGCATCCCCAGAGTAGGGGGAGGGGAGCCTATCATCATTATTGTTATTTCTTGTCTTGTTCTCATTCACACAGAGATCACATTTCTCTTTCCTCCCATCCTCCTGCACCCACAGGCTCTCCCCAGGCATACTGATGAGGTCCCAGAATGAGGCTCCCTGTGACCTAAGCCAACCCAGTGCAGAGGGCAGGTCTGGGTGGGAAAACAGCAGCAGGGACCTCATCCTTTTCATAGTTGGTTCCATACACATGCACCCTCAGTTCAGAACACGATAGAATGGAAAACAGATCCACCAAGGAAGAAAGACCTGGTGGTCCATTTCCATAAAAATTAAACAAACAAACAAAGCAAATGAGAAAAAAAAAAAGAGAGCAAACTCATTGCTGTTGAGTCGATTCCAACATTAAGATTACAGCCAAGACAATCAAGTGGAGCCTTTCTACTCTGTGACATATAGGGCCACCATGAGTCGGAATTGACTCAATAGTAATGGGTTTTTGTTTCTTTGCAGTTGGACAGTCCTGGGTTCAAATGTCCAGTCTATCATGTACAAGCAGTGTGACTTTGGGTATGTGATGTCTCCTTTCTGAGCCATGGTTTTCTCAGTGTGAAGTGGAGATGGTCTCAGTACTGCCCTCACAGGGCTGACTGGAGCATTGTTAATGGTGGTGGAATATTGTAGAAAAGGTTAGCAATAGTGGTGGGACGCATGGAAAATGTAATGAATGTCATTGAGTTGTAAATGTGGAATTTGTGCTCGTAACTATTATGATGTGTATATTTTCACCACAATAAAAAAAAGTAAATGAAGAAAAAGGGCTATTTTAAAAAATTGTGAAATGCATTATACATAAAACCAGAAAACCAAACCCACTGACATCAAGTCTTTTCCGACTCATAGCAACCCTATAGAACAGAGTTTTTGATACATTTTATTGAAATATAATTTATTTACAGTGAAATACACAAAACTAAAGTGACATGGGTCAATGCATTTTTTTTTTTTTTTTTGCCGTGTTCCCTCCCTTCCCCTCCACCCCTGTTAACCAACAAAGAAAGTTTCCCTCCATATATAAACCTTTCCTTGACCCTCCACAACAACAAACTGATACTATATTTGTCCTTCTGTGATTGGCTTATTTCAGCATAATGGCCTCCAAGTTCATCCACATTATGAGGTGTTTTGCAGACTCTACATTATTCTTTAGTGCTGCATAGCATTCCATTATGTGTATGTACCATAGTTTGGTCATCCACTCTACTCTTCCACTGTTGGGCACATAGGTTGTTTCCATCTTTTTGCTATTGTAAATAGTGCTGTGATGAACATGAGTGTGCATATATCTGTTCCTGTCCTAGCTCTCACCTCTCTGGGATATATACCTAGTAATGGGATTGCTGGGTCAAATGGTATCTCCAATTCCAGCTTTCTAAGGAATGGCCATATTGCTTTCCATAGTGGTTGTATCACTTCATAGTCCTACCAGCAGTGTATGAGAGTCCCAATCTCTGCACATCCCTGCCAGCCTTTGTTATTTTCTGTCTCATTGAACCTTACCATCAGTGCTAGGGTGAGACTGTATCTCATTGTTGTTTTGATTTGCATCTCTCTGATGGCTAAGGATTGTGAGCATCTCTTCATATATTAGCTGTACACCTGAATATCCTCCTTGATGAAGTGTCTATTCATGTCTTCTGCCCATTTTTCAGTTGGATTGTTAATTCCTTTGGTGTTGAGGTGTTGGAATTTTCTATAAATCTTAGAGATAAGTCCCTTGCCAGATACGTAATTATTGGTAAGTATGAATTGCTATCATTTTTGTTATGTGCTTTTTTGTGGTGTTGATTTCTTCCACATAATTTTCCATGCTGAGCTCGTTTTGTTTATGAATCATGTTATCACTTCCTTTGTTGCTATTGTTTTAGTATTTGCTAAATATTTGTGCTGGTCCTCTTTTTTATTTTGATGTGAAGGTTTATCGTTTTTCTTTGAGGTTATGCTGTGATTTATATTTTTCTTCCCAAGTTTAGAACAGTCCATT
>NW_006921628.1:1367304-1374162 GCF_000298275.1 Orycteropus afer afer
TGTCAATTGATATCTCTGGTTCCCTGTTTACAATCTTGTAGGCTTATTTACTTTGGATACTTCCATAGCTGGGTTGGTTTCTGGGTTATATCATCATGTGTGTTAATGGTCAGTTGTTGTTGGCTATTGTTGCTTCTCTGTCCAGAGGGTTCCTTTTAGCATGACAAATTATGGATAACATTGAGAAGAATGGGAATTTTGGAACACTTGATTCATAAGTGATTCTTTACTCATGAGTACCTTGACCAGGAGGCTATCGTTCGAATGGAACAAGGGGACACTACATGGTTTAGCATCTTTGTAAGGTTGGTCTGGTTTTAACAAATTCCCTTAATTTCTGCTTATCTGGAAATGTCCTAATTTCACCATCATATTTGAGGGACAGTTTTGCTGGGTACATAATTCTTGGTTGGAAATTTTTCTCTTTCAGTGTTTTATATATACCATCCCATTGTCTTCTTGCCTGCATGATTTATGCTGAGAAATCCGAGCTTAGTCTCACTGATTGCCCATTGTAGGTAACTTTTCGTTTTTACTGTGCTGCTCTCATGATTCTTTCTTTGTCTTTGGTTTTGGTGAGTTTGATGATAATATGTCTTGGTGATTTTCTTTTGTGGTCTATCCTGTTTGTGGTTTGTAGGACTTCCTGAATGGATATATTCTCTTCTTTCATCATATCAGGGAAGTTCTCTTCCAACAAATCTTGGACAATTTTCTCAGTAGTTTCATTTTTCTCTTCCTGTTCTGGAATTCCAGTGATACGTAGGTTATTCCTTTTGATGGTATCCCTCATGAACCTTAGGCTTTCTTCATTTTGTCTTAATCTTTTTTCTGATTAATCCCTTTCCAAAGAAGTATTCAGGTATTTGTCTTCAATCTCATTAATTCTGTCTTCCACTGCATCAATTCTACTCCTTTGCCCTTTCAATATGTTATCTATTTCTGAAAATTTAGTATTGGTCTTCTGGATTTCTATCGTAGATTTTTAATTATTTCTAATATTTCATTTATTTTGTCATTTTGTTCTTGTATTGTCTTTTGGAATTGTTCTAGGGTTTTCTCTTTGTTTTCTTTGATCTGTCTCTCAATCCTTTGAAGATACCTAAATGTAATTCTTTTGAATTCCTTTTCATGGAATTCCAATGCCGTGTCTTCCTCAGGGATGTGTTTTGGGTCTGTATCCTGGTCTCTTGCTTCTCCTGCTTTATCTTGCTTCTTTGTGTGGACTGTGATGCTCTGTTGTCTCTGAGGCATTGTGACATTTTTGTGTTTATATTTAATTGGTGATTATATGTTGGAGTGACTTGCCCATGATTTTCATTTCCTTTGTTTTGTTTATATGTTATCTACACAAGCAAGGTACTATGGTGTGCTCCTCTATGCACTAGTTGGCACACTTATATACATACCACCTGTCTCCTTTACTGTTGTCAGCCTCTTGTATGTCCCTGCTGACCTTGGCAAACAGATGCTATTCTTAGGTCCCTGGAATGCTGTCACTTTAAAATCCAAAATGGTTGTCACTTGTAAAGATTCAAAATGGCTGTACCCTCGGTCACTTTAAATATCCAAAATGGCTGTGCCATGTGTAAACAATCAAAATGGCTGTGCCCTCTGGACAGCAGAAAGCCCACAGCTCAGGTTGTCTCCCTCCTTGCTGTTTCCCTTCCTAGTCATAGACCACCAGCACAGTTGTCCCTGCACCCCTTGGTGACCAGGGCTGATCTTTAGGTCAATTCTCAGGTCCCAACACCACTTGTAAATAGGCTATTGGTCCCATCAGGGTATTTGACAGTCTGCAGCTCCTACCGTCTCTGTACTCATTGTTTTCATTCAGGTTTTTCCACTAGTTGGTGCCTAATCCACTTCTGTATAGTTCCTTTCAAAGCTCAGGGCTTCAGGATTATTATCTGTATCTCTGTCAATTGTTTTTTCTTTTCTTTGTTGAAGAGGGTCTGTGTCCCTTGTCTGCCTAGTCCTCCATCGTACTGGAAGTCCCTCCAAGGCTGCAAATCTTAATGGAAGCAGAGTGCCTCATCTTTCTCCATGGAGCAACTGGTAGGTTCAAACGTCCAACCTTTTGGTTAGTGGCCCAATGCTTTAACCACAAAGCCACCAGAGCTCCCCTCATAGTAACACAGAAGTGTCTATTTTACCTGGAGTGATTGGAGAAATTCTTTCTGTGGAGGAGGCATTTGAGTGTGAGCAGAGACATGAATTCAGTGAGAAACAGCCTTGGGAAAATATGGAGGAAGAATGTTGTAGGCAGAAGGTATAGGACAGGGAAAGGACCTGAGGTGCGAATAAGCTTGGCTTACTCTAGAAACTCCAAGAAGACTAATGTGTCTGAAGCACAGTGAGCAAGGAAGAGAAGCATCAAAAACGTGGCTGGTAAGGAGTTGACATTTTATTTTAAAACAAAAGCCATTTGAGCAGGGTCTTATGGTCTGATTTTTGTTTTTAAAAGGATGGTTCTGGCACCTATAGAAAGTAAGAATGAATTTGAAAGGGGTCCAAGACGGAAGGATGACTCACTTGGAGGCAGTAGAGGAATTTAGGTAAGAGATGATAGAGGTATAGCAAGTGCGGTGGTAGGAATGGAGAGATGAGTTCCATGTTCTTGTGTATTTGTGTGTCCTTGTGTATATGTGGGTGTGTTTGTATGTGTGTCTCTGTGTGGCATGTTTTTGTGGGTAGATTTATGTGTATGTGGTATATACTTGTGGTGTGGTATGTGTACAGTGTGGTGTGTGTATGTGGTGGTGGTGGTGAAACAGGAAGTTAGGCTTCAGCTGAGGGTCCCATGGCTTTGGCACTCTAAGGCAGAGCAAGCCAGAGCAGCAGCCCAGGTGTGCTTGCTGTATTTGCAGAATGAAAGTGATAACTTTTTTTTTTTTTTAAATACATAGCTGCATTATTCCATTTCATCCTCCTGTATCCATGTGAGGTTGGCTTTATTGTTTTCCATCTTTTGCAGTTGAGAAAAGGGTGACCCAGAAAGGCTAGGTAACTTGCATAGTATCACATAGCCAGTAAGAGAGTGAGCCAGGACTAGAACCTAGGTTTGTTTGACCCCAAAGTCCATATGCCACCATAAGCTCTCTGCTACACTTCCTGTAAGGGGAGACTTGCACTCATAAAAAGTGGCCCAGGGCTACTAGCATCAAAATCCCCTGAGAAGTTTATTAGAAATATAGGCATTTGACTGCTAGCCAGAAGGCTGGCAGTTCAAACCCACCAGCCACTCCTCAGAAGGAAGATTGGGCAATCTACTTCCACAGAGATACTGCCTCAGAAACCCAAGGAGGGGTCGCTGTGAGTCAGATCCAACTTGATGGCAGTGAGGTTTTTTTTTCTTTTCTGGTTTTTATAGATTCCCAGACCCTGCTCCTCCCGCCCCCGCCCTTGTACTTACAGAATCAGAATCTCCAAAGGTTTTAGAACTACCTCTGTAGGGGATCAAGGATTTAAAGTGTTTCTCACATTTTATCCCAACATTCAAACCCTCCACTCTAGTCCAGCTCCTGAATGGTTACAGTCACTATTAAATTTTTTATTCTTATTTTTTTAATAAGTAATACATTCACATGGCTGAAAAATCAAAATAATTTTTTTCTAGAAGCTGTTCCATACAGGAGGACCACATGAATGTTTCTAAAATATTCACCTCTGTTTTATCATACTTCATCATGTTTTACTTCTGTTCAAATGCCTCCAGCAGCTCCTCATTGTCACAGGATAAAGGGCTGCAATGAAAGTTTCATTTGGCTGGATTCAATGCTTCACCTGAAAATTGTTATTAGTGCTGTTGAGTTGGGTCAGATTTGTGGCAACCCCGTGTGAAACAGAATGAAACGTTGCTGGGTCCTGTACCATCTTCAAGATCATTGGTGTGCTCAAGCCCATTGTTGCAGCTGTTGTATATTTTGAGTGCCTTTCAACCTGGGGAGCTCACTTTCCAGCACTCCACCGGACAATATTCTGTTGTGATCCGCAGTAGGGTTTTCATTGGCTGATTTTTGGAAACACATTGTCAGGCCTTTCTTCCTAATATGTCTTTGTCTGGAAGCACCATTGAACCTTGTCCACTGTGAATGACCCTGTTGGTATTTGAAATACCAGTGGCATAGCTTCCAGCTCATAGCAACATGCAAGGCCCCAGAGTACAACAAAGTAACAGATGGGTGGTGGTCACCTGAAAATAGGGTGTTTAAATATAGGCCTTTACATGAAAATGGCAAGTAGGATCCAGTGCCCTAGTGCTGCACTTGGCCTTCTGGAAGGTGCTCTTGGTCCCTTGGCTTGATGTGGCTGCATCAGTCTCCTGGACAAAGTCGGGAGACCCTCCTTAAAGTGGTTGTATTTCTTTGGACAAGTAGCTAAACAGACTCTTCTGGGTCTTACTGTCCTCTTCTGTTCAACAAGAGTGTGGGACTAGATAGTTTAGACATCCCTTTCAGCTCTGAAATTGTGATTCTGGGAAGACTGACAGTTTGTAACTGAAGCTCCCAAAATCTTTTTGACTCTGCTGAGTTTTCAATTTATTAATAGCAGATAGTTTAATTTTTAATTTTTTTATTTTTATTTTTGAGGGAATTGGAAATACTGAGTGGGACACATCTTGAATGCAAAGTGCATAGTGCTCTCTTTAAGATGGTCTGCGTGTCTAACAAAATCATAAATGTTCAAGATGTCCTTCCTGGAACTGTGACTCTCTGTGAGGCTCCTCTCCCTTGTGACTCTCCAGTTGCCCCCAAACCCCTGCAAAGTTCACCTGTGTCAGACTTCATTATAAAACCCCTTTGTGACTTTGTACCCAAGTACTGGTGTAATATAGCTCAGCGTAAATGTGGTTAAGTTGTATTATTTGCTGCACTCGATTTCCATCAGTTAATAGCAATTGCAATAACAATAGTACAGATGGTACTTTTTTTTTCCTTCTTCACACACACTATTGTTGATCCCTTGTTGAATTGTATAATTAAGCACTTATTATTGAGTAAAGCTCATCTTTCTCTTAGTATATAAGCTCCATGAAGGCAGGAGGCTTAATTTGTTCACCACTGGATCCCCAGCGCATCCTACTGTGCTTGCCACACAGAAGAAGCACAATTAGCTACCAAATGAATGACTGACTACATGAAGTGCTGTTATATAGATTAAAGACTTATTAATAAAGGTTAGTAAGCACTCACTCATTCATTCATTCACTTAGAAGGCTCCTGTGTTTTGACAACCAAGGAAATTAATTTTCTCCCAGCCCCCAGTTTGAGCTGCCCTGAGGTCAGGACATATTTGACTCAGTTTGGGAAGTCCTGGCATGCCTTCATAGGTGGGAGGTGTGCACAGAAGCGGAGAATTCATTATAGCTGGTTAGTCATCCGTGGAGATTGTAGACACTGTCCCTGGGCGGGGCGCCCCGGGACAGGGCCTATTCCTTTACCTGTGCACCGCTGGGTGCAGGGCCAGCAGAATACGCGGGAGCCTGCAATCTCCCCGCACTGGGAAAAAAGTAGCAAATGGCCTCTCAGTTGTCCCCTTGCCCGCGCAGCCAATTCTGAGATCAAGCCCAACATCTACTGAGGTAACTTTTCCAGTGACTACTTGGCTGGAGAGCCAGCTTGGATTCTCACCGACATCAGCTCGTGGAAGCTGAAGCCCACCCTTACCCACTTCCTTGGAACCTGAGGTTGCTGAGGCGGGTGCCAGGGAAGAAGGCAAAAGAAAAAGACAAACAAGACAAACCCTGGCGGCAGACGCGCTGGAAGACCCGCAAGATTAGGAGCGCCTGGCCTGCCGAGGTCACCAGAGTTGCGTTTAGCCTGCGAAGATGACTCAGCCCGACTCGGGTCGATCTTCACTGCCAACCTGCGCGTGGGCTCTACAAAGTTCTCAGTTACACTCTAGCCCTTGCACCGGAGCGAGGGGCTCCAAAACTTGGGTCCCGGGGTGGGGGCGACAGTGAGGGAAGCCACGGGAGAAACCTGGTTCCTGGGATACCAAAGGGTTCCCCCGACTTCCTTTCACCTCGCCCCTTCCTTTGCCGGCCCGCAGAAAGCATGCCCGCCCGCTCTCAGCTCCCGCTCAATGTAGTGGGGAGAGGGTTACCCCCCAGGCCTTGGAGGACTCTTTTATTACTGGAATCTAGGGAGTCTGGCAGTCAGGAAGGATTTGGCGCCTCATTTGTTTCCTTTCGCATCCCTGACTTTCCAGCTACCGCCACTCGCTGCAGGCGCGCGAACCTTGGGCCTCACCGGGTTGGAGCGCGAGCTGCTCGAAAGCCCTCGGGCCGGGTTTGGGCGCGTCAGGGGCGGCTCTGCTGCGGGCCGATGCGGGAAGCCCCACGCGCTCGAGCGCCCGCTCTGCGGTCGCAGCGCCGCCCTCTGTGCGGCCGCTACCCTGTCCGGCGCTGCGACTGGAGTAGTAGCTGCGGGCGACCACGCAGCAGTACCCTCGCCAGAACCTACAGAACCCCCGTCCCATCCCCACGCTGCGCCGCCCGCGTGCGACCCCGTCCGCCGCTGCGAGCCCTGGTTCCTTCCCCGGAGTTCTGCCTCTTCCCTGGTTTTGTTACGGAAATAGGGTGGCAAGGCTGGGGTCTTAGGCACCTCTAGGCTCCACAGGATTCGACCCCTCTCCCCCTGACCCAGGGGCGTACTAGGGGCGCGGCGCCGTCTCCAGGTGGTGATTGGCAAAGTGCAGGGTGCCGCGCCCCGCCCTCCGCCTTCCTCCTGCGCCCCCACCCCCACCCCTGCTCTGGTCGCCCGGACTCGGGGGCAGCCGGGGCCAGTCCGTTAGTCGCGTCCGCGGCGGCGGACTGCGGAGTTGTAAAGAACTCGCTGGCCGCATTGGGCCGGG
>NW_006921628.1:1374310-1411000 GCF_000298275.1 Orycteropus afer afer
TCTCCTTCTCTCCTCCCGTGCCCGCCTCCCTCTCCACCTCTCTCCCCTCCCTTCTCTTCTCTGCCCTCCCCCCGCTCCTTTTTCTGCTCCCCAAGTGAGCCCGGCGCGCGAGAGGCAGGCGGGGCGGCGCGGAGCAGGCAGAGCCCAGAGCGCTCACCCACCGCCCGCTCCGCTCAGCTCCCCGCGGCCGCTCTCGTCGCCGCCGCCGGCGCGTCGGAGGGAGCCCAGAATGGCCCGGCCCGGCTCGCAGCGCCGCGCGTCCCGGGGGGCCTCGGCGCTCCTCGCCACCGCGCTTCTCTACGCCGCCCTGGGAGCAGTGGTGCGCTCCGAGCAGCAGATCCCGCTCTCAGTGTAAGTGCTGGGTCCTGTGCCGCTCGGGGAGGGGACCAGCGGCCCCAGACTCTCTGTGTCCAAGTTTGGGAGCCTGCAGGTGCGGCTGGAGGAGACCTGCCGCTGGCATCGGCCTCACCTCTAGCACCTGCCTTCCCGGAATGGTGTCGGGCGGCGAAGCTGGGGTGGGATTCTCTGCTCCCCTCCTTGGGGTTGGCGAGTGAGACCTGGAGAGGCTTACCTCAAGTGTGTCACCAACTTTGGAGCCTGTTTACCTAATACAACTTAACTGGGTCTTTAATTATCCCTTATCTGATACCTTACTATCTCACTTCTTTTTTTTGAGAGGGTGGGAGGGTGGGTTTCTTCCCACTAGTATTTGCCAGGTGATGCTAGTTTGGGTGGTCAAATCCTCAAGCAATTACTGAAATAAAACACAATGGTCTTTTTAGAGAACCTGGGAGACTTTGCGCATTTTGAACTATGAGACCCACATGGGGGCGGGGGGGGGGGCGGCTCCGGCGCTGCGCTCTGCAGTTTGATGCTGGCAGTTTCTACCAAGGCGCTTTTTCTTTCTTTTCTTCTTTTTTCCAAAATGTTGATATTGCCCTACTCCTTCAGCCTCAGCCCGATGTGTGCGTGCGTGTTGACTATGACACGGGTGTTACATTTCTTCCTGTGCCCTTTTCCCTGCAGGGTGAAGCTCTGGGCCTCGGCTTTTGGTGGGGAGATAAAATCCATTGCTGCTAAGTACTCTGGCTCCCAGCTTCTGCAAAAGGTAAGGTTTCAGTGGTGGCAGGAAGTGATGATTTTTCCAGCACAGAAAATGGAGGCAGATTTAGTTTTCCAAACAAACGTGAGCCCAGAGCAGCAGCAGTTATCAGAGGTGTCTCTGATCCTCCGTTTCTTGGCATTGTACTGTGCAGTGACTTCTCCCTACCAACCGGTTATTTTTAGATGACACTTGATTCTAAACACAAAGAAAAGCAGGGTACTCACTCGCACTGTCCTGGCTGGGGCTGGGAAACTGAGTGTTTTTGCACAGCTCTCCTCTCAGTGTCGGTATTGCTGTTTCAGTGTGAAAGCAGATGCTCTTCTGGCCAAAAAATGCTAACTTCATCCAAGGGGCAGAGTGAGTGCCTATTTTATGATGCCTTTCACCTTGTGTTGGAGGCGTGAGGTTCAATGTATCAGAGAAAGATGCTGCACTATTGTTTGTCATCCCTGCAGTTGTACAATCCCATTATTCCCCAATCATCTAGACCCAGGGCTGGGATGCATTACATCATTACAGATAAGGAGAATGAACGTGGTTATCTTTCCACTCAGCTGCACTGCCGGGTAATAACCTATGAGAGTAGTCTACAAACTTAAGAAATTGGTCTGTGTCCACATAATTCTGGAGAGTAATGAGAATGGAGAATTGATTATTGGCCTGTTATCAGAAGCTGCATCAATTTTAATTCAAACAGACAGCATTATGCTTAACATTACATTAAGAGAAATGTATATAGTCTTTACCCCTCCCCGCCAAGAAATAAATTTTAAAAATGGGCCGGAGAGAAGAGAGTAGAATAGTTAAAAGAATT
Organism: Orycteropus afer afer; assembly: GCF_000298275.1. NCBI lineage: Eukaryota > Metazoa > Chordata > Mammalia > Tubulidentata > Orycteropodidae > Orycteropus > Orycteropus afer. Next base: position 1,376,230 of record NW_006921628.1, read on the forward strand.
TTAAGTTGGCAAATCAACAGGATTAATCCAAATATTCTCTCAGTGATAGAAAATAAATTGGCCTTGAGGGGCTAATTCTCTGAAAATGGGTACAAACAGCTTAAATCGTTAAGTTAACTTTTAAGCATTTTTAAATGTGGTTTTTGGGCCAATGTACCATATGTGTTATGCATGCTGCCTGGTAACCAAGTACGTATTTTATTTATGGCATTCCACTTCAAAGAGTAGCATTTTGGGGAACATTATAGGAAACAGTTTCTCACATGAAATCCAAATATCGTAATAAAGCATCAGCTCAAAATGGAATGACAGAAGTTATTCTGGCTTACACATTGCCAGTAGCCGTACTCCTTAAAACCCTGGAAAGATTGTTTGCTCAACTTTGTTATTGGGAAAAGAATGTATTGAATTACAGGCAGTTGATAAAAACTTGAAGCTCAGATGTTCCTTTATGATTTACATACCTGTATCCCACTGGAAACTACAGGAATTGTGTTCGTTTTCTTTCACTCTGGACTTTTATTCTACCTTGCTTTGGCATTTTGCCTGGGTGTCTAATGTTGATGTGCAGCGTTCTGGCCTATCACATTGCCTGTGTATTTACCTTGTGCTTTTAAAGAAGAGAACATTTTGAATAACTTTTGAGAAATGTTTCTCATCTACATGTTGCAAGTTTCATTGTGGCAACTCTGAAAAAATGCCTTCAGAGCCTGTGGATTTATTATTATTATTATTGGTTGTTGTTGTGCTTACATATTTTCTAACTCACATTTTGTAGGAACACATGAAAAAGGTTTTTTTTTTTTCACTTTTCTCAGAAGTTAATACATGCATATACACACACTCACATTGAACAAAACCCCATCAGCCCTCTTATTGGAGTCTATAATAGCAAATTAGAAGCAACTAAAATGCTTATCTTACCTTCTCATCAGCATCCTTTATGATAGTGAATTCACAAGCCTAGCTTTGCTTTCGTCATGTGTGCGGCTTGACAATTGTATAATTATTTCCAGCTGTTTATGGCTTTGTTGTGATTTCTTGGTGCTGCCTGGCATTTTGTAATCTGATGCCAAGGGAAGGTAAGGTATCATTTGGCATTAGGTTCCAGGGTGGGTATCGGTTCTAGCAATTGAATTGGAATCATTTGTAATAAACCAAAGAAACCAAAGTCATTGCAATAAGGGTCCTGAAATACCCATGGCTTTTTGACTGGCTTGGCGAGCATTCTCCAGGAATGATGGCTAGATAGTGCTGGACAACTCAGGGAGCATTTTAGCAGGTACCTTTTGGCCATCTTGGTCTCTTGTTCCCAAATGTGATTATATTGTAAAACTCAGCCATGGACATTGGTTTAGAGAGTTCAGAGTATGAATGGGAAAAGAACTGAGGTGATCAGAGTGCGGGAAGTATAACCACATTTAGAAAAGCAAGGAGACAGCTGCTTCTTTCTTGCTTATTTTCACGTTTCTGGCCATTTGCATTGAGGTTGCCAGGGAATTATTCTTCCAAGTCCAAACTGTAGCACCCTTCCATCACATCATTGCATTCTTAACATTTAAGATGCTCTCAGAATGAGGTAGAAAGCTTGATTGGAAAATGTGTTAGAGCTTTGTTAAGAGGACTCAAAGGTGACAATACCATGATGTGTAATAGACTGTAATTGTACTTTTAAGGCATGGTCATTTCAATTTGATTTTCAGTTAAGTATAATATATCCCACCATATAATTTTATGTATTCTATGTGCTTTCTCTAATTGACACTTCATGTTGTGAGTTTATATAATATGTTCATTTTTAGAATGGGAGTTTAGTAATGTTTGCACTAAGGCAAAAACTTTACAAAGAAGTTATTTCAGGTATAAGTTAAATAATAATTGGCCATCTATTTTAAGGTATTTGGAATCTTGGAAAACTGCCATCTTGGTAACAGGTTTTTATTAGGTAATATAATTCACGGCAGCACCATTATTACTGATTGCATTAATGTAAATACAAATATTTAACAGTGTACCTCATTTTCATGGCTTCAGAAGGAAGCTTATTTCCTCAATTGTTTCTGTGTCTAATGCCATGGCTTTCACTACTTTGGCTTATAGTAATGTGTTAGGTATTCAATGCCAGACTTTTCCCTGTTTATTTCTTCTTTTTATCCTTACAGAACACAGGAATAGCAACCACTGGTTCCTTGTAAGAGGGCATTTTTGATACTACAAAATATGGCAAGCCATGTTGTAGCAAAGTTGTGTGCTTTTAGTACAGAATGACAGAGCCCAGGACTTGGGTTTTAGAGTTGGAGTCAATCGTGAGAGGTTTTATATTTGTTATGGAATAACGGGCCCCTGCAAGGGAAGCGCTAGTGTGCTGCTATATATGTCTCCTGTTTGCTTAGCTGGCAGGTACTGCAGGGGTTTCGATTCACTTCAACTTTTAATTACTTTCCTATTTGACATATTCATGCCAGTATTCAGTTGCCTCTGTCTTGCTTCATTTCCCCCAAAGAATGAGCTTTGTTTGGATTCTTTAGGGGAGGCATAGTTTCATTAGCTGTAAATTTTAGGATTCAGTGAGAAGCATTCTAGTAGGTTTAGTAACCTAGGCTGTTAAACTCACGGGCTCTACACCTCTAACATTCAAAATAAAAGGCGTGATTCTCATTTCCTCCTCCTTAGCGAGAATTCTGCAAGTGCTGGGTTTTTCATTCTTTTTAGACCTGCATTCAGGGAATGAATGTTCATGGAAATGAAGGGTTCCAATTACGTTTTCCAGAATTGTGATGATAAATACACAGTGGAAATACAGGTAATGTGTATCTTTGCCATTAATGCTAGGAAAGAATTGACATTTACCTTGGACGCCTTATACAGCACTTACCGAGCATGTACTTCTTGGAATGTACAACCAGGCTTTGCGTTATCAACTATTTATTGAGAGAGTGGCTTTAATAGATAAACTTGATGTCTCTTTCCACAGGACAGAGTCAGCAAAGTAAAAGGTTGGTTCTTTAAACCATTTTGATAATTATGACTTTTCATCAATGTGGAAATCAATGAACTTTTAAATAATTAAATAGGAGTATTCACTTATCAGAAATTTGGTAGCAGTGCTGTGCTGCCCTTAGGAACCCTGACACTCTACAGATTGCTTTTATGGGGGAGGCACTGAACATTGTTGGTGAATAAACACAGTTACTTGCCATCCTGCAAGATTAATGCCTTCCTCCTGTATTGCTGATGCTTGAATACACAGCACCACTTCAAATTACTGGACTTTTTGTGCACAAATTATTCTTTCAAAAAGTCTTGCGATTTCTGAAATGACAGTTTTTAATCTTTCAGGTTGGTTCATAGGTCTCATTAATGCAATCACAAGGACAGTAACGGAGTAGCGTCAACCAATTAGCATTCAGTTGGTTCATCTTACTTCAGCATTATATCATTTCACTTATAAATTCATATATGGTGGCTTGCTGTCCAAATATTTTTGTTTGTGTGATGTAGATTTGCTGTAGTTTTTGTCTGAGCTTCTTTGTTATTTGTGTATTTCCTGCATTCTTTTCTCTTTCTTTCTGTCTCATTTTCTTTTTCTTTTTTTTTCTGGGTATATTTCTACTTTTATTTTTCTCTCCTTCAAGAATTACTGCAGCTCATGTTGGTCAGAAGAGTTATAGATGCTAGTCAAAGTTAAAGAGCTCTGGTGGTGGCATAGTACCTAAGGCATTTACCTGCTCACCAGAAGGCTGATGGTTCAAGCCCACCAACCACTTGGAAGGAAGGTTGGGCGATCTACCTCTGTAGTGATACTGCCTTGGAAACCCAAGGAGGGGTCCCTATGAATTGGATCTGACTCCACGACAGTGAGTTTGGTTTGGTTTGGTTTGGTGGTATAGTGGTTAAAGAATTGGCTTTTAACCAAAAAGATCAGTGGTTTGAACCCCTTAGCTCTGTGGAAGAAAGATGAAGCAATGTGCTTCTGTAAAAAATTACAGCCTTGGGAACCCAGTGGGGGTTGATGTGAATCAAAATCAACTCAATGGCAGTGAGTTTTTTTTTTTTTAAACTAAAAATTAAGGGAAATGAAAATACAGGCATGGTTTTCTTATCAAAGGAAGACTAGGTTTTTATTCCAATAATGACAGTTAATTTTGACTGATCAGGATGATGACCTCAAGCTGGTTTCATTCCCCCCACCCCCACTATGATATTGATACCAGTGTGCTTTCAGGTAAATACACGAATACCAAACCACTTAATAATTATTAAATCTGTCGGACATAGGCAAGCACAATCAGTGTTTCCAGTCTGTGAAGGAAATATAGCCGCTTTTTAGGATGCATAAGAATGATAAATACATGAAACTGTTCCCCTGAGCACCTGTTGGCACTTCCAAGTGTTAAATTTTCCTGTATACATAGAAGTGCAAATTTGAGATTTTAACCATTTTTTTCAGTCATTAATTGATTTTCATTTGGTATTTAGTGCTCCCACTTACACTGATTGATGAATGGCTTGGTGTGTTGGGCTTAAGAAGCATGCATTCTCATGCAAAGTGCTTTGTTTTAGGTCTGCCATTAATCTAGATTTGCAATCATAAATGCCAGCAAATGGGCTCTTCCTTCATCCAAGTATGCATCCTCTGTCAGAAGAGAGTGGCTTTTATTTCAGGGGTCCCCCATCTTCTGCGATCACAGTACTTGCTGAAAACCACCTCTTGAGTTGAGACCCATAGCATCTTTCAGACAGAGAATTTTGGCAAATTGTGTGTTCCCTGGGACATTGATTTGATGTAGAGGTTTGCTGTGGCTGAGACAGAGAAAAAAATTAAATAGATATAAAATGCCAACCTATGAATTAGCTTATAAGACATGTTTTTCCCCCCTTTTATTGTAATTTTTTACAAAAGACGTAATGGATTATGTTTCATCTCGAGTGACTGCAGTGATGCCTTTGTGTTTTATTCTATGAGAAGAAAGGTTCCTAATGTCAGGCTTCTGGCAACACTGATAAAATCTTCATCAGCTCGCTTTGGTCCATTAAATCTCAGCGTCTCCTTCAAGGGCAGAAACTGACATAGTGAGGAAGAGGAGGGTGATTGATTTCTCTTGAGTGTACCTAGTACTTAGGTACCAGCCGACTCCCCCTGAGGTGGTTATTCCTGAAATGTAAAGCTGGTCTCAGAGACTCCTTTACAAAGCAGTCCTCTGGCTTGTGCTCCACCTTACCCTCAGTATGTTAGGCATTTGCATTGCTGATGCATTTTAGGGGATGTCTGTCAGTTTTCAGAAGAAAGTTATTTTACAAACTTAGAAAAGGATCCAGCAAGTTTTTAATAAATGGTCAACATTTTAGTTTCCATTTGCGTTGAACAATAGTAATTGGGTGCTCATTCCAAAGCTGTTTAAATAAGGCATTCAGTTGACCAAGTGTATTAAATTTATGTGCTTCGTAGCTTCCCAGTTACCCCAAATCAAGATTATGAAAATAAGCAGCTTGAAGCCAAACTATTAATGGGTATTTCAAGGCCATATTGGAAAGGAGAGCATTATCTCTTGACAAGAAATAGATGGCCGTATCTTCACTTTGTGTACTTTTGATTATTTATCTTGGCTCTTGCTACTGGAGAATAACATTCTCCCAAGGTTAAAAGATCTGTTATCTATGTAAATGATCAAGACAGGCAAGTTGGGCAGCATTGGAACCACTGTGGATTCACAAAACAGACTTCTGGTTATCCACTTTAGGTGAAGTAACTGCCGTCAGACACTAGGGACTTGCAAAAGTCATTACCGTTATACTTATTAAGTCTGTATGTGCATGTGTGCATGCACCAATGAAAATGGATGCTGCTTATCCCAGAATGTGCCAGAGGCTGCCTGCTGAGGGAAAGACTGTTCTTATCCTCTTGGGCTACTAGAGAGGCTGGCTTGAAAGAGTGAGCCAGGGTGCTCGGGCAGACCTGAGTGACCTAGTCCACCAGGTATGGATCTGTCCAACATCGGGGCTTTTGGAAGCAACTGGAATCTGAGGACCTGCTAAGATGTGGGCCATCTACATAATCTGTAGGACCCAGTACATAATGAGAATGTGGGGTCCCTTGTTAACAACTCCGAAGAATTTAAAGAAGGTGACTGCAGAGCACTAAGCCAAGTTGGAGCCAATGAAGCTAGCCCTGGCTAAGACTCCTTCAGGAAAGGCTGTTCTCATTTTGGCTTTTTCTTTTCCCTTCTGGGCAGCTTGTCCTCTCAGCTTACTTTGTTGGCCTCAGCCCCACTCAATCTAGGAGGCTTCCCTTGCCCACCTTAGTTCCTTCTCCAATGAAATCATTTTTTTTTTTATGAATTCCACAATAATAAGTGCCATTTTCAGAGATGGCACATCTTTGGAGATGCATTGTCGTTAAAGGAAAAGTCATTGACCTAGGAGTCCTGGCATCTGTCTTCTTATCTTTTCTGTATGTCCTGAGTGGCGTGGGACAACTTGCCTAATTTAATAGTCATAATAGCTTGAAGATGCTCTGCAGTTCTCGCACATCAGATATAAGTGCTTTACATATGTCATCTTACTAAATTCTCTCCACACAACCCAGTGAGGCAAGGACAACTATTAAACCTCTGTGACAGATTCAGAAGATGAGGTTCCCAGAAGTGAAACAACTTTCCCTAGGTGACCAGCTAATGGGCAGTCAACTGGGCTTTGGAAGTCTGACCATGGTGCTGCATTCCTTGGTCTTTGTGTGATCTTTTTCAACCTCAGTTTCTGCTTGACTAAATGTGAATAATACCTGCACTCTCTCCCCCATTGGCTGTTTGGGAAGATGAGATAAGATAACATCTGGAAAATCACTTGAGAGACAAACTTGGGATAATAGCTGAGACGATACAGTCTTGAAGCTAGATAGACTTAGATTTGAGTCTCAAATCTGCCATCTCCTAGTTTGGTGGCCTTGGACATGTAGTTTGACATTTCTGAACCTGTTCCCTTAAGTGTAGAAGGAGAACAGTACCTTCTAATTCATATCACACAAAGCTCTTATTATGGTACCTGACACAGAAAAGCTTTCTACCAGCAGGTTGTGGTCTTTATAATCACATTATACAAAACAAGCTCTTCAGATAGCCTATATGGAACATAACCTGTGTAGGATCTAAGGATATATTAAATATGAAAGTGAATGAATGAATCAGTGAGTGCCAGGAGTTTGGATGTAGGGAGGTGATCCCGATCTAGTACCTGATGGGGAGGAGCTCATGGAACCATGAACTTCAGAGAAGAAGGGGGTTACAGCTAAAACAGTTTCTGCCAGGGCTGCCCCCTGTAGTTAGCTCCTTTCTTGAGGACAGGGGAGATGCCCAGTGGAACTGAATCTTCCTGCTGATTGCCCTACCTCCTCCCCTGCTAGTTTGTGGGTCATGCTAAGGAAAATGTCTGTATTTGCCCCCACAACCTAGAGTGAGGCCCAGTGCATGCAGCCAGTCCCCACCTCCCTCCACTGTGGAGACTTATGCAGAAGTCAGATACGGACACTCATGAATCCATTTGTCCTCTTAGACAGCATTCCTTGCATTACTTTCTGAGGCATTCTTCCTACTTGGTCTTGAAGAGCTCTAGACTTCTCCCAACAACATTCTGGGGAACTATGCTAGAGACAGTCAGGGGTTAAGGCATCTTGTTGGGGGCTGGTAGGCTACCTCCATTCGAGGGACAGGTGGGTGAAGCAATATGCAGGGCCTGCCATCTATCACCACCTCACAGGAAGCACCAAAAGGCAGAGAGCTAATGGCCCGTGTTTTCTGGCTCTTTCCATTGGTACTGCCCTCCTCATCTTCAGAGCTTCCTTCAGAAGCCTTCCTATTACTGCCTTTTGGCCTTTGAACATCTGCAACCAAATGCTGTTCTTAAAGACATTGAATAGGTGAAACTTGCAGCTCCATTTTGAGTAAATGTGGACACAAACATGGGGTTGGATTTTTGCTATTGTAGCAGCATAACTCTAAAAAATTGTTTATATATAAAGCCGTTATAATCAGCATAGAAAGTCAGTAAGAAGTCAGTACTAAAAGTAAAATATGCACACATTTTGGTGGTTCTAATTGGGCTGAATAGTTCAGAAAAGTGTCCAAGAGCCACTTGTGTTGCAAATGTTTCAGAGCTAGAGTCTGCAAATCCTCCAAGATCGTAACTGCTCAGGTAAACAAGAGAGTGTTGATTAGGGTTATACTGGAAGGAAATGGATATTTTTCTTGGAGTGTTGAGAAGAAGCAAAGCAGTCTCTGTATTAACCCTTTCATGACAATTATTTCCTTTTTTGGATTTTTTGTTGATACCATGTGTTTTCTGTCATGGAAGACATGCTGAAATCAAGGGAAAATTTTTTTTTTTGCTTGAGGTAATACAGATGTTGATGCAATTATGTGGGACACACATGTCCTAAGTGGACTCTGGTTGTAGGATTGGTGGGGTGAGGCCCTTTTCTTCAGATTCACACAGTTATGCAGGTCCCCATCAGGCAGCAGCATATACTACCATTGGGATAGCAACTTCCCAAGAGACCTGAGAGGCTGAAAATGTAGATGGATGATACATGTCCCATGAGCCATGAAAAGATTAAGTTGGTGATGTAAGGCATCTGATCTAATCCTTAGTCCTACTTAGAGGTACCCTATGTTATCTACCTTTCACAGGTAGGGTTTGTAGCTCAGGGAGGTGGAAGAGCTGGCCCTTACCTGCTGCCACATGATAGAGCTGGGACTCAAGACTCTCAAGCCCGTGCCTTTTCATTGCAGCACATGCCTCCTGTGTGGGCTGATTCCACCTGAGCATGGGCTGGAGTTGTGTTCTTAGGACCCACTGCAGGATGGGGAGCTATGGTCCCTCTTGCTGTTTCTTTATTCCTAGGTATCTTCTCAGGTGGGATTTTATGACACATGCTCTTCTGACAGTGAAGACCAGCATTGTGGGCTATTGGGCTACCACAGAGCTAGGAACGACTTCTCCAACTTGCAGTTTGAGCTGTGCCAGGGAACGCAAACTGTTCTTAACAGCGGGTGGCAGGGTTGACTGATGGTATGCTGGCTGGCCAGAGAGAGGCAGTGGTATTGGGCAGCCCTTCCAACTGTTTTTGGCCTGGAAGGTAGAACTGTCAGAGAAAGAGGCAACTTTATCAGGAATCCAATCTCAGCTCAGACATGAGGACTTGACTCTTCTGCAGAAACCAAGAAACATTTTCCCTTTGTGTTTTTCACAAAAAGTCAAACCACAGTTCATGTGTTTGTTCAGGGCCCTAAGTATGGTGAGTTTGTATACTAGGTACATAATTATTCAACTTATTTTCTTGAGACTTTGGTCTCTGTGGGTTAAAATAGGATGGAAGATATAATTGGCCTGTGAGAATCCTGAGTCTATACCCTCCCATGCTGTAAACTTGACCCTGCATTTCCTTTTCCATTTCTTTACAGCTGCTAACTTTCTTGCCCCCAGGAATGAATCAAGGATCTGATTTTAGAAGAATCTAGATTTCCATTAAAGAGGAGAATTGGGGGTTCAGAGGTAGAATTCTCATCTTCAGTGTGAAAGACCCAAGTTTGATTCCTGGCCAGTGCACCTCGTGCAGCTACCACCTGTTTGTCAGTGGCAGCTTGCATGTTGCTATGGTGCTGAGCAGGTTTTAAGTGGAGCTTCCAGGCTAAGACAGACTAGGAAGAAAGGCCTGGCAATCTACTTCTGAAAATCAGCTAATGGAGATCCTGTGGGTTGCACAGTGCAGTCCACAGCTGATTGTGAAGATGGCACAGGAACAGGCAACATTTTGTTCCATTTAGCATAGGGGTCACCATGAGTTGAGTGCCAATTGGGCAGCAGTTCACAACACATTTCTATTACCATAAGCCATGCACAGCTGAAAAGAGATTGTACAAGAAGAGCACAAGCTGTGGGGTTGAATTCTGCCCTGCTGCTCACTGGCTTTATCTCCCTGGGCCTTGGGTTCTCAATGATAAAATGGAACTAAGAAAAGTCTCAGGGCTCTGGGGAGGAGTCAGTGCAATAACACATGCGAGGTAGTTTAGACCAATATGTGGTACATGGGAAACCTCAGTTCCCTGGCTACTCTCTTGTTTGTATTTTCCCACTTCTTTATTAATGAAGATTGAGAGAGACTCCTGGAATTTTTATCATTTTGATTCCCTGATGAGTTCATAGAATTAAGGCAATGTATGTCATACACATTTAATACGACAGAGGAACAATGGCAAACCAAAGCATTTATTACATCTCTAGGGAGGTAGGTGATTTTTGCTTTCTTTCCCAAATTCCCTTGCACAGTCAAGGTGGGCAGTTTTGGGGTTCACGTTTGCTCTTGCTCTGTCATTGTACTGTAATTTGCAAACCAAAGTGAAAATCAGAAAAACAGAAGCAGGCACTCAGCTCTTTGTATCTGTGCCATCCATACGCATTTTTCATTGTGCTTTGTTGAAGCAGAGGCGGAAAAATATTGTAAAAAGAACAATACGTGTGGGAGGCAGTAAATCCATTGGATGCAGGTAGTCTTTGGCCTCGAGTCATAACATACAGCTTTACTCTTAGCCTCCTACCAGTTTCCATTATCAGTGAAATTTCTATTAACGTAATATGATCGTATCATGTACCAACAGTTCAATGGGCATAGATTTTTTGCCCCATTGACATAAATGATAGTCATTTAGCTTCTGGGATAATGCTGAAGTTTGAATATTATTTCTTCTTATCTTTGGCCTGGGTCCTGATGGAAGGCTTTGTTTTTGTACACCGATGCAGAGAACAGGCTTTAAGGGAACCACCACCATGTAAACCTATGAAGGCCGTGTGTATGTGTGGTGTGTGAATCTACATGGCTTATTTTCCCTTTGTTCATATAAACTGGTAACTAATTTAAAAATCCCAGTCCTTGTCCAAATTGGAGTATGTCACAACATGAGGAGTCATCTGGTCGACCTGAAATAAGATGTAATCCTCTCAGGAAGGGTCACCGCTCATATTCTTTCAAAACAAAGGTAGTGAGCGACATTGAAAACAAGAATTTCAGAATTAGGGAGCCATAGCAGGACTTTTCTACTTGAAAACAGCAAAATTTTCAGTTTCCTTGCGTGAAACAAATACTTTATGATAAGAACTCTGTATGGACTTAGAAGGAAATCAGAGGATTGCTAGTTTTTAAAACCTGCTTTTAAGAGGTTTGACTGGTCTTGGGAAGGCAGAATTGGGCAGAGTTGAGAGTCCTAGCTTTGGGGTCAGGTCCATCTGGGTCTGATCCAGACACTACCAGGGACTAGTTGTATAACCCTGGCAAGTCAGTTGCTGAGCCTTACCATTCTCATCTATCAAATGAGCACATTAGTACTCATTTCCGGGATGTAGTTGCAAGGCCTGAACGAGAAGATGCACTTAGTTCTGAGAAAAGGTGGGCTGCTGTTGTCGTTATTCCCAAGGATTTGCTCCCACATGCCTGGAAGTGTTGGCTACTGAACATCAGGCCCTCTGGAGCCCTTGCTTTGAGACCTCTACCAGTGTGCCCACCACTAAGCGCCACAAGGGCTTCTTAGAAAGTAACAGAAATAATGATAACAGGGATTTTATTTGTATGATTTCATTTAATCCTTTCAAAACCACCCCTGAGATTGGTTTTATCATTCCCATTTTAGAGTTGCAGAAACAAAACAGAGAATGTCACTCTGCAGACTTGGAACCTGGGTCATGTGAATCTCAGTTTAGGAGACTAGGGTGGGATGGGGCCAGAGAAAGGGCATTTGGGTGTTTCCTCGAACCTGCCATTTTATCAGTGCTTTGGTCTTGGCACGGTGTTTGGTCACTAGGGCAATTGGTGGAAACTTCTTCCCTGCCCTAAATCGTTTCCCTAGCAGAATTCTTGGTCTAGGTTTTGTCCGGATGCATTGTCATTTCCTTTCATAATACGGAATCTAAAGAGTGCAAGAGCAGGAGTTCAAGGAGGGCCCAGTAAACCCCCTAGCTTCTGTAGTTCTCCCTTTCGTAATAATAAAATGCTGCTGCTTGTCTTTGAATTTCCTTTGAGTGGCAGCCCTCCCTTCATTAGGTCTGACTCTTGAGAAGCCTTTTTGAGAGTCTAATTGAATTTGGTTAAATTCTCCTTTGTATATTACCCATTATGGTAATGGATGATAGCATAGAAGAGCCAGTTTAGGCTTTGGGACTAGACAGATCTGGCTTTGATTTCCAGCTTGTCCCTTTCTAGTTGACTTCTGGGCATCAGGTTCCTTATCTGCAAAATGGGGTCATGGTGAGGATTAGACATGTAGGCATGGGACAGTCTTAGCATAGAGCTGGACATCCAGGAAGTGCCTGGTAACTGTTATCTCCTCTATTTTTGTTCCCATTCTTTGTTTGTCTTTCCTGGATGTTTATTTGTGCTTTTTTTTTTTTTCTTCTCAGTGAAGCCACAATCCTATTTTTCTGTGCCTGATTGACAGCTGCCTTGAAAGTCACAGCCCCTAGACTCACTAGGTTCAGTTTTATTTCACCTGGAACAAGTCCAGCAGACCTATCTGTGCCCCTGGCAGGTCTGTGGATGTGAGATACCATGAGGACCCCTTATCTCCTTCAGGATGGGTGAGACTGGTGTGCTAGACCTTAAATTCCCCAGACCAGGCTTGGTTTTCCTGTTGGGAGAGGGTGCCCCATCGACATTTAGCACAGAGCTTGCTATGGAGTGAGCATCAGTGGTTGTTTGTGGAATATATGAATGAATGAATGAACAGATAAACAAAGGAAGGAATGCTGAGCTGAGCCTTTCTCTCGACGTGCTGATGGTGGAAATAAGAACACTGTTGACTCCAGGCAAAGCACCAGTTCCTTCACATCCTTACCCTATTTATTCTCAACGCCAGCTTTTATGAGCCCGCTTATCAGGCGTGGATGCCTCAGAAAGTGGGGGCTGCCTTCAAGCTCCGGCAGTCCAGCTCTGAGCCCTGCAGATGGTGCCCTCACCCACAACCCTCACAGTGCCAGCAGGGACTGCCAGACAGCCGAGCCAGCTGGTCCTCACTTCTCTCAGCCTGGCGACCCCCTCCCTGCCCCTGGTAGCGTCTCAGCCCATCTTGGTCAGCACCCTGAAAACACAGCCAATTCTTCCCCGGCAGCATCGCAGCTGGGTTGAGCTGAGGGGTCCTGGGCGCCTCTGCAGCACCAAGCCCAGCAGCTGCCATGGGAGCACCGCAGTGCCGGGCGGGAGCACTGCAGTGCTGGGCGGGTGCACGAAGAGCACCAAGCGAGACTGATGGGGCTGCCACAGCCGCCACCACCAACCTGGGGGAGGCATCTCAGCAAAGGCAATTAGGAAGCCGCTGCAGTTAATTCCATAAAGCGCTCGAATGCCACTTTCCCAATGACTTGAGAGAGGAATGTGAATTTTAATTTCTGTCCCCTTTCACCTTCATGTGGGGTCATTACCTGGCCTCTGAGGACAAGCTAGAGTCAAGAGTGTGTGCATAGTGTTTGCTGAATGTGAGTTCACCTTCTCAGTGCGGGGCTTCCATCTATCTATCTACCTATCTATCTATGTTGCTGGAACTGGATTTCTGAAACTGTGCATTGCGGGCAATTGGAGGCTGCTCCTCCTCTGTCTGCTGCACATACATGCGGCATTCACAGAACAGTGCTACCCACACTGGGGAGACCTCACACTGACACCATGCATGGGCTGTTTTCAGGCACCTTCCTGCGGAAGGGAATCCTTGTGAATGGCCATAAAGCGAGTTTATGTTATTTTTGTTTGCACGAGCATCCTGCAAGTGCTTCTGTGGCCTCCTTTTCCTGGTCTGGCCGGAGGAGGCACTCAGAATCTACATCAAGTACAGCCCCTGTATTGAGTACAGCCCCTGGGAGGTGAGGGGGAGCAGCTGGGTGGGAAGAAGGAATTAAATTCTGTGGATTTAATGGGGGGGCAGTTTTGCAGCAAGATGATTAGCTCCACCTCCGCTTTACCCAAGTATTAGGACCCAACACAGGATTGCGCAGCTGTCAGAGAAGTCTTCCATCCAACTTCTCCCTGGGATGTTAGTCCTCCATGACAACTGTGAAACTTTATGCTCAGAGGACCACCCAGGTCATATCACACTTGGAATTTCCTGTGTGACCCCCAGTGACCAGAATCCCACACCCACCTTCCACCTTCCAGCCTGACCTTCTTGTTTAGAAGAAAACGAGAGGACATTGGAGCTGGGGGAGATCTTGGGAATCAACCCCTTCAGCTAGGGTTTGTGGGGCTAGGTGACCAGCCTCAAGTCTCACAATGAACCAGGAACAGGCTAGGCCTGATACACTATCATCCTCGTCTCTGGGGCCATGGAGGGAAGGATGAACTCCATATCTCACAGTGGGCTTCTTGGAGGACAAAAGGAGGCAGCCCTTATCCCACACCACCCTGCTCTCTACCTCATGTACATTCAAACTCATTTCTGGCTCCCCTTAGAACTTGTTCTACCTTTTCTTTCAAAAAGGACTATTTGCTACCTTTCCTCAGATCACATTGCATTTAAACCTGAATTTCATCTCAAGAAAATGTTCCCTTAACATATCTCTTTTTAACAGCCAAAATTTTGATCCCACTGTGTCATCAGGGAAAGTTCCCCTTCTTAACACTATCTACATGTTGTTGTTACTGTTGTGTGCTGTCAAGTCTGCCCCCACTCATAGCGACCCCTCCTTGGGTTTCTGAGACAGTATCACTGCGGAAGTAGATTGCCCAACCTTCCTTCCGAGGAGTGGCTAGTGGGTTTGAACCTCCAGCCTTCTGGTTAGCAGTCAAGTGGCTTAGGCACTACACTACCAGAGCTCCTAACACTATCTCTATAGGCTAAGTGAATTGAGTAGGAAACAGAATAATTAATTAGTCAAGTGTTTATTCAATAATGATAACTCATCTGGAAACCCAAGGCTACAAACCTCCTTTGAATAGAGGTTCAAATGATCAAATGCTTTAGAATATCATGGCTTGGAACATCTTTAGCTGTCTTAATACACTTACAAGAACACATTTGCTTTTGGCCAAATGCTGGAAATGTTTTCTTCCTTCCTTCCCTCTATCCCTTCCTGCTTCAACAAACACCCATTGAATACTCAATGAGGCATGCAGAGCTGGGTTGGGTGCCAAAATCCCTTTGCTGCTGTGGCCACCTTTCACAACCTCACCCTGACTGCTTCAGTGACAGCATACTGCTCTGTTCCACAACCACATCAGGCTGTGTCACACCTCTGTGCCTTCGTCCATGCCATTCCCCCGATGACACAGCTGACTCTGCTGCCCTTGTCTAGCTGCTAAACCTCGAGTCAGTATGCAGAAATATCAACTGGGGAGCTTATTAAAATGCATTGTTCCAGGCTGTCACTCCACAATATTCTAACTCAGTAAGTATGGCCCAGGGCCCAGGAATCTGCATGATAACAGATATCCTAGGTGATCCTGAGGTTGATGGTCCAATGACTATGCTTAGAGAATGATTCTCAGAAGGCCTCTAGCTTCCCCTTAGGAGACCCTCTCTCCCTCCCTTCCCTCTCTTCCCTCCATGGTGGACTTGCTCACACACCTGTGTGCCCACAAGGAGTCTCTGCTGCTCCACCTGTAACCCAGCCTGAAGCACAGTACTGAGTCCAGCCTTTGCCGGAGTGGATGGCTCGAATGGAGGATTTCTATGCTATAATAATAAGGGCTTTGGAGCAAGTCTGATGACTTTTAAGTCAGAAGGTACCAGGCGTACATCTGATTGTTGAGACATTTTCTTTAGAAATCACCAAGCAGAATTAAGTGGCCATTCTCCAATTTGTAAGATAGAGATAAATTTGTTGACCTGTCACTGGTGGCTTTTCTTCTTACCAAATAGGTTACTGGGACCTGTGGTTACCAGCCCTTTAACAGAAAATTGTTGGGTGAACATCATTATGAAAGATGCCATCTGCTTCCCATAAAACGCTGCTCCTAATCTCCCAGGTACAAAGATTGCTCCCCCAGGGGACATGTTGGGTGTAAAACAGCATTTGCTCTCAAAGTCAGTGCCTTTCAAACTTTTTTGACCCTGAGCCACAGTAAGAAATGCTTTTTTCATTATAACCCATTATACACAGCCTCATATATGAAACACAATTTTCATGTAATATTACTTTACCTTCTCTGTAGCACAATCTGGTATTTTCCATTCTATCTTTTTCTGTTCTCTACTGTTCTTTCTAAGGCTGACTGTGATTGATAAATTGATTTTACAACCTAATAAATGTGTTTAAGAAACAGTGTTGTAAATGATACCAGGAGAAATTATAGATGAGTTCATTTTTATTGTGGAAGGTGCAGCACTGATTGATCTTTGAGACCAAAGCTGTGTTTTTCCCCAATAATAGTGATAGATAATGATAGGTGCTGTTTAGCAGCCAGTCATGGTGCTAAGCTCTTTGCATAAATTTCATTTCACCTTCTCAGCAGTCCCATGAGATAGGTACTGTGATAGCCCCAACTTCTAGATGAGGAAATTAAGGTTCAGGAAGTGACTTGCCCAATGTCATACAGCTATTAAATGGTGGTGGTGGTTTTTGAACCCAGGGCTGCCTGATTGTGAAGTCTATACTCAACTATGTTTGTATTTGCTTTTTCCTGTTGCTAGGAGAAAGGAGCTCTGGTGGAATAGTGGTTAAGGCAGGCATTTAGCTGCTAACTATAAGGTCTGTGGTTTGAACCCACCAGCCATTCTGTGGGAGGAAGATGAGGTAGTCTGCTTCTGTAAAGGTTTATAGCTTTGGAAATCCTATGGGGCAGTTCTGCCCTGTCATATAGGGTTGCTCTGAGTTGGAATTGACTGGATGGCTGTGGGTTTGTTTTTTTGCTAACAGCCACCTTAGTTGGTCTCGAGTGTTATCACTGGGTTCTGCATTATAGGAGGTCCAGGCAGAGGCAACCAGAATATGGGGTGACATGATGAGGAGCAATGGGGAGGAGACATGAGGGAAAGAGAAGAGAAGGCTAGGAGGGGGGGCTGGGTGAGCTGTGCTCTTAAGAACATCTAATATTTTGCTTAGCTCTTACAGAATTTACAAAGTGATTTTGCATTTACGTTCTGCTGGCCGCCTCCTCCTCAGAGCATCCACAGCATCTGCTATTTGTTATTGCACCTGCTGGGCAATTATGTGTTTTTATATTGCCTTGTCTGACCAGAGATCATCTTTCTATGGCCAGGAATGATGCCTTGTCCTTGTTTGCATGGCTAGAGGCCATGCTTCTAGAGTGTTTAGTGAATGAATGAGTGCACAAAAGCATCCTTTAATTTGATCCTCATAACATGGAAGCCAATGAGAGTGGTACATCTCATTTTGCATTTGAAGAAACTGGGCCCAAGGTCAGGAAGCTACTGATGGAGGAGCCAGCTGGAGGACCACTACCCCCCAGATACAAATGTGACTGTTCTGTTTCGGGTTTGTTTGTTTTCTACAGATTATTTTGGTTATCTCACTCCTCCCAAGAGATTATCTTCTTGTCATCTGGATCTCCATTTCCTGAGTTTGGTTCCCCTTTCTTTTGGTTGTTTGGGCTTGATGTGACCAGACCAGAGTCACAGAGCTACAGAGGCTAGGGCCCTGACTTAGGAGTCTACAAGTCCAGGTTCTAGCTTAGGCTCTGACACTGATGAGGTCGGGAACCTGGGGCAGCACTGCTTCTGCCTGGGCCTGCACTTGATGGGGGATGAAGGCTCCTCTCTGCTGATGGATGGTTCCACAGGATGGCAGGTCAGCCTTACTTCCCAGTCTGCTTCACCAGGAGATAGGAGGCACTTGACTTCTGCTTTTTGGTCTTTCATTTTGTCCCAGTGTTTATCCATTCTTCCAACATCTATTGTCCTGCCACTGTCTGCATCAGGCATCTGTGGGAGTAGAGGGAGATATGGAGATGATACTGGCCCTGCCTCAAGGTGCTTGAAATCTAGAAGAGTCAACAGACCCACACCAGTATAAACTTTATAGATGACAAGAAGACTTAGCTGAATGGCAGAGAGAAGATAAAGTAGTGCTAATGTCAAAGGAGGCAGAAGTGACATACCACATTGGTAAATTCTTCTCTACGTTAGTGCTAAAATTTTCTCCCAGGAGCACTTGTACTACAGACTTGCTCTTAGAGTTATATATGGGAATAGAATCATCTTTGAATGTAAAAGGCAAAAATAAAAGGACTGAAACTGTTGACATATGATGAAGTTGAATATTTTAGATGTGAGTAAATTGGTATTTATATAACCTGATATATTCATTTCCCCTGATCCACCTCCCTTGAATGTTGACTTAATAACATGCCTGACTAAATGACGTTAATTGCTTTAAACTGCCAAATTAAAAAAAAAAAAAAAAACAACTAGCATCCATTCAACAAGTGTGTTGTGTTCACTGCGGAGTCTGGGGCCAGGGACTATGGTCTCTTTGGGAAGGGCAGGCTGAGGTATAACCCGAGCAGCTCAGGAACAATGACATGCACATCTCAGGAGCACTGACTGCTTGGGCCAGGCATAAGCAGTAGAGCATAGAATTAAGTTCATAGTCCTGGAAGTTAGCTGTGAGTTCGAATCCTGAGCTTTCACGTCATTCATGGCTTTGCATCCTGAGCCTGAAAGTCAGCCATGCATGCAAATCTGGGCCTGGAAGTTGGGCTGTGGGTTTGAATCCTGGCTCCACTTGTGGTTAGTATATGACCTTGAGCAGTTACTTAGCTTCTCTATTTCCTATTCACCTCTTGAAATGGTCTCTAGCTTATTGGCTTTGTTATGAAGATTAAATTAGATCATGAAAATTAAATGCTCAGCTCAATGCCTGGCATGAGTAGGAATTCAGTGAATGGCAGCAACCATTATTTTTATTATTAGCCTTTCTGAGTTGTACAAGGAGCTCTGGTGGCATAATGGTTAACACATTTGGCTGCTAACCAAAATGTCGGTGGTTCAAACCCACCATCTGCTGCATGGGAGAAAGGTGATACAGTCTGCTTCCATAAAGATTTACAGCCTTGGAAACCCTATGGGGCTGTTCTAATCTGTCCAAAAAGGGTCACTATTAGTTGGAATCAACTCAATGGCAGTGGTTTTGGTTTCTGAGTTATATACTCATCCTCCGAGGTCAGTGATACCCTCTGTCTAGACAATGTCAGCTCCCCACAGCAGGGGCTTTGCCTGGCTTGTCCATTGCTCTGTTCTTGGCTCCCCTAACAGTCTCCATCAGTAAATACATGCATAACTAATGAATGAGTGAATATGGGAATGAATGGATTTTACAGGCTTAGGAAACTGAGGCTCAGGGGTGTTGACCACATTGTAAGGACAGAGCAAATATGCATGCAAGGTTTGCTTTGTCTTTAGCCACAACCATCAGCTGTGGAGGTTCATTGACTTCTCTCTGTAGTGCTACCTAAACTCCAAGGAGAAACCATGTCCCCAGGGATCTAAAGGTGAAGTGTGTGTGTATATGTATGCATGCACAAACACATGGACTTTCCAAAATGGCATCTTGAGAAGACTTGTCATATTAGATGTCACCTCATGGTTGTTTAGGAGTTATGGTAGTTGTGGTAATTAAATTTGTATGTCAGCTTGGCTGGGCCTGGTTGAGTGGCTGGGCAGCTGGTGGTAGTTATTTCCTATGATGAGACTGGCAGTCAGCTCCATGGTGGGACCTACCGCAAGCAGCTGAGTAGCTGCCTTTGGGATGTAGTCTGCTTCCTGTATATAAGGAGAAGCCTTGGGAATGGTCTCTAACTTATGGCACCTTATGGAACCCTGTATGTAGCCATGTTGTTGTTCAGCAGCCTGCCATGCTCTGCCAACCTTGGGACTTACAATGGACTTGAATTAATGGCCTGCTGTGTGATTTGGTAATATCAGGACCGTCCCTTTTTACTTGTCAATCTTGGGCTTGGCAGCCTCAGCAGCCAGCAGCTGTCTCAGTGAAGAAAAGCCTCTAGCTTCAGTGGGCCAGGAGCTGGAGGCAGAGTTGAAGCCCAAGGCTGAGGGGCTTCCACCCCCTAGAGCCTGGCACTTTGAACTTGGACTTAAAGCCTCCAAACTGTAAGAGAATAAACTCTTGTTTTTTAAGACCATCCCATTTGTGGTATATTCCTGTCAGGGTGGTACTAGGTAACCAGAACAGCAGCATAAGCATAGTGCCTAAGGCATTTGACTGCTAACCAGAAGGCTGGCGGTTCAAACCCACCAGCCACTCCTCAGAAGGAAGGTTGGACAATCTACTTCCATAGTGATGCAACCTTGGAAACCCAAGGAGGGGTCACTATGAGTCGGGTATGACTTGACGGCAGTGTGTTTCATTTTCTCATGGTTGTTTGGAAATGAATTAATTTTCATTCTGGGGTAAAGTGAAATACTGGTTACTCATCTTTCTTTGGAGAAAAATGCTCCTTAACACTCTGATATTCTAAATTAACTGCCAAGTTCCACTGTTGTTGGGTGTTGTGCTGTTGAGTTGATTGTAATTCATAGCAACTCCATGTAACAGAATAGAACTGCTCCATAGGGTTTTCTAGTCTGTAATCTTTGTGGGAGCAGATTACCAGGTCTGTTTTCCTGTGGAGCCACTGAGTGAGTTCAGACCACTGAGCTTTAGGTTAACATCTGAACACTTAACTATTGCACCACCAGAGCTCCTTAAAGCCCCAGTAGGATGTTGAAATATCCTATATCCATCCAGGCCTGATTTCAGGAACTTTATTGGGACTTAGTAGGGAAAGCCTTTCCCGCTGTGCTACATGTGCATGAATCATCTTTGTGTTGTGTATTACAATGGTGATTTAAACCTTCCACCCTCCACCTCCTTCCCCTAAAAAACCGCCTACTTCCATTGCAGTGGGCTACGATGCTTCACTGTGTATCCTTTTTTTTTTTATCTCAGATTGGTTCTGGGGTCAAAATTGCTTGGCCAGGAGAGGAAGGGAAGGAGAGGTTGTTGTTGTTGTTGTTGTTATGTGCCGTCGAGTCAGCCCTGACTCATAGCGACCCCTCCTTGGGTTTCGGAGGCAGTAATCACTATGGAAGTAGGATTGCCCAAACTTCCTTCCGAGGAGTGGCTAGTGGGTTTGAACCGCCAGCCTTCTGGTTAGCAGTCAAGTGCCTTAGGCACTAAGCTACCAGAGCTTCCCTGGAAGGAGATGTAGAGGGCCTCAAGTGTTATGAGTAGTACTTTTTTTTTTTTAAAAAAGTTCTTGAATTCAGTGTTTCAATAACCCAAAAAGCAAACCCACTATCACTGAGTGAATTCCAATTGATAGTGACCCTATAGGACAATGTAGAACTGCCCCGTGGGTTTCTAAGGCTGTAATCCTTATGGAAGCAGACTGCCTCATTTTTTTCCTGTGTAGTAACTGGTGAGTCCGAACCACTGACCTTTTAGTTAACAGCTGAATACTGTAACCACCACACCACCAGAGCTCCATCAGTCCTCAAGTCAAACAGACAAACAAGCGAACTCAGTGCCATTGAGTGGATTTCAACTCATAGTGTGACCCCCACTGAGTTTCCAAGGCTGTAAATTTTTATGGGAGCAGACTGCCTCATCTTACTTCCACAGAGCAGCTGGTGGGTTCGAACCACTGACCTCTTGGATTAGCAGCCAAATCCCTTAACCACTGCACCACTAGAGCGCCTTCTCAGCACTTGAATAGTATAGTATAAATTTGAGAGATGATAGCTATTAATACTTTGCCTCTTTTGTAACAGCTTTTAGTCAAGGATGTCAAAATACATCAATAATACATTCTTTCTCCATTTCATGTGTTGGGCGGGCATCTTCAGAGAGAACATTGCTGCCTCAGACCATGGCTGGTACCTAGAAGAAGTGTGAGAAAATTGTCTGAATTTGATGACTTTCTTCTTCTTTTGTTTCATGTTTCGTGCATTCATTTATTCATTTGTTTATCATTCAGCAAACATTTTTTATGTTGATACTCTGTCCCAGGGGGTCCTAGGGTGGTGCAAATGATTAGTGCTCAACTACTAGTCTAAAAATTGGTGGTCTGAGCCCACCCAGAGGTACCTCAGGACACTGGCCCAGTGTTCTGCTTCTTAAAGGTCACAGCCTTGAAAACTCTATGGGGCAATTCTACTCTGTACACATGGGGCCCCATGAGTCAGACTTGACTTGATGGCAGCTAACAGCAGCAACATTACTGCTGTGCTGCACAGGCACAGGGTATAATGACAAACATAATAAGGCACAGTTTACACCCTTGTGGAGATTACAATCTAGTGCAAGAATCAGGCATTTTTCAAAGGACTAGACCAGTATATGGAAGTCTCCCTGCAGCAAGTGCTGTGAGGAATCTGACAGCACAGGACCTGCTCTGGTCAGAGGTCAGGCAGGATTTGCTAAGGGAACAAGTTTTCACTGAGACCTGGGGTGGAAAGAAGAGGGGACCCTTGGCCCTTCTTGATGCTTCCCTACCCATGCTGGTCCAGCCTTAGGTTTTAGCTCCTGGCCTGAGTTCTGAATCCCAGAAATGTGTTCTGTGCTTTCTCACTTCTTGGCCTTTTTTTTTCCCCCCTTCTCATTTCCATTGCCCCAGACTCCTCACCCAGAATGGCTACTTTTTGAATTCTCCCCAGCTTTCCCAGCCTAGTTCTTTAATTAAGCAAACAGCTTTGAGCTCCTCCTGTGTGTGAGGGACTTGGTACTGGGCCCTCAATCACTACTACCCTTGGGAAGCCTTTTCTAATCTCCATCCTCTTTTGCCCTTTTGTACGTGGCTTGTGGTCATTATACTTGAGCTTGGTTTCTAATTACTGCTGGACTATCTTGAGGCCCTTCCCTTCAGCTCACAAATTCTTGGAGGCCCCTTTGTCTTTCTCATCTTTGCTTTCCTTTGGCTCCCTGGCACGAAGCCTTGAGATGATGATGATGACACACTGATAGTCATCGAGCCAGAACAGCATTCCAAAAACATCTAGTATATATTAGCTATTTCACTCCACTCAACACCCCTCTAAGGAAACTACTGTATTATATTCCTATTTACCTGATGAAGAAACTGAGCCAATGGTTAACCCAACCAGTTGGTGTCGAGTTGATTCCGACTCATGGGGACTCCATGTGTGTCAGAGAACTGTGCTCCAGAGAGTTTTCATTTGCTGATTTTTCAGAAGTAGATCACCAGGCCTTTCTTCCAGGGTGCCTCCAGGTGGATTCGTACTTCCAACCTTTTGGTAAGCAACAAACTCATTAACCATTTGTATGACTCAGGGACTCCAAAACTGAGAGACCAAACCCACTACCATTGAGTCAATTCCAATTCGTAGAGACACTTTAGGACAAAGAACTGCCCCAAAGGGTTTCCAAGGCTATATGTTTTTATAGAAGGAGATTGCCACATCTTTTTTCTGTGGAGCAGGTGGTGGGTTCAAACCACTGACCTTTTGGTTAGTGGCTGAATGCCTTAACTACTGTGCCACTAAACCAAAAAAAATCAGACTCACTGGAAACGAATCATTTCCAAGTCATAGTGACACTCATTGGGTTTCCAAGGCTGTAAATCTTTACAGAAGCAAACTGCCTCATCGTTCTTCCATGGAGCAGCTGGTGGGTTCAAACCACCAAACTTTTGGTTAGCAGCCAGATGCCTTAACCACTACACCACCAGAGCTCTTCCATTGCCACTGGAGTTCCTTAAATTAAGGCACAGAGAAGGTTAATTAACTTTCCTGAGATCACTTGGCAAATGATGGAGCCAGGATTCCATCTTAGGCATTTTGACTCCATTGCTTGTGCTTGTAACCATTGTACATATGGCCTTCCCAGCATGGCCTGCCCTGTGGAGTTTGTGCATGTGGAAATGATTGTGCCAGTCAGTGACAGGTGTAAGACATGCCCCCTCACAGTGTGCCCTGGTACAACCTTGCAAGATAAAGGAATGGCTGGATAGTGGTAGTTTTCCTGGTACTGTGAGATGCAGAGGCAGGACTAGATTTCTGTGTTCCAGAATTTGTTCCCAACACAAGAAGTAGTAGGTAGCAAGATTGACACATGGGTTGACACATGCATTGGTCACCCAACAGCCGTCTTTGGACTCTAGCCACATTTTGCTTTCCTGGTTACTTTTCTTCTCAGAATTGGAGAAGCTCCTATGCCAGTCCAAGTTGTCATATAGGTGACCCCCCCTCAATAGAAGTGCCAGATTCATTATTACAGGTATGATGAGTTCTCTGTGCAATGACACAGGCTATAGAAGAAGCCAGTGACAAGAATTTCCTTTCACTAGATCATTCAGACATAGATGCTGGGTAACCACTTGGGAAGAAATAATAACTAAGAAAAAAAATGGAATTTTTAAATTACTAAGAGGTGTATATTTATTGTAGTTGTATTTCTGCTAGTCTTTTTTCCCTTTCCACATGTATATGTATATATTATATATAAAATACTTATTTTACATAAATGGGGTCATATTGTATGAACTATTTTATACTGGCAAGAGATTTTAGAGCAGATTCAGTTAGGAACCACTTGAAAGAATTATTTTTTTCTATGAAAAAGAAAACTCATCTGTAGTTTTTAAGGAATTGGAAACTATTAGATGACACAAAAGAAAAGAAGTATTAACTAAATGTTATGACAGAAGAATAACCACATTAAAATTTCATAGTATTTTCTTTCAGGTTGTTTGAAATTGGAATCTTACTATAGATATGAAGTTATTTTGCTGCTTTTCCCTAACTTTATCTCATGAGCATGTCCTTTTATTATTAAATATTCTTCATAATGATCTGGTTTTTGACTACAAAACATTTTATCATATGAATGTGGAATATCTTATGTCACCTTTCTCCCAATGCTAGACTTGAAGGTTGTTGCCTGGGTTTTCCACAATATAAACAATGCTTTGATGAACATCCTTGTCTGTCTCTGTCAGTTACATTTCTTATTATGTCCCTTAGAGTGATCGTAAGAAGAGGAGTCACTGCCAAAGGGTTGAATTGATGAGAGCTCTTGATTCTTGCTTCCAGGTGTGTGTATGTGTATGTGTATGTGTATGTGTACATGTATGTATGGATTTGTCCTTTGTTTTTCCTATAGCATCCAGCTCTGTGCCTGGCACTAGCTTGCCTGAGAGACCAGACAGGACTGGTTGAACTAAATGATCTTTGACCTTTACTCTTCCTTACATGTGTGTATGGGACACTCTACATGGCAGTTCAAACAAAGCTTTGGAGTCAGGTTCAAATCCTGCCTCTGCCACTAACTAGCTGTATGACCTTAAGGAAGTTGTTCAGCTTCTCTGAAATTGTTTTTTTAAGGGAAAAATAATATCCACTTATTGCAACAACTGTGGGAAAGGGAATAGTTTAAAAATGAATCAAATTCCTATAGTTTATAGCCTGAAGGTTGGAATAATAGTAAAAATAATAAATAGGACATTTGTCAGTCTTCAGCCCTTACTGTATGTTCAATTCTGTGCAAAGCACTTGACATATGTCATTTCACTTAATTCTCATAATTATTGCAATTGTTGTTGTTGTTGTTGTTATGTGCCGTCAAGTTGGCCCCGACTCACAGCGACCCCTCCTTGGGTTTCCGAGGCAGTATCACTACAGAAGTAGATTGCCCCATCTTCCTTCCGGGGAGCAGCTGGTGGGTTTGAACCGCCAGCCTTCTGGTTAGCAGTCAAGTGCCTCAGCCACTATGCTACCAGAGCTCCCCTTTCCTACAGAAAGAGCCTTAAAACATTCTATAGGTCAGTTGTGTTTTTTTTTTTTTTTTTTTTTAGCTATTCTCTATGTGGTTTTAGGAGTGGTGTTGAGGTGTTGGGCTTCACCTTAAAGGAGATTTTGAGAATTTGGATTGGTGGCTGTTATAAAAGACTGGCTTTAAGAAAGATAGACTATAATCTAAGTATTGGCTGGGGGAGAGCAGACTGCCTCCTTAATCTCCCAAATGCAGTCATTTTAGCAGTCAAATAAATTAAGGGTAACAGTAATAATAGGAATTAACAACTAACTGAAATGAGATAAGTTGCCAATTAGGTAGTGGTATCTAAGCCCCAGAGTAAATAGAGATATTTGCAGATGCAAACTTGTGCTATGTACAACATCAGGAGGCCAGGACGTTGCATTTTAATAATGAAAGCACTCTGGATGTTTGTCCATGGACTTCTGGGTCCTTGGTGCCAAAATAGAAGCCACTTAATGCTCGCTTGGAAAATGGGTTCTAGACACAGGAAATGAAGCATTCGTGGTTTGTTGTGGAATTCTTGCCTTCCTCTTGGGAGACCCAGGTTTAATTCTTGGGCAGTGCACCTCTTGCACAGCCATTGCCTGGCTGTCCATGGAGACGTGTGCTGCTGTGATGCTGAACAGGTTCCAACACAGCTTCCAGACTTAGATGGACTAGGAAGAAAGGTCTGGTGATCTGCTTCTGAAAATCAGCCAGTGTGAACGCTATGAATCACAATGGTCCAATCCCCAACTGATTATGGGGCTGACACAGGACCAGGCAGCATGTGCCCTGTTGTGCATGGAGTTGCCACAAGTCAAGGGCTGACTCCATGACAGCTAACAATAGCAACAACAGGCACCACAAAGAAATGGATTATTTCTTTTAGAGAAATGCCCCACTCAGCCACTTAATGTCTCTGGAACATTTAAGAGATCAGGGTAGTGATTCCAGTGCTTTCTGAATGCTGGGGTAGTGGTAAACACTAGAGCCTGGTTCTGCCACTGAATTGCCCATGTCCTAGGATCTGGGCTCAGAGGTGAGACTTCTCCAGGGTGGGGTCTAGCTGTGCCCATCCCTGTGTGCCCTCCATCCAGTGCAGGGGTCAGCATCCAGCCACTGCCTGAGGTCACTTGAGTGAAATAGGTAGTGGTACCAAAACCCCAGATTAAATGGAGATATTTGCAGATGGAAATTTGTTCTGTGCACAACGTCAGGAGGCCACATTACAGTTACTTTTCAACATGAAGACCTTACTTCTGTCTGTTTTCAGTATGAAACATTCTCTACTTTTATCTTTTGAGTATTGCTTCATTGACTTTGACTTTTTGTTCCTTCGTGATAGACATTAGAGCTTCTTATTTTAAACCCCTTTTCTTTTACTTTCTCTCTCATATTTTATCTTTATCCTTCTGCACTGCATTTTGGGTGATTTCATCAGTTTATCTTGCTTTTTACCCATTCTTGCTTTGGCTCTGTCTGATCACATCATTTAACTTGTTTCTATTATTATTTTTTTAACTTCAATTATTGTATTTTTCACTTCTAGAATTTCTATTATTATCATTATTATTTGCATCTTCTTGGTTTATCTTGGTCCTCACTTCTAGATAGTCCTCTTCCCTGCCATACTCAGGCCTGTGTCCCTGACACTTGCTGTTGGTCCAATGTGAAAACTCCACCTCAGCCTTGTATCCAGCATTGCTACCCATGGGACTTCCTTGATGGCACTGGTCATCAAGGATAACTATGTGCGGTACAGTGAATTACTTAATATAGCTCTTCTAGCCATAGTCTTTGTAACTCTCACTAGATGACAGGGTGGGACTATATAAATGTGAGGTGCTTGTGGCCCTCCAAGGTGTTTGAATAGCTTGCTAATAATGTAAATAAAGTACATAGCACCCTCGTAGAGGTGGTACTGTGCAAATAAGGTATTTGGAATTCTAATGTGGGGATTGGTCAGTTTTGTCATCCTGCTAGGCTTAAAATGAGCCCTCCCAGAGGTGGGAAGTGGGAGCTTACTACCATCAAGAAAGAAGAACCAGGAGTAGAGGATGTAACTGGATGCGAGACCCCTGCACTGAGCTAGCAGAGAGACAGTGGCAGCAGAGGCAGCAGAACCAAGAGACGGAAGTGAGACATAGTGGCATGCTTCCTGGTGCATAGAATGAGAAAGCTGAGTTCTTTGGGGCAGGAGACATGCTGGTGAAGTAGGGTCCCTCTCTGAGCACATTTTGGCAGAGCTAAAAGAGCTTTGTAGCACTTGCTTGACTGAGGCAGAGGGCTAGCAGGAGGCTGTCCTGATGGAAAAACTGTATCCTGAGTTGTTTTTGATCCTGAACTGTAATCTGTTACTTCCCTAATAAACCCCATAATCTTGAATATTTTCTATGAGTTCTGCGTGGCCCCTGCAATGAACTATCAAATCCAGCAGAGAAATATAGAGTGCCATGGGAGGGATGATTGGTGTCAGAATTGGTAAAAAGATTGGAGGGTGGTGGGCATGTGTGACAACCTTTGTGCCATAGGAATCAGCCTTGGGCTCTTGTTTTGGATCTTAATCCTTCTTTCCCCTCGTGAAGTTAGAGGAGGTCAGAAGATGCCTCCCGCATGCCCCTTTTGCACCACAGTATAGGTTTGTTGGTTTACTTCTTTTGGTCTGTGTCCTCTACTACATTGTAGGTGACCTTAGCCTCAGCTTGCCTAAGCACAAGGCCCGATGCAAAGCCTGGCCACGGACATCCAGTGATTGTGACAATGAAGGCAAACTTCCCTGCGATGATGCTTCTCCCATTCCCATTGCCTGGAAAGCCAGGAGGGCTCAGCTGCAGATGAGCGGTTAGGTCTCCCCTGTCCTGGAACTGGTGGCAGGGGGAGCAGCATCTGTGCCCATGCCTCTCTCTCTTCTTCTCTGGGGAGGACAGTGAGTCAGGAATGTGATGGTTGATACATGTTCTCACTCTACGTGCTGCACGTGAACATGAGGAGAGGCCTGGTGTGGCAGGTGATGATGATATCCCTTAGGTGGTTCCTTTTCATGAGTGAGTTCCACCCAGCACAGTGCCCTCCACATACCTGGCAGGATCTAAGGGAATGAGTATGGAGTATGGCATCTTTCTTTGTTTTTCCTCATATTAAGAAATACCTGCAATCCTTACAGAAACAATAGAAGACAAACACAGAGTAATCCCTCATAGACACCCAGACACTGTGGTTGAGAGACCCAATAGATATACCATCTCAGGACCATAGTTCTGGGGGACACCAGACTCATTTGGCACAACAAAATACATAAAAGCCTTGTTCCACATCCTGCATTGGTGAGTAGCGACTGGGGTCTTAAAAGCTTTCAGGTGGCCATCTAAGATGCAGCTAATGGTCTCCTAGCATTGGAAGTGAAGAAGAGTGCCCGAAAAACAAGGGCATTTGGAAGCAATCAGCCCTAAGACATGATGGCCCTTGAGACCAGAAGAACTAGATGGTGCCTGGCTACTAATGCCAACCACTCAAGAAAGGGTCAAATCTGGAGATCATGGATAGAGTGGAAGGAGAAATGTGGCACAAAATCCAAAAACTCAAAAATGACCAGAATTACTGGTTGGATGGAGTCTGATGACACCCCCAATACTTTGCCCCTGGAATACATCCTGTGCCTTGAATAAAACGCACTCCCAGGGGCTGGCTCTCAACCTAATAGTTAATAAGATATACATGCAGACCACTCAACCCAGGATGATGCACCCACATACTCTTTGGTAATACATCCCTTAGGGCAATAGATCACAGGGCACCAGAGGGGCAACATTCACACTGAGGAAATGCAGGACATACAGGAGTGCATAACTATGAGGGGGACAGGAGGAAGGTTATTGGGCAGGAAGGGAGGTGACTGGATTAGGGTTGGACATGGTAAGTGGGGAGTGAAACTAAATGTACATGTAACGTATGTAAAACAAACTCTTAAAATTAAAAAAAAAATTCTATATTGATATATAATATACTGTCAAGTTACCCAAATAAAGGCTGTTTTGGGGTTTGTAAAAAAAAAAAAAAAGAAGAAGAAGAAAGAAATAGATGCTGGTTGTACCTGCCTGTAAGGAGGCTGCTATGAGGATTAAGTGATTCATGGTGGTGCTTTGTAAGCTGCACCAGAGCCTCAGTGTTGGTTGTCTAGACTCCTGTCTTAGAGACTTGTGTGGATGCCGTGTTCCTAGGAAATGGACCAAAGACACTACAGGACATTCTCCAAACCCCAGTTTTTCTGGCACAAGACCGGGTAGACCCACTGTTCTGAGCACTTGGTTCATTTTCAGACCACTGCCATCATCCAGTAGTGGAAATCAGGAGAACAATTGTGCAAAAGCCACATGGGGCCTTTAGAATCTGCTCTTGCTCCTCTGCAGGTGACCAGTGCCCTTTGCTGGTTGGATCAGCTTTTGACTACTCTCTTCCAATGGATACTCTGTTGTCCTGTTATGTAAATCTCATCTCTCTTCACAGAAGGAAACATCCCAGTGAGACCGTTTACATCCTAGCAAGAAGCTGTTCTCCTTGCTCCTGCTGAGGACAAATTGAGGATCCAGTTGTTAGCTCGGTGGGAGTCCTTTTGGAGAAAGACATGGAGCTGGAGGCCCATTTTCTGTATGGAGGAATTCAGAAGAGGGGGGTTTTGAGGAGGCCTGGTCAGAGGCTCTCCTCCTTTTATTTTTGGGGGGCTGCATCTTGTACCCCTCCCTCTCAGGACTCCCTCAGAGTAAAGATATGGTGAGAGGCAGTGTGTTCTGGCCTGAATGCATATTATTTCATACAATCCTCACCACTTGCCTCTGAGATACCAAAACCAAACAATCCAAATTCACTGCTGTCAAGTTGGATCTGACTCATAGCGACCCCTCCTTGGGTTTCTGAGGCAGTATCACTACGGAAGTAGATTGTCCAACCTTCCTTCTGAGGAGTGGCTGGTGGGTTTGAACTGCCAGCCTTCTGGTTAGCAGTCAAATGCCTTAGGTGCTATGCCACCAGAGCTCTATTATGCCTGTTTTACAGATGGGGAAACTGAGGCACAGCAGTTAAGTAATTCACTCACAGTCCCTCAGTCAGTAAGTGATAATCTGGCAGAGGGGCTGACAGGGTCATTTAATTAGGTTTAAACTGAAGCAGGAAGACTGAGTGAGACACAATAATTATGGTAATAGCAAATGATGCTGGAGCCTATAATTGCTCACCACAAGCTAAGCACTGTGTGGAGGGACTCATATTCTTCTCATCTTTTAATTCCTAGCAAGGGCCACAGCAGCAGGTATCATAATTCCTATCTTGAAGACAAAGAATTGTGCTTACAAAGATCTGTTGACTGGCCCAGGGCTGCACTGGATGAGTCATGGAGCTCAGTTTGTACTTGGATCTGTCCATCTCTTAAGGGCTAACTCAACTCCTGTCTACTCTGTGCTGGGTCAATATTCAAGACATTTTCCTGACCTGGAGGGCTCAGGGGTCCCCTCTTTGGCACCAAAGTCTGATTCATCTTGCAGTGAAAAAATGAGTCCACATCCCCAAGCATGTTTAGGAAAGAGCGCTCTGGGAAAACTCAGCCTCCAGAACGATACAGGCCCAGCCAGTGGGGCATCTTCCTGCACCATATCTCCTCTCTCCCTCAGAGGATGTGATAGGGATGGGGCAGCAGGCTCACCTAGGTCTTGGGGATGGTATCTGGCTGCACCTCTATGAGCCTGCTGGGGAGACTTGGGACATCATCCCTTGGAGGGCACGTGATCTTGGTACCCCCAAAAGAAGTTAGAGCTTCCTTGGGGCCTGTCAGGTGCTGCCTGTCACTCTGTTGTCTTCCTCAGTCCCAACACCTAGCTGGCCTGGTGGCTTTCCAACCGACTGCTGGGATCTATCTTTTAGCTCCTAAATGTATGGGCTGGAAAGCTGCTTCCTGGAGACCATGGACATGTCCCCCACACATGGTCTTTCTGAGCTGCCCCTGCATCTGAGTCTCTCACAGGGAAACCCTGAAGGATTCTTGGAGAAAGTCAGGATTAGGAGCCCTCTCCTTTCTGACTCCCTTTGTTGCCTGGGTATTTCCAACCTGCGATTGCTGCTGTTCGTCACAGGGTGGCAGCAAGGCTCAGACGCGGAGGCTGCAACTCAGTCTGTAGCCACAGACTGAGCCTGGCTGGATGCTCCTAGATCCTCCAGCAGGGGATGGACAGTCTGGCCTTGGCCATGGCCATGGCTGAAGCTCAGCATCATTTATGGTCTTTCCTTGCCTCCAGTCTAGGTTCAGGAGAGAATGAAAATCTCTATTTTTAGTGAATTATGCTAAAAACAGACTTTGATTTTGGATTACCTTATCTTTTCTCCATCCCAAACCTTTACTTTTCTAAGGAAACCAGTGCACAGCTACCAAAAAGGGTAGAGACTAAGAGCCAGGGGTCAGGATACAGTTGTGAATTCTGCCACACTGCATACTGGCTCTGTCACCTGGACACATAGCTTTGCTCTCCAGGGCCTTAGTGTCCCCATCTGTAAAATGGGAAGGTCAGTAGCATGAGTATCATGAGGCTGTGGTGAGAAGAACCTCTGCATTTAAGGCATTCAGCATAGTGCTTGGCATAGAGGAAGCATTAGCTCTTCTCCTTCTTTAAAAGCAGGTGCAAATGGAATTAACATGTGAAAGAAATCAGAGAAGCCCTTGCTCAGAGAATTTTTCTCCCAGTTCTAGTAAAGGAGGGACCAAGAACAGACACCTACTTCCTTTATCTCTTTTTGCTCTTGTTAGAATTGTCCCATGGTATACAAGACAACAAGCTTTGGAGCCCAGCAGCCTGGGTCAAAGCTTGACTCTTCCATACTCTGTGTGACCTTGGGCAAGTTACTGAACTTTTTTGTTCCTCATTTCTTCATCTGTAAAGGGGGATAATTACTGTTTTTGTGAGACTGCAGCGTTAACACAGGTAAAGCCTAGCACATGAGAAGCACTTTATTTGTATTTGCTTTTATTGTCCTGTTTCACTATCTGCTTGAGAGTTAGGTGGGCTTTTCTGCAAGTTTTAGAAATAATTCTAAGTAGAAGTTTCTATATGGCTGACTTTGAAGATGGCCCGGGAGTGCTCCTTGATGTGCCCCAGGACGTGTCTGCTCCTATTTGGGATGGCTGCCCCAGATGCAGCCTTCATTCTTGCTACTCCTCTGAGTGCCACACACAGTGTTAGATGCAGAGATGAAGCTGTGTACCTTCCCCTTGAGCTCACAGTGTAATGGGAGAGGCAGACACAGAAACAGACTTCAGAACAGTTGGAAAATGCCTCACAGTGCAGGCTGGGGCCGCACAGGTGGAGCTGTTTGATTCAGTCTTTCTGAGGTGGCCCGGGGTGCAGGAGACCACAAAGAGGCGGTGTTTTGGTTCTCTAGTGTTGCTCTAACAGGACTATTACCACAAATAGGTGGTTTTAACAAACAGGAGTTTATTCTCTCACGTTTTAGGAGGCTAGAAATCTGAGTTCAAAGTGCCAACCCTCGGAGTTGGGTGAAGGCCCCTTAACCTTGGGCTTCAGCTCTGCCTCTAGCTCCTGGCCCACTGGAGCTGGAGACATTTTTTTACTCAGGGAGCTGTTGGCTGCTGATGCTGACAAACCCAAGGCCAATAAATAAAATGGCACAGTCCCAAGTTTACCCAACAACATGGCAGGCCACTACTTCAAGTCCAGAGACAGTCCCAAGATCGTCAGGAAACATGGCAGGCTGCTGAATGGAGACTCGGGTACATGCTGGCGCCAAGCATGCCAAAAAGCTGCAGAGACCTTTCTCAAAGCTCCTGCTTATGTACTGGAAGCAGACCACATCCCTAAGGCAGCTACTCAGCTGCTCCAGTAGATTCCACCGTGGAGTTGATCACCAGTCTCATCATGGGGAGTAACTACATCCAGCGGCCCAGCCACTCAAAACTGTTGTTGTTGTTATGTGCTGCCGAGTCGGATGTGACTCATAGCAACCCCTCCTTGGGTTTCTGAGGCAGTATCACTATGGAAGTAGATTGCCCCATCTTCCTTCTGAAGAGTGGTTGGTGGGTTTGAACTGCCAGCCTTCTGGTTAGTAGTCAAGTGCCTTTAGGCACTATGCTACCAGAGCTCCTCACTCAAGACGAGACCCAGCCAAGTTGACACATAACCTTAACTACCATAGGAGGTGATTGCAGAATTGAGATTTGGCAGCTGAGATGGACTTGCCGTATGGGAAGTTGTGGTGAATTGCTTGATGTGGCTTTTCTAGCTATTGTCCTCCATTCTGTGATGTATTGTAAATCCTGTTATCCATGCCTATTTGGGGTGGTGTGGTAGTTAAGGTCACGTGCCAACTTGGCTGGGCAGCTGGTAGTAGTCGTTCCCTATAATGACTGGCAGTCAGCTCTGTGATGGGATTTGCCTTGAGCTGCTGATTGTTAAAGCCATCCACTTAGGTTATTTGTGTTGGAGCAACACAGGTGGAATGTATCTTCGAGTCCTGCCTTGCTGGAGGGTATAATTCAAATCACCACCCTTGGCTTCCTCGAGGGTATACCTACGAATCTCCTGGGAAGGTTCGCCCTCCTCTTGTTCTGGTTTTGTGTTTTGGCTCATCGTCATCTCAGCTCTGGATTTGGGACAGCAGCCATCATCCGATCTGCTGATCGAGGTTCATCAAATTTCGAGAATTGGGAGGATCTTCCAGACCCACTCATGGACCTGGGACTCACCAGCCTGCCACCCTCCACCACTACTATGTGAG
Organism: Orycteropus afer afer; assembly: GCF_000298275.1. Lineage (NCBI taxonomy): Eukaryota > Metazoa > Chordata > Mammalia > Tubulidentata > Orycteropodidae > Orycteropus > Orycteropus afer. Next base: position 1,410,742 of record NW_006921628.1, read on the forward strand.
ACGTTCCCTTGGGTGTCTGTGAATTCTGTGAGGCATTACAGCGAAATACAGAACCCTAAGACCCTAAGAAATTACTGGGAGGAGAAGGAGGAGTTAATGTCTGAAGTGATGGAGTGACATGGTAGTTTGGACATTTGGCATCTTTAACCTCTGCCTCATGGGTGGTTTTTGTCTTAAAGTCAATTTGATCAGAAATTAATATTGCCACTCCTGCTCTCTTACAGTTGCCATTTGCTTGATATATCTTTTTCCAACCTTT
>NW_006921628.1:1412588-1416536 GCF_000298275.1 Orycteropus afer afer
TTGCAGGAGGTATGGGTGTAGTTGTGTCTTATGGGGACTATTGTTGTCTCCTACTCAATTAGACACAAATTACAATTGAATAACCATCAAAAAACTAAAAGCACATGGAGAAAAAACACACCATGTGATCACACAGGAACAGTATCCAAAAAGGGAAAAAGAAGAAGAAAAAACAAGAAAGCCTGCAATATCTGGGGATAGGGCACTAAGAGGAAAAAAGTAGAGAAGGAGAATAATTAAGGGAAAAAACCCCGGGAAAAATGCAAAAAGAAAGACAAAGAATGGGGTTAGCCATGAGGATAAAGGGGATCGGAAAAAAAAAATCATTTAAATTGAAAAAAAAAAATTTTTTTCGACCAGGAACAGGGAAAAGAAAAAATGGTGAAAACTAGGACCTGGGAGGGAAGATTAAGAATAATAGTAAAAAGGACAAAAGTATTAATAATAGTTGTTTTAAAGCTGACAAATACAAGGAAACTAATCAACAGAAAAAAAAGAAAGCAAATAAATAAATAAAAGAGAAAGAAGAAGAAAAAAAAAAAAAGAATCAGTGGAGGGCAGGGCACCCAGGCTCCATCTGAGCACATGGACTGTGATGGAGTTCCTGTGGGCCCAGAAGGTAGGTGTGAGTGGGGGATGGCCGCACCTCCATTCACCAAGTGGGTGTGGGGTATAAGAGTAACAAGAGGAATGTTGTACCTTTTCAGTCTTGTGGGTCCAGAGTGTCCTTGGGGTTGCTGGAAAGCAGAAGGTCTTCTTAAGCCCCAGGAATCTGCTACAGCACTGTCTCTTTAAATGTCCAAAATAGTCAAGCTGCTTTCAAAGCTTCAAAATGGCGGTGCCCTCCAGACCAGCAAAAGTCCACAGGTCAGCCTGCCTTTTTCTTCACCTTCTTCGTTTATTCCCCAGCCACCAGAGCAGTCCTCTGTGCAGTCCCTGGCTAGCAGGGCTGATTTTTAGGTTAATTCTTAGGTCCTGCCACCACTAGGGAATCTCCAAGCTGTCTGTGCCATCAGGATTGCTGCCAGACCGCAGCTCCATCTGTCTCCGTTTTTGGTAATTTCACGCAAATTCTTCTGCTAATTGGGGTTTACTCCACTTCTATATCCTTCCCTTCCAGGCTCAGGGGTCTAAGATTATCTTCTGTCTGTGTTAATTGGTTTCCCCTTTCTTTGTTGAAGAGGGTCTGTGCAGTCTTTCTGCCTAGTCTGCCATCTTGCCAGAACCCAACATCTGCCTCATGGGGACTGACCTTGTGCTGATCTTTCTGAGAGAAATTGTTCAAGCAGAAGTGAATCCTAGGTTGGGGGCAGGCTGGGTACTGGCATGTTCTACGGTGGTGGGGGCGCTGAGTCACTTCTGTGAGTAAGAGAAAAAGGAGGAGATGGAGCTGGCATAGTGGCAGGAGTAGCCAGGCACAAGTGGGCTTGTTTTCATGCTAAGGAGCAGGCGTTCAGCACAGGTTGGGGGGTGGGGGAGGTCTGACCAGTGTTGTGCTTTAAGAAAATGAATCAAGCAACAATCAGCATAGGAAGAGGAAGAGGAGCCTGCGAGAGGTAGGAAGTAAGTGATGAAGGTTTTACCCGAGGGTGAGTGATGAGCCTTAACCAAAGAAGTGAGGATGGGAGAATGGGCACTTGGGACTGGTTTTGGAAATGGAATCCAGGTCTGTCCCTAATGTTGGTAGGCTCAGGGTAGGAGCATAAACATAGGCCCCCTGATACCTCCATCTACCCCTGCTATAATTGACTCTTCCGGGGTACTTGCTTACATGTGTGTGGACACCCCAGCCTGCACACCTCCTTTCCACAGCTAGCACCTCTTGACCACCCTGGGCCTAGGGCTGTATGTACTGGCAGTGTTGTTGACCCACACAGGCACTGGAAGCAGACTCTGAGTTAGCCATTTGGGGAGAGTTTTGGGATCCCACGTTCCCAGAGGTAGAAAGTGGGGAAAAGAGAAGCTGGGGGACCACAGACAGAGCAGCAGGGACCTCAGGTAAGGGGATTGACATAGCCCCCTCCCCGTCAAGAGGCAGGAAGCAAAGAGGTTTCGAACTGATAAGGGAGACAAACTTGTCTGTGAGTTTTTCATGCTGTAGTGACTTTGAGTGTTGCTGCAAGGCTTAAGGCTGTGCCACCAGTGTTTCAAATGCCAGCAGGGTTACACATGGTGCACAGGTTTCAATGCAGCTTACAGACTGAAACAGAACTAGGAAGAAAGAAAAGGCCATCCACTTCTCAAAGAACTGGCCAGAGAAAACCTTACAAATAGCAGAGAAACACTGTCTGATACATTACTGTGCAACTTTATGAATAGCCCGGAAATACTGTCTGATGCAGTGCAGGAGGATGCACCCCTTAGGTCTGAAGGCTCTCAAAATACAACTGGGAAAGAGCTGCATCATCACAGTAGAACCAGCCTTATTGATATGGATAAAATAAAGCTTTTAAGACCTCCATTTGCTGATGTGGGAGCTCTGGTAGCATAGTGGCTAAGACACTTGCCTGCTAACCAGACAGCTGGCGGTTCAAACCCACCAGCCACTCCTCGGAAGGAAGGTTGGGCAATCCTACTTCCGTAGTGATACTGCCTCGGAAACCCAAGGAGGGGTCGCTATGAGTCGGGGCCGACTCGACGGCACATAACAACAACAACATTTGCTGATGTGGCATGACTCAAATTGAAAAACAGCTGCAAACATCCATTAATAATCAAAACATGGAATGTATGAAGTATGAATCTAGGAAAATTGGAAATTGTAAAAAATGAAATGTGTAAAGATTGATATTGATATTTAGTGAGCTGAAATGGACTGGTTTTGGACATTTTGAGTCAGACAACCATATTATCTACTATGCTGGGAATAACAATTTGAAGAGGAATGGCGTGGCATCCATCATCACAAAGGATGTTTCAAGATCTGTTCTGCAGTACAATGCTGTCAGTGATAGGATAATATCCATATGCCTACAAGGAAGACCAGTTAATACTATGATTATTCAAATTTATGCACCAACCACCAAAGCCAAAGATGAAGAAATTGAAGATTTTTTATCAACTTCTACAGTCTGAAATTGACTGAATGTGCAATCAAGATGTGTCAATTTTCACTGGTGACTGGAATGCAAAAGTTGGAAATGAAGAATCACCGGTAGCTGGAAAATGTGGCCTTGGTGACAGAAATAATGCTGGAGATATGATAGAATTTTGCAAGATCAGTGACTTGTTCACTGCAAACACCTTTTTCCAACAACACAAATGACGGCACTAGATGGAACACACAGGAATCAGATTGACTACATCTTTGGCAAGGGGTGATGGAAAGCTTATTATCTTTAGCCAAAAGCAGGCCAAGAGCTGATTGTGGAACAGACCATCAACTGCTCATATGCAAGTTCAATTTGAAATTGAAGACAATTAAAATAAGTCCAAGAGAGCCAAAATATGATCTTGAATATATCCCTCCTGAATTTAGAGATCATCTAAAGAGTGCAATATTGAAAGATACTATGGGCTATTTCAAACCCAGTGGGATACAGGTGGTGCACAGGTATCAGCCTGGCTTATAGACTGAGACAGACTAGGAAAAGGAGGAGGCTGTCCCCTTCTCAGAGAATTGGCCAGGGTAAACCTTATGAATGGCAAAGACACACTGTCTGATACATTACCGCGCAACTTTATGAATAGTCTGGTTAGGTTAGAAGGCTCTCAAAATAGGACTGGAAAAGAGCTGCATCATCTGAATAAACCCAGCCTTAGTCCTATGAATAAGGTAAAGCTTTCGAGACCTCCATTTGCTGATGTGGCACCACTCATATTGAAGAGAAACAGCTGCAGACATCCATTAATCATTGGAACATGGAATGTACGAAGTATGAATCTAGGAAAATTGGAAGTTGTCAAAAAATGAAATGGAACGCATAAAGATTGATATCCTCAGCATTA
>NW_006921628.1:1418161-1472926 GCF_000298275.1 Orycteropus afer afer
ATCGTCTCGTATGCATGTGAGAGCTGGACAATGAATAAGGAAGACCGAGGAAGAGTTGATGCTTTTGAGTTGTGGTGCTGGCAAAGAATGCTGAAAGTGCCATGAACTGCTAAAAGAACTAACAGATCTGTTCTGGAGGAGGTGCACCCGAAATGCTCCTTGGAAGCGAGAATGGCCAGACTTTGTCTCACCTATTTTGGTCATGTTGTCAGAAGTGACCATTCCTTGGAGAAGGATGTCATGCTTGGTAGGGTGGAGGGTTGACGAAAGAGGGGGAGGCCTTCAACGACATGGATTGACACAGTGGCTGCAACGATAAACTCAAGTATAGCAAGGATTGTGGATCTGGCGTGCGATTGGGCAGTGTTTTGTTCTGCTGTGCGTAGGGTTGCTATGTGTCAGAGACGACTCAATGGTACTTAACAACAACAACTACAATGTTCCCAGAGTGAGGTATAGGAGGGGAATATTGTAGGCTCTGGGTGGGCATGTTCCCTTTGGGAGGGCCATGCTAGAGAAGGGGGAGAGCAGTACCCTCTGATGCTAGGAGCCCAGGTTTCCTTCAGCTCTCTCATAAACTAGAAAAGCAACACAGGGAGAGGAGCAGTTGGTAGGGTGAAGATATCATGCTTGGTTCCAGATGTGTTGAGTTTAGAGGACATCCTGGTGCAGTGTACTACCTTTTGCTCTGGGTTGTACCAGAAGTCCAGGTCAGGGGAAGCTGAATGTGGTGTGAATGGACACTGCACTACTGCACTTCTTATTACTTTAGTAACGGAGGGAGCTTTCCCAGAGGAGCTTCTCTTTCTCTCTGTGAACAGTAGATGCAGATTTAACCTTCTCTAAGGAAGTGCAGCTTTGAGGGTCTGCTTCCATCTGTAGAAAAATAAAAGACTTCTGGTGGTCTCTGGGGAGAGGAAACAAAAACAAAAAGACAAAAAACTTCTGGAACTCCAGTGAGTTAAGATGCAATTTGCCCACTGGGAACTAAATTTGTCATTTTCTACTTTCTCCCTTTCAGTTTTTATTTTAGATGTTAAAGTTCTAAAACTTTAGGGAATTGCACTGAGAATATGTAGGAAAATATAAATTGAAAACTATAGGCAGATGGGGTAGTCCTATTCCACAGACAGGAGGAGAACAAGAATGTACGGAATCCAAGCATCCCTTTCCTCATCATCCTTCACTCTCCCAAAACCATTGGCAGAGGGTGGAGAGGTCGAGACACCCCATTGTGGCACTGCCTCTTCAAAACAGTGTGCCTCTGGGGTCTAAGCTGGGCATGAGACTGGTGTCTGTGAATGCTGCTATGAGCATTCACAAAATTACCTTGTGACATGGTAATTCTTAATAGATGGTAACATCATTATTATTTCTATTATAATTATTGTAGCTTAAGGAACTCTGGTGGTATAGTGTGTAAGGTATTTGGCTGCTAACCAGAAGGTTGGCAGTTCAAACCCACCAGCCACTCCATGGGAGGAAGATGAGGCAATCTACTTCCATAAAGATTTATAGCCTGGAAAACCCAGTGGGGGTTGCCTTGAATCTCAGTCAGCTTGATGGTGATCCCCCACCCCACCCCCAACTCTTTGTATGGTGGAAAAGTCTCAGTGGTGTCACGTTAGTTTTAACTCATAGTGACCCCTCCTTGGGTTTCTGAGGTGGTGTCTCTATGGCAGTAGATTGCCCCCAGTCTTCCTTCTGAGGAGTGGCTGATGGGTTTGAACTGCCAGCCTTCGTGTTAGCAATCAAATACCTTAGGCACTATGCCAAGAGAGTGATGGGCAGATTACTCTGGGAGTAGTAAGAGTCAATATTAAAAATATTGCAGAGGAATAAATAAAGTGAAAATTCATATTCAGCCAGCAGGACTGGGAAGTATTCTAAGAGGAGATACCTCTTGAAATAGGTGCAGAATTGGTGCTTAATACATGATGGATGGATGGTTGGATGGATGGATAGATAAATGATGGATAGAGGGGTGGATAAAGAAATGAGTCAATGGATAGATGAGTAAAGGGATAGAGGGATGGATTAGATGGATTGGTGGAGGGGTGGAGGGATGGGTGAATGAATTTCTGAACACAAATGGATCCTTTAAGCAACTTTATATTTTCTTGTTATCAAAAGTTTTGGAATTCTTGGCAAATCTGTTGGGCACTTGTTCTGTTCCCTTACCCAAGTCCATATATGTATTTACTTTGTCAGTGGTGGAGCAGTGAGCAAGTTCTCCAGTAAAAGGTATGCTTTATTGAAGTAATGCTGAGGGAATGGCCAGCCCATGGACCAGGAACATGCTGGCCCCCAGCGCTGTGCATATTTATGTTTGTTTGCCTAAGGCATTTGACTACTAACGAGAAGGCTGGTGGTTCAGACCCATCAGCCATTCCTCAGAAAGTGGATCGGGCAATCTACTGCCATAGAGATACTGCCTCGGAAACCCAAAGAGGGGTCACTGTGAGTCGAATTGACTCAATGGCAGTGAGTTTGGTTTGGTTTAATCTATAATCCTGCTCCTTCAGCCGTTTTTTTCTTTGTATGTGTATCACACTGATATTTTTTATTCCATTTATTTAAAAAATATGGTAGTTCCAACCCACTCAATTAATTTTAATATCTGTTAATGGATTTCCACCTGCAGTCTGAAAAACTTCTCTAGGACATTACTCGGCCTTTTCTGCTGTAATTTGGCTGGTACATTCCTCATGATAAAGTGAAATGTAATAATAATAATTAAAAACAAAAAAACTTCAGAGCCTCCATTGTGGGAAGCATGGGTGTTCGGTTGATGCAGAGTTGTTGTTCTTAGGTGCCATCACATTGGCTCTGAGTCACAGTGATCCTATGCATATGCACAGCAGAATGAAACACTGCCCGGACTTGTGCTAGCCTCACGATCTTTGCTGTACCTGAGTCCATCGTTGCACCCACTGTGTCTGTCCATCTCATTGAGGGCCTTTCCCTTGTTCATTGACCCCCCACTTTACCAGGCATGATATCCTTCTCCAGGGAATGGTCCCTTCTGAATACGTGACCAAAGTAGGTGAGAAGAAGTCTGGCCATTCTTGCTTCCAAGGAACAATCTAGCTGCACTTCTTCCAGGCCAGATTTGTTTGTTCTGCCAGTCCGTGATACTTTCAGTATTCACCAACACCACAACTCAGAAGCATCAACTCTTCTTCAGTCTTCCTTATTCATTGTCCAGCTTTCACGTGCATATGAGGTGATTGAAAAGAGCATGGCTTGGGTCAGGCACACCTTAGTCTTCAAAGACACATCTTGGCTCTTCAACACTTGAAAGAGGTCTTTTCCAGCAGATTTTCCCAGTGCAGTACGTCATCTGCTTTCTTGACTGCTGCTTTCCATTGGTGTTGATTGTGGAACCAAGTAATATGAAATCTTTGACAACTTCAATCTTTTCTCCATTTATCATGATGCTGTTTATTGATGCAGTTGTGAGGATTTTCGAGAGGGTATATATACATGCATATCAACGTAGTTAGGTTCCAAAGACCAGGTCGTTATGTGAAAATTGGCATTATGTGAAAAGGTAGGATGATTACAAAAAGGAGGATGACTACATCATTACATAGCTGTCAAATTACATCAATATATAACTGCCAAATTATATTATTGCATAGTTGTCAAACCACTGAGAATCATGGCACAACCAAGTTGACACATAACTTTAACCATCACAATCATCGTTACCCTTGCCTCACATCTTGACATTTGTTATTGCCAGATGTACATCATCTATGCAAAAAAAAAAAAATTGGATAGCAGATTTTGTACTGTTGTTGTAAATGTAAAATATTGGGTAACAAGATAGTTGGTGAGAAGGTACGTATATGTACATTATATATATAATATTCTATATATAATACTTCTTTAGCATTTATGTGCAAGATACCAGTCTAAGCACTTAAATGTAGTAAACCATTTAACCCTCACGCTGACCTGATTAGGGAATTAGTATTATTGTCCTCAGAGTCCCTGGGTGGTACAAACAGTTAACCTGCTCCACTGCTGACTGGAATGTTGGAGGTTGTGTCCACCCAGAAGTGCCTCAGAAGAAAGGCCTGGCAGGTCAGTTCTGAAAAATCAGTAAGAACTCTGTGGGGCTCAGCTCTACTCTGACACACACGGGGTTGCCATGAGTCAGAATCACCTTGGCAACTTGTTTTTTTTTAAATATCATTCCCATTTTACAAATGAGAACCAAGGCTCAGGGAGGTTAAGTATTGACTGGAGATCGAATAATGGAGTCAGATTCAAATGCAGAGGTCTTGGACTTGGGAACCTGTGCTTGTAACTCTTGTGCTATTTGCTAGGTGTTGGCACATATTTTAAAGCAGTATATTCCATACGTTGAATGTCCCTTACTTTTCTTTCTCTCTAAACTTATTATTGCTTCTCCAACTGCAACCTGAATATGTCTGGCCAGTATTTTCTCTTGCAAGAAGCAAGGACAGCTATTGACCTCTCAGCACCCCTGCTTTTACCCAGTCTGTCCTGTAATTTCTGGCCAAAATAGGTTTTATCCAACCTGATTTTGAGATAAAGTAGTAGTATGTTGTACAGCTGCATATAAAGGCATCCGTGATCTTGTTGCAGATGCACGGTTAAATTCAGTCCCATCAATTGAAAGAACACGCCTGCTATGATCACTTGACACAGGTGAGGACCATACCATATTCACTACTTCTGCCATTTAGTTTTACCTTCATGGCTTTTGCTGATATTTACTGCTTTTCTATGAATTGACTTACTTTTTTTTTTTTTTCCCTAGCATCCATAAACTTATTTAAATGGAAACCTTATAGCAGTACTATAAATAAATATCAAACTATCATCCCTTCCCATGAGGCAGTAGTGGTGCAGGGTAGAATTCTCACCTTCACACGGGAAACCGGGTTCTAATTCCTGGCCAATGCACCTCATGCACAACAACACTTGTCAGTGGAATCAGAGTGTTGCTCTGATGCTGAACAGGTTTCAGGGAAGCTTCCAGACTAAGAGGGACTAGGAGGAAAGGCCTGGCAATCTTCTGAAAAAGTAGCCATTGAAAACCCTATGGGTCACCATGGTCTGATCCACAGCCGATCGTGGGGATGACACAGGGCTGGGTAACATTTTGTTCCATTCTTTCACCATAGGTTGGGGGCCAATGTGATGACAGCTAACAACACCCTTCACCTGCCAGAGTGGAAATAACTGCTATGGAAATAAAATAGTAGTATTAAATTTTACCTGAATATTTTTGCCTGCTGAAGGCTGTTTGCTTGAGGTCAGTTCTCTCTTTTTAAAGAAAGGACTTTGGAGAAGTGTTTTTATTGTTCATGGCCATGATAGGCTGTGGTGCAATAATAAGCATACCTTGGAATCTCAGGGCTTAAACCAACAGAGGTTTACCTCTGGCTCACACACTCTGCTGTGACTGAATTCGGTGTCTTGTCCTTAGTGTCTACTCAGAGACGCAGGCCACTTCCATCCTGGCTCCATCATCACATCCCGAGGCCTCTCTGATTGCTATTAAAGGAGAAGAGAGAGCATGAACGAGATTCCCCTGGCCCTACCTGCCTCAGCTTGAGAGGGGTACATTTAACATCTGTTCATATCCATTGACCAGAACTAGTTACTTGGCCTCAGTGTAACTGCAAGAGATGTTAAGAAATAAAGAACACATGGATATTTTGCTAAAATAAGCTTGAATACAATTTTGAACTCCACCTCCCCCAAAATGTGTGCAAAAGAATTGAAAGCAAATTGTAAAGAGGAAAACTCCCTCATGGTGGTAGTGTTAGTTGCCATCGAATTGAGTTTGACTCATAGCAACCGCAATTATGCAGCGTAGAACCATGCTTTATTGGGTTTTCAAGGCTGTGATCTTTCAGAAGCATTTGCCAGGATGCCTCTGTGTGAGTTAGAACTGCTAACTTTTTGGTTAGTAGTAGCCCAGCACTTAACCATTTGTGCCACCGGGCACTCCCCTCATGAATATTATGTCATGTTGAGTCTGTTAACCCTCTGGCATCACCTCTTGTGATCAGTCTGCAGGAAACCCTGCTTTAGCAGGTCCTAGCACCAATGCCATGATCATCAGTCAAGAAAGGTCATTCAGAAGCAGGGATACTTCCTGAAGCAGATACTCAACTTGGTCAAATTTTGTTGTTCATGTTGTAGAAATATACACCTTTCAGAATTTTGTATTTATTGAAAAAATACATAGAATGTCATTTTTATTGTTACCTTACTAATTCTCTGTTATCCATGTGATCTTGATCTTGCCAACTGAGGTTTTGACAAGCACAGTATTCTCTTTAGGAACATAACTTCTATATTATGTCTTGCTTTTTGAGGTTTTGCAGCCCAGTGTATGAACATATGTTATGTCCCCTCCCCCTCCCCGCTAGAAGAAAGCTCCATGAGTTCAGGAAACTTTTCAATCTCTGCATTGCCTGGGGTTGAGTCTCTAGAAGCAGCCCCTGAGGCAGTGATCTGAGTATGAATCATTTATCTACAAAGTGAACGCAGGAATCACCAATAGAGGTGTGGGGAAATGAGACAGAGACAGAAGGGCAGCCAATAAATTTGCCAAACCAGTCACCATTGTGGAGCTTCATTAAGGAACTGGAACTTAATTCATTTAGAAAACCCTGGGATCTGTGTGGCACAGGCACTGTGCAGTTATCCCACTCAAGAGTAAGGGAGTTGGGGCATTTATACACTACTTGTTATTAGTCCTTGCTTGAGGGCTGCTTCTGGGGGGTGTTATTTCTTAGCACTTCATGCCCAGTTGGAAGTTGGGTGGGTGTGAGTAGGATATCAATTGTGTCTGCTCACCTATTCTGCTTAATGGTCAGTAAGTAGCCAGATTCCAGTCTGTGTCTTCATGCTCTGTATAGTCCCCTCCCACGGAGTCACGTGTAAGAGAGAGAATATGGTAGAAGTGATGATATTTGACTTCTGAGGCTGGATCATAAAAGCCATTGCAGCTTTTGCCTTGGTCTCTTGGGTCCCTTGCTCTGGGAAAAGCCACCCGTCACCCCGTAAGAATTCTACATGGAGAGGAACTGAGGTCAACAGCCAACATTAAATCCCTAGGCATGTGAATGAGCCACTTTGGACATGGATTCCCCAACCAAATGTAACCTTCAGATGTTGGCAGCCCCTGCTGAGATCTGATACAGCCACATGGGAGACCCTACATGAGAACTGCCCAGCTGAGCCTTTCACGATTTCCTGATGAACAGAAATCATGAAAAATAAGAAATGATTATTATTGTTTCAGACCACTAGGTTTGAGGGTGGAGCTCTGGTAGCATAGTGGCTAAGATACTTGACTGCTAACCAGAAGGCTGGCGGTTCAAACCCACCAGCCACTCCTCGGAAGGAAGGTTGGGCAATCCTACTTCCGTAGTGATACTGCCTCGGAAACCCAAGGAGGGGTCGCTATGAGTCAGGGCTGACTCGACGGCACATAACAACAACAACAACAGGTTTGAGGGTGACTTGTTACGGAGCTATAGGTAACTAATACACTACCCCAAGTCTTTTAATGCTTTGCATATCAGTGGAGGCCCCCAGCCCCTGTGCTAGAGTGGTTTCCTCTTTAAATGAGGAATGAGATGTTGAACAAAGATGGTGATTTTGGTGGAAACAGAAAGAAGAAAGGGAGAAATTTTCTGTGCAAAGACTCTTTTCAGTTAGCAGCTTCCTTGCAATCATTACATTCAGAAGTTCTTTGGGGAGGGGGGAGATACACCATATAATTTTAAAAGAAGCTTCACTATTTTAGAAGGAAATTGCTGCGCTGGGTGGGAGGTATAGCAGCTTCCTGGTACTGGAAGAGCTGAAGGCTGCTCGTCTCCTGTGTTGTCTGTAATCTTTGCCCTCGGTTCCTGCAGTCTGGCTACTTAGAGCTTTGTGATTCTTTGGCAGGGCTGGGGAGGGAAAAGATATTAGGAGCCTTCTAGCTTGCTATTTCTGTGGCCTTTTATTTGACCTCTCTCGGGGGGTGTATTTTTTAGCAGTAGCTATGAGGTCACTCTGGGAGCATCCATGAAGATCCCCATACCTGTTAATTTAGCTCCTTTTGTGAGTTATTTTATTTCTGATGCCCGTGTGGAAGTTTTGTTCTGGGCTTACTTGACTACGTTTTCAGTATTGATTATCTCTTTGAATAATGTACCAGAGTTTGCTGCTTGTCATGGAACAAAAGGTGGGAAAAGGGAGCTTATCTAGACCTTTCAGAGCACCATGCGGTGGGCTTCCTGTGTCCCCAGCCCATGCTAGTCAGGATTGTGTGGTCTATCTTCTCTCCTGGAGAAGCCAACTTTTCATTTTTTACATAAGATCTTAATCTCTTGAATAACAGGATTGTAGATGCTTAACTTGCTTCTTGGGACCAGGGCTAAACTCAGTTTCAGGGTTGGCGTTTTTGTTTCTGTCATTCCTTCTGATGGTTTGATCAGGTTTCCACATGGCTTTATCCGTGATGCTTGTTTCGGTGTTGTTTGAGGTTGTGGAGAGAGGGCACTGCCTCAGGGAAAATGATTTTCCTCTGCTCATGGAGCATGAACTTCCTGAACTTGTGCTGCTTGGAGCATCATATGAGACCTCCCCATCTACATAAATGCAAAAGAAATAGGCTCTCTGGGTCCTTCCTCTTGTGATGGTCATTCATGATGCTTACAAGTATTCCATTTGTCCGCTCTCTGGGCACAAGTTGAATTGTACTTCCCATCCCATCAAAGTTAAGTGTGGCCACATACCTTGCTTTGACCAATCAGTATGAGTAGAGATGCTATGTGTCACATCCCTGTTTACCCTGCACAGCAGCTGGTGATGTTGCAGAAGCTCTGTCAGCCTATGTTCCTGAGTGAAGAGGACGTGGCACAGAGCCACCAGCCAGGTTGTGATGGACATATTCTTTTAAGTCTCTGAGGTTTTGGGATTGTTTGTTACCAAGCCTATCCTGACTGTTACACCCCTCCACCCACCCAAATCAAGTTGACAGTTGAAGCTAGCCATCATAACACCCTTTGAGCACATGTGGGACAAGAAACTCACATGACCACAGGGGCCAGGAAGATGACATAGGACCATGTTTACATATGATGTTTACATATGTTTCCATGTTAATATATGGAAATACTCCTCTCTTCCACAAAGAAGTGCTGTTTCCCATTATTCTGCAAACAGCTGGCCTTATCCTTTCTTTCCTGTATCTGCTTTTTATATGAATTTTAGTACAGAGAAATATTTATGTTATAAAATGCAATAGGAAAGATAAATGGTCACTGACCCTCACTCTCAGTGTTGGAGATAAAATAGAAAGCATTTGGTACCACGGGAGATGAGAGCAATTGCCCTGCCTCAGCTCCAGCCAGTTGTTGCCTTTGGGTCACCAGTGTCAGCTTGATTACTTGATTAGGTTATGATTCTCAGTGGTTTGGCAGACACTGTATTAGTTGTTCTTCCATAATGTACTATAATATAATCACCTTCCCTGATGTGACCTGATGTGATCAGCCAATCAGCTGAAAGGAGAGTTTCCTTGGGAATACAGCTTGTGTCCAGTATATAAATGGCTATTCTGGCAAAGCTCATTCTCTCTCTATCCTGCACTCTTCTCATCACCTGACTTCTAGTTCCTTGAATGTAAGCATACAGAAGTCTTTGACCAGCAGCCTGACCAGCAGATTTTGGATTTGCCAGCCCCTACAGTTGTGTGAGCCATTTCTTTGAAGTAAATCAATCTCTATTTTATCTATCTAAGGAGCTCTGGTGGCGCAGTGCCTAAGACATTTGACTGCTAACCAGAAGGTTGGCGGTTCAAACCCACCAGCCCACCAGCCACTCAGTAGAAAGAAGACTGAGCAATCTACTTCTGTAAAGACTTGCCACCTCAGAAACCCAATGGGGGTCGCTATGAGTTGAATGGCTTTGGTTTTTTTTTTTTTTTTAAATCTGTCTATCCATCCATCCATCTTTCCATCATTGGTTTTGCCCTTCTAGAGAACCCAGACTAAGACTAAACACACACACACATACACATGCACATCCTTAAAAATTTAAAACAGTGTGGCCAAGACAGAATAGATATATGGACTCACAGAACTGTCAGTTTCTGGGGTGAGGATGGATCTGCCGGGGGGAGAACCTTGGATGCTGTCTGTTCTACCACCTTCTTTGCACATTACCTACTTATGGAAACATTAAAATATCAGCTCCATATTTGTGGTCTATATGGGTTTACAAAAAAGTATTATTTTCTTTTGTTGGTGTTCTTTTTTGATGGGAAGTGAGGCTCCTCTATCCTCCTCCTTACCTTTTTGGTTTATATTGCTTTGGGCCACTTAAGAAGTTCAAAATGGAATTATTCTTGGACAGTCTTGTAGAATAACCTATGACGATGCTTTTTCAGGGGGACATTGAGCTGGAGACCTTCTGTTTGTCCTTTCAGATCCTCCCTTCCCTTTTCTCCTCTCTGTTCTCTGCCCCCGGAAGCTGAACTATAAGGACTATGTCAACAGAGTTGCCGGGCCTTCAGGATTCCAGTTGGGTTTGGTCAGTAAGCAGCCTAGCAAGAGATGGAGGGAGGGAGGGAGGAGAGAGGGGCCAGAGTATATTCCCCTGGCTCTTCCTCCCAATGGAAGATCAGACTTTCCTATGGCAGCGAAACCTGTATGACATGACTCGTGGATTCGGTAACCTCTCTTTCCCTTTCAGGCTGTGGGCTGTGTAAAGCTTTGTTGTGCCCATCTGAGGGTATTGTACTGTCCCGTTGTGAATCCCCTATACCCATTCTGTTCTAAATGGCCCCTTAGCACCAAGTCCTCTTCAATTCAAATTAGTTTGCTTGTGCCATTTATTTCTGACTGGGACACTCGCTGTCTTTGTTGTTGTTGTTGTTATGTGCTCTCGAGTTGGACCCGACTCATAGCGACCCCTCCTTGGGTTTCTGAGGCAGTATCACTATGGAAGTAGATTGCCCAACCTTCCTTCCAAGGAATAGCTGGTGGGTTTGAACTGCCAGCCTTCTGGTTAGCAGTCAGGTGCCTTAGGCACTACGCTACCAGAGCTCCTTCACTGTCTCTAGTCATCATAAAAGTAGTACACAATCATTGAAGTTAATTTGGGAAATGGGGAAAAGTAGAAAGAAGTAAGAGGAAAAGAATCTGTAGTTTTAATACTCAAATATCACTACTGTTAATATACTGCCTTTTTTTTTCTTCAGACCTTTTTCTTGCTCAGTGCAGTTTCTTATTTTTTACTTAGTTACAGTCCTTTGTTATATACAGTTTTATGTCTTTTCTCATGAACATTACATCACTCGTGGTGTTATCATATACTCTTCACAAGGGTCCCTTTTAATGACAGCAATAAGGGATGCCATTTAAATTTTTTTAGTAAACTTAAAAACCTTAGAAATTATATTCTGCACAGTTGAAATGTATCCAATAGCAGGGGGATGGGGGTGTAAGTAAAGAAAAACAAATTTAAGAACCTCTCTCATGTGCTTCCCCTGTATGAGGCTTGTGCTGGGTACTGGTTATAGAGGCAAAAACGGCATCATCAAAGTCTCTCATGGGCTTTAAGCTTATAAATGTTGATTCTATATCAAACCCTCTTGGGACTAGTTTGGATTTGTTATTCACTAAACTTTTTGTCTCATTTGACTAATGGAATCTACCTATTTTGAAAAACAACACACACACACACAAAATTGCTCTTTTCCCAGGGGAGGACTTTAGCTTATAGGATTTAAGGAGAGATCCATGTTATGAAAAATAATACAAAATTATGAATAGCAAAGAAATCACAGTATGTTGTAAAATGTTTAAGTGCCATTTATATAACAAACATACCACAAACATTATAAAATCTAGAAAATAACATAAAATTATTATTGTTACTATTTTAATTGCCTGACTTGCTCTGTAATCTCTTTCTTACATTTTTTGGCTGAGTGCTCATTGATATGCTCTTCATGTGATGATGATGATGATTTCGTACTGTCGTTTTCTGTGGAGAGAATAGAAAGATGATTTAGTCCTTTCTGGCAGTGGTTTTCCATGCAAGCTGCACAAGAGAATAATTTGGGGAGCTTTTAAGAATCCTGATGCTCAAGATGCTCCCTACACCAATTAAATCAGAATCGCTGGGGCCCAGTCTTTAGTGCTTTTTAAAAGCTCCCTCGATGAGAACCACAACTCTAGAATGGATGATGGAAATTTGACTTAACTATTGATGGCTTAGAAAAGTTTCTTTCAGCTCCACTCCTTGTTGTTGGCATTGACATATAAATTTGTAAGCTTGTTAAATTTGGAAAAACTGCTCTTAAAGTACTTTAGTTCATGAGCTGGTAGGCTTTGGAGCATTTCAGGTTTTCTGTGAAGTGACTAGTTTAAATATTATTTGAATTGAAACTCATTAACCTGTTTGTGATTGGTCTCCTCATTTTGGAATAATTTTTATGAGTTTTATGTTATTTTCATTGAGGTCAGTATTTTGTCTCAAATGAGGAAGAAATTAAAAGACCTGAAGGAATGTAATAGGATGAGATCATTTCATACAGACAAGGAGCATGGGCCAAGGTGAGGTCCAGCAAAGTGAGTCCAGTAAGGCTAGAAGGCAGAGTGTGGGTGGGGCAGCTGCAGACTACAAGAAAAGGAAAGCTAGGTGTAGGTGAGAAAGTGTCACATGCTGGCAAGTGTTGGAGGGAGGATACTCTCCGATTATTTATATATATATATATATATATATTTGTTGTTGTTAGGTGTTGTTGAAATGGTTCCAACTTACAGCAACCCAATGTACAACAAATACAGAAGTATAGGTAGAATGAAACACTGCCTGGTACTGCATTCTCCCAGATAGTGCTGTGTTTGAGCCCATTGTTGTATGCACTGTGTCAATACATCTCCTTAAAGGTCTTTCCTAAGCATGATAATCTTTTTCAGGGACTGGTCCCTTCTGACAACATGACCAAAGTAGGTGAGATGAAGTCTGGCCATTCTTACTTCTAAGGAGCATTCTGGCTTTATCTCTTCCAAAAAGATTTGTTTGTTCTTTTGGCAGTCCATGATATGTTCAGTATTCTTTGCCAACACAGCAATTCAAAAACATCAGTTCTTCTTTGGTCTTCCTCATTTGCTGTCCAGCTTTCACATGCACATGAGGCTATTGAAAATACCATGGCTTGGATTCCAAAATCAAACCAAACTCACTGCCATTGAATCAGACCAGACTTGTAGCGACCCCTCCTTGGGTTTCTGAGGCAGTATCACTACAGAAGTAGATTGCCCAACCTTCCTTCTGAGGGTGGCTAGTGGGTTTGAACCACCAGCTTTCTGGTTAGCAGTCAGATCCCTTAGGCACTAGGCCACCAGAACTCTTCAAGAGAATATATTTGCTCTTTAGCACTTTAAAGAAGTCTTTTGCAGCAGATTTGCCTAGTGCAGTATGACATCTGATTTCTTGACTGCTGCTTCCATGGGCATTGATTGTGGATCCAAGTAAAATGAAATCCCTGATAACTTCAATCTTTTCTCCATTTATCATGATGTTGCTTACTAGTCCGGTAATGAGGATTTTTGTTTTCTTTATGCTAAGGTGTAATCCATAGTGAAGGCTGTGTTCTTTGATCTTCATCAGTAAGTGCTTCAAGTCCTCTTCACTGTCAGCAAGGAAGGTTGTGTCATTTGCATATTACAGGATGTTAATGAGTCTTCCTTGAATCCTGATGCTGTGTTCTTCATATAGTCCAGCTTCTCAGATTATTTGCTCAGCATACAGATTGAATAAATATGGTGAAAGGATACAACAGCCTCATATACTCACTTCCTGATTTTAAACCATGTGATATCTCCTTGTTTTGTTTGAATGATAGCCTCTTGGTTTATATATAGGTTCCTCATGAGCAAAATTAAGTGTTCTGGCATTCCCATTCTTCTCAATGTTATCCATAATTTGTTATAATCCACACAGTCAAATGCTTTTGCATAGTCAATAAAGCACAGGTAAACATCTTTCTGGTATTCTTTGCTTTCAGTCAAGATCCATCTGATGTCAGCATTGAGATCCCTCATTCCACATCCTCTTCTGAATCCAGCTTGCATTTCCAGAAGTTACTGCAATATACTGCTGCAACCATTTTTGAATTATCTTCAGCAAAATTTTACTTGTGTGTGTGATGTTAATGATATGGTTTGATATTTCCACATTCTGTTGGATCACCCTTCTTTGGAACAGGCACCAGTATGGATTTCTTCTTGTTGGTTGGCCAGGTAGCTATCTTACAAATTTCTTGGCATAAATGAGTGATTGCCTCCAGTGCTGCATCCTATTGTTGAAACAGCTCAATGGATATTCTGTCAATTCCTGGAGAATTTTTTTTTCTTGCCAATTCCTTCAGTAAAGCTTGGACTTCTTCCTTCAGTACCACTGGTTCTTGATCATATGCTACCTCCTAAAATGATTGAACATTGACCAGTTCTTTTTGGGACAGTGACTCTGTGTATTCCTTCCATCTTCTTTGATGTTTTATGCATCATTCAATATTTTGCTCCTAGAATCTTTCAACATTGCAACTCAAGGCTTGAATTTTTTCCTTCAGTTCTTTCAGCTTGAGAAATGCCAAGTGTGTTCTTCCCTTTTTTCTTTTTAATTCAAGGTCTTTGCACATTTCATTATATTACTTTACTTTGTCTTCTCAGCAAAGTAAATCTTCTGTTCAACTCTTTTACTTCATAATTGTTTCCATTTGCTTTAGCTATTTTCTGGTCAAGAGGAAGTTTCAGAGTTTCTTCTGATACTATTTTGGTCTTTTCTTCCTTGTCTCTTTAATGACCTTTTGCTTTCCTCATGTATAACATTCTTGATGTCATCTTCTCTGGTCTTTGATCATTGGTGTTCAGTGCATGAAATCTCTTCTTCTGATGGTCTCTAAATTCAGGTGGGCTGTAATCACCCAGTCAATAACCCTACAAAAGAAAATGTTATGCCATGTTAACATAATTCCCATCAGAGCTAGGCAAAGCTTTGTATGAATCCCAATTCTCTCAATTGTATTTACCAGCAAATACTTTATGTGGAAATAAGACGTTAAGTATAGCTTGCTACATGAAAAAATGAATGAATTTCCAAGCCAGCTACCCCATTTCCCAGATCCCCACAATGCCCATTTGCCACATGTTGGGAAGAGAAGTGTGACAGAAAGCCAGTTGGAGTGGAGGAGATAGCAGTCTGAATGAATTGAGATCAAGTATTTTACTTTTATTAATTTTGTAAAAGTCATATGCCATGTGAAAACAATGCTGAGTCTCTTGAGAGTGGCCCATGAAAGTGAGAGTCCCTGAAGCTTGAAGCTCTTTAGCTTCACCATTCCTCCATCTCTGCTTTTGCACATGGATTAGTAACTGAATGTCACGTGTGCCAGTACAATTGAGGCTTAAGGGGGAATAAAAGAGTTATTGGTGACCAATTTTCAGCCCAAGGATTTAAAAAGCAGTTCAGATTTTTCTGTGCTTCCCTCTGTTTTCAGCGTATGGGAACTGATTGTTGCTTTTTGGGGTAATAGCTTCACACCTTGCAGAAAAGCACAAGACAGGGTATGAAAGGCATCATTCTTATATTGCTATTTTGTTTCCATTATGTGCTCCACAAGAGACTACTTTAGAAAATAAAGCCCAGGCTGAAAAAAAGCAAGCCTAGCTAGGAGTTCTGAGTCTCGTCATTCCGGGGCATTAGGGCAGCAGTGATGGCACCTCTGGGAGGGGCCACCATGAGTTTTTACACCTTCCTGGCCATAGGTGCAGAGATTCATCTGCTCATAACCTGGGTTCACAGTCACAGTCATAGCCATTTGTAAGATAGATGGAGCCCCAGGAATCCTAGGGAAGTTGAGGTCAGGGATAGCATCCTTCCCAGGATTTGTTGAAGACAAAGCAGACTATGGAAATTAGCCTCGATCCAAAGATAAAGAAACTGAGCCAGAGCATGTCTTTTGCTCGGGGGCATTAATTGAATGCCTGCTATGTGCTGAGTCTACATGATATGGTGGGGATAGAGCTGTTTCAGTTACTATTGTTGAGTAACAACTGACCTCAAAACTTAAAGGTGAAAAACAACGATTTTGTCATGCTCATGGATTCTGGAGTCAAAAATTTGGACATGATAGGGGAAACTTGTCTCTGCTGTGTGATGTTTGTGACATCACTTGGGAATGGGAAGACTTGATGCCTGGGGCTGGAATCATCTGGAGGAAGCTTCACGAACATGTAAACACTGGGACCTTAGCTGGACTACGGGCTGGAATCCTACAGGTGGCCTCTTTATGTGGTCTCTGTATGAGCTAGTTTGGGCTTCCTCATAGTGTGGCAGCTGGGATCCAAGAACAAGCCTCCCAAGAGCACAACACAGAAGAGCATGACATTTTAGAACCTATTCTCAGAAGTCACTTAGCATCACTTCTGCCATGTTGTTTGAAGTAGTAATGGTGGATCTATGTTCAGATGGGGCATGGCAAGATTTGAGAAGTATAGGTAGGGTGGGAAATATTATTGTGGCCATCTTTGGAAAATATAGTCTGTTCTCAGGGTATTAAAAGCTAACAGGGAAGATAGTTGTGCATTAAATTATTCGACAAAATATCCGTTGAGCCCTGGTGGTGTGCCAGGTACTGTTTTAAGGTGTGGGGATTCAGAAATAAGACATGCATTCTCATACTCCATGGAACTTACCTGCTGGTGACAGAAATGGATGAGAAGCAATTAAATTAACACATATTGTAATGTCATAGACAGGGTAAAGGGATAGAGAGTGATGGGAGAGTGCCAATTTAGATAGAGCTATTAGAGAAGGCCTCATCATAAGGTACATTCTAGGCACAAGGAAGAAAGAGTACAAGGTCCAGAAGCAGAAATATTCTTAGTATGTTTAAGAAATGATCATAAAGTCAGTATGTCTGGAGCAGAGTGGGTGAGAGGAGTGGGTGGAAATGAGTTTGGAGAAGCAATAAGGGGTCAGATCATGGAGGCCCATGCAGGTCATGGTGAAGACTTTGGATTTGATAGTAAGTGCAATGGGAACCTATAATAGCTTGCTGGGTTATGCTATAGAAACAACCAGATCTCAGTAACTAAAAATGCCGTGGATTCATCTGACCTCCTCTAACCTCACAAGGTGGAGGAGAGAGAATCAAGATCAGCATCAGCACAAGGGTGATTCCCATGAGGTGGAGGTCAGACATAGCTCCACCCTCCAACCTTTTTACCAATTCGGACACCAGCCACCCTTCCCATCGTACTCTATACTTCTCTGCTGGGTTCAATAATTTGTTGCAGTAAACAGAGGACTCAACAGACCATATGCACAGGAACATATGTAACAGGTTACAACTCAGCATCAGGAAACAAGTAGGAACAGTCTCCCTTCTTTAGTTTTGGACAGTTCTCTCAGCTCCTCTTGGCCATGCAGGGCTCCTTTTGACTCTCTGAAGACAGGTTCCTCTCAGGCCCCTAAGGACAAGCTCCTCTCAGCCCCATCAAGACAGGACTCCTCTCTTGGCCCTTGGCTCTTGGCCCTCAGCCCTTGGCCCTACTTGGGCCTGGCCTCTGACCTGCTTGGGCAAGTGTTACAAAGATCTTTAGCTTTACTGATAAGTGCCCACAAGCACCCCAGTCTGCCAGTAAGTCTCAGCCTAAAGGTGCTCAGCTCTTTTCACTCAGTTTGGCAAGCCTAGCTCCCCTGACAAGTGCCCAGAGACACCCCACTCTGGCAGGAAGCCTCTTACCCAAAGGCTCTCCACTCTCTTGCTTTATACATTGGCTCATGCACTGTAGCTGCCTTGTTCTGTGGGCTGGGACGCCCACTATGCTGTCTCATAAAATTCTTCTGATTCTGCTGCCACTGTTTCTTTGCTGCTGCTTCTCGTTGTCTTGTGCTGTCTCTGCTGTTACAGCTCCCTCTCTGTCTCCTGGGTCTAGGAGGTATCAGTCCACTTATCCCAGTTCTAAAAGATACTCTCCCTTTCTGGCTCTTCTTTCTTGATAGTAGTGAAGTCCCATCTGCCCTTCTCTGGGATGGCTTGTTTTAAGCCTAGCAAGATAGTAAAATTGACCAATCCCCTTGTTAGGGTTCCATACACTTATTTACATGGTCTCACCCCCAGAAGCATGCCATGTTCCTTATTTGCAACGTTAGCAATGCTGTCCAATCTCCTTCGTGGGCCACAAGCACCTTATTTACATGGTCCCATCCAATCATTTTGTAGGAATCACAAGACCATGCATAGCTAGAAGATTATATTCAGTAATACACTGCAATGCAGTGACCTACAACAACAACTAATTGTGATAGGTACTGTGAATGAAAATCTCAGGGGAAACCTTCAAGGATGGCTACAGTCCACCTTTAAAACATGTAAATCAAGACCTACATGGTTACATGTCCTTCCTGGGTCTGCTGTGGCTCTGCTGCATGTCCTTTTCATCCCAGGATCCAGGCTGAAGGAGCTGCCCTTATCTGGGAGATTACTGTTCTTGTGGCAGAAAGAAAGAGCAGTGTTGGAATCCATGATGGCTTCTAAAGCTTCTGCTTTGAAGTGGCACCTGTAGCTTTTATTTCCTTGGTCAAGGCTGACTTCAGAGACATGGGAGTGATAATCTTCCCATGAGTGGGGTAGTATGTGTATGTGCACAGAACGGTTATGAATAAGCAACACACTCACCTCCGACACATTAGAGGGTTTTGAGTAGTCAATGACACAGTCAAATTTGGCTTTTCAAAAGATCACCTGGAGAAATAAATGTAACACTGTAACTGAAGCAAGAGCTAGGAAGGAAAGGGCTGTGGTGCTGTGGTCCTGAGAGTGATGGGTGAGCAAAGACTTACATGATTAGGAGGTGCCTTTGCAGCCATTCGTGCAGCATATCAGCATAATATTAGGTGCTGTGGGAGGTGTTCGGCTCCTTCCCACATAGAGTGACTGGCTTAGTTGGGAAAAAGACTATTAAACAGTCCATGTCAGTATAGTGTGGTTGGCTCCTGGATATAGAAATAAGCCTAAGGGGCTATGGCAGCACCAGGGTGGGGGGCTAACCCAATCAGGGAGGTCCTGGAAGGATGTCATACCTCAATTGAGACTCAGAATCAAGTAGGAATTATTCAGGTGAAGAGACCCCCAAATATTTGTGCATAGAAGAAATTTCCAACAAATTAAAAGTAGAACTGCTTCTGTCCTAAGACTCCTTCTTTGTCCCCTCATCACATTTTAGGCATTTGATATATGGTGCCCTTTTGTAAAACTGGAGAGGCAGTGATATAACTGGAAATGTGCAACCCAAAAAAAGAATCACAAAGGGGGAGACTCCTTAAACACATTGCTACGAGAGGAATTAGTCAGGATATGACTGTAGCCTAGTTCCTGAAATCCTTGTCACACTGTTTGCCAAGAGCTAGCAAGATGGACAGGTGCTTTGTTCAAACCCTTGAGATTTTCTGTGTGAATCCCTGTGGAGCTGACCATGTTTTGTTTCAGACTGTCTCAACATTTCAACAAGCAAATCCAAGGTTGGAAATTTGACTGTGGTGGACTTTTTATTTTTTAGCTGGTGTTTTGTGGTCCTGAGGACCATTGGCAGCTAAAGTCCATCATGTCCCTTCATCCATTTATTCTCATAAGGGTGACAGCCCTAAATTATAATGCTCCTTGCTGAATACCATTAATCTTAAGCAAGCAACTTACTGCAAGTTATTAGCTGCTAACCTTGAAACCTGTGAATAGAGAAGAAAATTACTCTACTGTCCAGTGACCCTCATTAATTGAATATGTGGTGGAAGAATACAGAGAGTGTCATTAATTTCAAGATAAGGGAGATTTTTGTTTTTATTTTATCCCTGAATGTTCATGTAATTAAATTATTTAAATTTGGTAATTTGGGGAAGGTTTTCCTTTCTTTGTGAGTACCTTTAATCACAAGCGTCTTAGTTAAAAAAGCAATCAATGATGCCACTGCCTCTATGGTGTTTAATTTATAGAAGATGAATTTTGAAGAGTTTGCCGAATTTATCAGGCAATTTTATGAACCTTTTGGAACATTTTAATGAGTTTTTATGAGACTTTCCATGACAGCATTCTCTGCATCTCTTCAGTGTGTTGAGATGAAGATGGCTGACTTAATGGTCTAAAAAATTATGACATCTTTATTTACATTTGACTGATACACTGTAGATCATTATTCCTATCAAAGATATCCTGATGAAAGTTAATAATTTGGGGAAGATT
The DNA here is from genome assembly GCF_000298275.1 of Orycteropus afer afer. NCBI lineage: Eukaryota > Metazoa > Chordata > Mammalia > Tubulidentata > Orycteropodidae > Orycteropus > Orycteropus afer. The sequence continues at coordinate 1,438,461 of NW_006921628.1, forward strand.
TTATGATTTATAATATTATCTGGTTTGCAGTTTTCTGCAATAATAAAAAAGACTTATAAGATTATTTGGGGGAAAAGAAGTCAGAATAGAAGTTTCTCTCACTCTATACAGAATGAGGATCTCTGCTTACTATATGTGCTGGCTGCTCTATCTTACACTTAATCCCTTCTGCCTTGTATTCTAGTTATTGACACAACCATATTCACCACTAGATCAGAAGCTCTTGAGGGTGTTTTGTTGTTTTTAGTTGCCATGAAGTTGACTGCTACAATAGTGATTCCATGTCCCCAAACCAGACACATGTTGGCTCTCAGTGTGTTTTCTCAGTAGAGGTTTGTCAATTGGAAAAATGTATGAGTTCTTTAGCCCTGAATGGAGAAGGACTGGTATACACCAATAGTCAGATTGTAATTAAACCCTCCAGCTATGATTAATTTGGTCCCAGCTTTCTGCCTTTCTCTCATCAAGACATTGCATCATCCATTGATTTCTTATACTTCTGTACCATTTGTCTTTGTCATACCCAGCAGAGTCTGTGAAGAGGTGATATGACTGAGCTCAAGGTGTGGAGATTGTGGACTCCAGTGAACTCTTGGTGAAGTCAAGGAAGGCCAGATTCAGATCTGTGGGTCTTTGACTAAGTGTGGCACCAAGGTTTAGAATTAGAGAAAGTAGGAGGAGGAAGATGGGTCCAGAGATTATATTGTTTACCACCCTCATTTCCCTGATGAGGGAATGAATACCTAGTATAGTTAAGATGGACAGAGCTGCCTTTTGGGAGAGTGGGGTCATTATCCCTGGAGAGGCTCAGGCAGAAGTTTGAATGAAAAAGCCCAGTGCTATAGGAGGCTTCAAGTCTTGTGGGGAGGCAATCATGAGAGTGGGGCGGAGGTGGTGGAATTGGAGCAGAGGACCTTAAAGGACTTCCTTTAAGATTCTGAGCAACTAGTCCCTGTGCAGTGCAAACTGCTCTGCTGCTGATAGAAAGGTTGGAGGTTTGAGTCCACCCAGAGGCATCACCATAAAAAGGTTTGGCAGTCTTCTTCCGAAAAATAAGCTATTGAAAACCCAACGGAGCACAGTTGTACTCTGATACCCATGGGGTTGCCATGAGTTGGAGTTGATTTCACAGCAACTCTTTTTTTTTTTTTTTTAAATTAGAGGGTGAGTACTGACTGGTATGACTTTATGATTCTTTGCTTTCATTTTCTTCCTACCTAAATGGCAAGCTCTTCTCTGTCTTCCTTTTTGCAAAGTCACCCTTCCTCAGTCATTCCTCTTTTCATTTTCACCCTTTCGTGCCTTTGTTATATTTTCCTCTACAGTGTTCTTTGTCACCTTTCCTATATTTTGTTTGTTAATGAGACCTTCAATAGAGCAACCATAGGATTGTTAGATTTGAATCCTATGATTGAAGGAATAGGTTTTGCAAAGGGGAAGTTAAAGAACTGTTGAAAATAAGGTCAGTGAGAGCATCCTGGACAGAATCTGGGACACTGTAGATTCTCCACACATGTTTGTGAAATGAATGAGTTTGCAACTTTCATTCACTCGTCATAACATTATTTCACATTTGCATAAAGGCGAGTAGGTTGTTTTTGTTAATGCATGCAAAAATATCCTTTGGATTTTCTTGTTGATTGGGGTGCTTATCTTTTAAAATGTGTAGATGTGAGCAATCTTGAAGTGATGTTGAATAAGTTAATTAGGATGGTGTTGGGGTAGGAGTTGCTTGCAGTTTTAAATGGAGGGTCCAGATTTAAAATGCAAAGATGCTCACCGCCTGAGAGATTCTGTGGATGCTAAGGAGTCACCTTTTTTAAAACCAATCTTCATTCTATTTACAATCCAAATGAGATTCCAGGCATATTTGCCAAGGTCTGAAGCCTTCTCAGCACTCTTACTAGTGTTCATGTGGCAGGTCCAGGACAGGGAGCCATGTCATACTTTTAGAGTAAGATTGTTGACTCTCTTGAGTTTGTTTTTGTAAATGAATTCTTGAGTTTATGCAAATGAGAGATGACAGAAAGGTTCTTTCTGGTGGTCCAGGCCAGCACTCCAAGGAGTCTGAAAGCTTAGCAGAGGACACTTGCGGGGACCTCACCTAGTTTAAGGTTTAGTGACATAAATGTTGAAAGTGTAAGAGGGTTGGTTCAGTCCTGAACTCTTGTTTTCTTCCCTGGAAGTTCTCTTGTACCTTGGCCTGAAGTTCCCTTGGCTGCTCTGTTTTCTCCCTCCTGCTTTTAGTATGTATTGCCTCCTGCCCAAGACTATGGGATTGAAATGGAAGTTTCAGGTCCATCATGAATATGGAAAATCAAAATTTGCAGGGGATGTGTTGCTTACTATAGGAGACTATAGTGGTGAGCTGTTAGTATGTAGTAGAAACAGAGCCCCTAAGGGTCATTGGTCTTAAAAACACAAAATCAGGAAACAAAACTAGCAAACAAAAATACAGTACTCTAAATTTCAGCTAAGATAAAATACCAGTTTCCATCAAGTCAGCTCCAACTCATAGTGATGCCACGTGTGTCAGAATAGAACTGTTTTCAATGGCTGGTGGTTTAGAAGTAGATAGCCAGGCCTTTCTTCTCTGGATGAGGTTGAACCTTCAACCTTTTGGCTATCAGCAGAGTGTGTTAACTTTGCACCACCTAGGGATTCCATGGCAAAAATACTAAGGCTGAAATATATTTGGTTTCTGATCTTGAACCTCTGAAGAGAATAGTAGCCTGTGTGAATAGGCACAGTGCCTAACACAGGGGTGTTTTTAGGATCTCTTTTATAGGACCTCTTAGTGGCAAGGCCCAGATACCTCTTGAACTCAGGTAAAACTGAAAAAAACAAAAACAAACAAAAAAACCCACTGCCATCAAGTAGATTCTGACTCATGGTGACCCCCGTTGGGTTTCCAAAGCTATACATCTTTACGGAAGTAGATTGCCCCTTCTTCCTCCCATGGAGCAGCCAAATGTCTTACCCACCACACCACAGAGGGTTTATTTTTGGGACGTGAGCTTTATCCTGGACTCCAAATACAGGCAGTCACTGTGTTATGAACCAGATCCCTTCCTAAGTTTGTCTTCAATTGAATTTGTAGATAAGTCAGAACAGATACATAGTTTTTATTTAGCTTTAGTGTAAGAAAAAGGAGCCCTTGTGGGACAGTAGTTCAGCACTAGGCTGATAACTGAAAGGTTGGCATCTTGAATCCACAAGCCACTCCATGGGAGAAAGATGTGGCAATCTGTTTCCATAAAGATTTACAGCCTTGGAAACCCTGTTTATCCAATAGGGTTACTATGAGTTGGATTTCATTCGATGGCAGTGGGTTTAGTTTTTTGGTGTGTAAAATAAGAAAAGGCTTGAAGCCTTTTCGATGATCAAAAGCTGTACATGCATCAAGTGAAGGTGATTATGATGAAGAATTTGTTATGAGGTGGGATTGGTTCCTTTGTTGCAAAGTGAGGTCTAATGTGTTGTTGTTAGGTGATGTCCCGTTTTATGCAACAGATCAAAACACTGCCCGGTCCTGTGCCATCCTCACAATCTTTGCTGTACTTGAGCCCATCATTGCAGCCAGTGCATCAATCCATCTTGTTGAGGGTCTGCCCCTTTTTTGCTGACTCTCTGCTTTACCAAGCATGCTGTTCTTCTCCAGGGACTGGTCCCTTCTGACAAAATCACCAAAGTATGAGAGAGGAAGTCTGGCCATTCTCACTTCTAAGGAGCATTCTGGCTTGTGCTACTTCCAAGACAGATTTGTTCATTCTTCTGGCAGTTGGTGATATTTTCAGTCTTCTTCACTAACATTACAATTCAGATGCATCCATTCTTCTTTGGTCTTCCTCGTTCATTGTCCAGCTTTCATTTGCATATTGAGGGGATTGAAAATTCCATGGCTTGGGTCAGGAGCACCTTAGTCTTCAAAGCAATATGTTTGCTCTTGAGCACTTTAAAAGAGGTCTTTCGCAGCAGATTTGCATAATGCAATACATTGTTTGATTTCTTGATTGCTGCTTCCATGGGCATTGATTGTGGATCCAAGTAAAATGAAATCCCTGACAACTTAAATCTCTTCTCCATTTATCGAGATATTGCTGATTGGTCTAGTTGTAAGGATTTTTATTTTCTTTATGTTGGGGTGCAATCCATAGTGAAGGCTGTAGTCTTCCATCAAATTTACATAACATTAAAGGACAAGTAGGAGTTGCTGAAGGCATTTGTAACCAGGGAAAATAATACTTCACGGTCTGTGGAAATGGATTGGAAACAACATAACATGTTGTTCATTGGCCATGTTCTCACATCTCTCATTCTCTTTCAGGCATTTATTTCACCATTTGTTACTGTACTTCTACTGTATGCTGGATACTTGCCTTGATGAGTTTACAATCTACTAAGAGGGGCAGAAAATAAAAAAAAATCACACAAATTTTAAAAATATAACTTGTGATAAATACAATAAAGAATACAGACAGGGACAGTGATAGAGAATTGCATGCATATGTGTGTACATGGGTGGGGGACAGCCATGGGGAGTGTGTACACTGTATGTGTATGTGGGAGACATTGGGGATGTTGGAGGGGAAGCATCTCTTAAGTAAGGTGGTGAAGGAAGACCAATCTCTAAGATCTGAAAGATCAGCTCAGATTTGAATGGTGAGAATGAGTTATCCAGGTAAAAAGTGATGGAAAAAGAACCTTCTGAGCTCTCTCATCAGCAAAGTCTCTTTCCCTGTGAAAGGGGTGAGCCTTGCTTCGAGCTCTGCCCACCTAGCCTGTGCCTCCTTTGTCTGCCCTGTGTCTCCCCTTGCAGCCTGCTTTTTTCTGCCTGCTCCTCAGTTTGCATGTGCTTCCAGGATCTATTGTCAGCCTCCAGAAACCACCACTAACTGGCAGTTCACCCCATGCCTGCTGGGATGACCAAGGCAGGGCATCCAATCTGTCCAGCTCATCTCTCTGAACAGGGATACCCAGGTACTCCTTCTCCCACTCCATCAAATGTTCCCTGTTTAAGCTTCTGGCTGATGGCTGTCTTAGGGTGGAGATGGGAGGTTGCATGTCCAGTGGTCACTGCCCACAGAGGCAAGTACAGGGTCTTTACTGTAAATCCTGACCAGTAGGCTAATGTGAGGAATGGGGGCCAGCAGGGGGTACAGGAATCCATGTTTGGCCCAGGAGTCTCCCCTAGCAGACTAGTCCAGTGGCAGGTCCAGGGCAGTTTTGTCATGAGACCCAGTGAGGAGGGATCTGTTTGACCTTGAGCTAGAAGTTTCAACATCTGACCCATTAGGAGCAGAAGTTTGCCAATACCTGGTACAAACTAGGTTGAGTGAAATTCAAAGCACAATTGAAAATTAAACCATATATATGATAAAAATATTCCTTACTCAGACAAATCTTACCCACTAGGTTTTGGGACACTCTGGGACAAGTTTAGAATTTCACAGTATTGCTGCCATTGTTGGCCTGTTCTGTATTGCTAATTTTACCCTAGGAAGTCCAGAAATGCTCCTCCTTTCTTCCCTTCCTTTTTTCCTCCCTCCCTCATCCCTTCTTTCCTTCCTTCCAGCTCCTTTTCAGTTCAGCAGTATCACCCAAGGGCAAATCAGCAAGTAACCCTGTCTTCATTGGAATCAATTTTGTTCAGTAAAAGCTTTTTATAAGAAGTCCAGCAAGTGTACATTTCAAAGCTTCTTTTCTATTTAAGAAACCAAATTTTCATCAAACTTGAACTCAGCTGGAGAGATGAGTAGATTTTATTATTTTGTCATGTCAATAGAATTCAGTCTTCCTCTAGGCTTTGCCGGATGTTTTAAACTAAAAGGAAAATGTGTAGATGGAGTACTTTTTGTAAAAACCTTAGACTGAATAATCAGAGATCTTATGTGTTGGTTAGGAGACTCTGGAGAGAGATTCTCTGTGGGTTTGGGGAGGTGTGCACCAAGTGTTCCTGAATGGTCTTTCAATCTGGAAGGTTGAGGATTTTCTACTTTAGGTGTTTGTAGGACTATTTCATGAGGCTTTCGTTTACATTTAAAGGATTACAACCACTTCTTTGTTGTTATTAGCTAACGTCCAGTTGGCTCCTGACTCATGGTAACCCCATGAGTCTGTCACAGAATGAAACACTTCTGGGTCCTTTACTGTCCCCATGATTGGTTGCAGGTTGGATTGTTTTGCTCCATAAAAGTTTTCATTGGCTGATTTTTCCAAGATTGCCAGGCCTTTCTTCCTAGTTCATATTACTCTGGAACTCTGCTGATACCTGCTCAGCATCATAGCAACAGGCAAGCCTCCACTGATTGACGAGTGGTGATTGTGTTGAGTTGTGCTGGTTGGAAATTGAACCCACATCTTCTCCATGGAAGGTAAGACTTACACCACTGAGCCACCAATGCCTCATAACCATTTCTCAGGAGTACCTAAACCATCTGAGAAGTTATTTAACGAAGGCTTTTTTGCATTCTATAGCCGTATTCCATGTACTTTGATATTTGTCGTGAAGTAATGTCTAATTTGCCTTGCCAGCATGGTCTCTGTGAGTTACTATGCGAGGAGCTCAAGGCAGAACTTTTGTGAATTCTTAAGCTGAACCCTTCAAGCACTGTAGGACACATCCTGGCAGGCCCTACATTCTTTGTGGTTGGAACGTCTTGGGAATAAACCTGCCCTCCCAGTGGAGGCATGGTCAATACCCAGTTCCATCCATAACTGTCAGCTTCTATGTTTAAGACATATAAGCACATGATTGTTGGAGAACAAGGGCAGGCTGTTTGGAAACCTTCAGATTCCAGGTATGAAATGTTCTGTGTTCAATCAAGACTGTTGAAGGAGTTAATCTAAAATGAAAGTTAATCAAGAAATTCAGATATCTCTTCATACTTAGAAGCACTAATGATTGGTTAAGTTGAAACCCACGAATGTCTTAAAGGCTTAAAAACATGCAAGCCATCACCCCAGGACATGAAGTGTGAAATTCTTTCTCTTGAGTTCAGAAGGTCTGGCCACAGCAGGGTTGAGAACTGTTGGCTATGATGATGAAGACAGGGCATGTGGCTTCCATGGATGTCTTTCAATTGAACTTTGAATTAATTCTGGGCTGAAACCTTGGTTTGAGTCTTTCCCTGTGCTGTGTCTCATTCTGCTTCTCCTTCTATCTTTCTCTGTCCATCTTTATCTCTTCCTCTGTTCTTCTTCCTGTTTGCCTCTCTAACTTCCTCTGTTTCTGTCTGCTTTTGGCTGTCTTTCTTTTTTCAGCCAGAATCCTGTTCTGTCCTGCCTCTTCTCACCTCTGAACCCCTGGCTGTCCCCCAATGGTCAATAAGAAAGCTCTTGTTTCCACTAATGGTTTCCTTTTGGGGAATGTGCTACTGGTCACTCAAGCCTTCTTATTGCCAGTGTGAATTTGCACAGCTAGGCAGTCCTTTGCAATGTCTGCCCTGCAGCCTGCCCTCCAGTGTCTCTCCAGACATCCAGTGCCTCCATGCTTCCATTCCAAGCCCAGCAATGCTGTTTACTTTCCCTGGGGTGCCAGTGTAAATCCACATTGAAAGGTGTTCATTTGATTTGGCAGGAAACATGTTACTCATATTGGGCCGTGTGCTTGTTTTCTGTTGAGCCTTTGACATGTGGTCTTTGGCAAGCTCTGGTCGCTACACACGGCTTGGTTAAATGCTGCTTGGATGTGGTAAGATGGTGTTTCCCCCCCGCCCCCCTTTGGACTCTAAATTTAAAGACTTTCTTTCCCTAAAATGTGGTCTTACTGTCTTTATGGTCCATTAAATGTATGTGGGAAATGATGTAAACCTAGTTGGGCAAGGCTTTTAGTACCTACTGTGGGCTCAGTAAGGAGCTCTGGTGGCATAGTTGGTAAGACATTTGGCTGCTAACTAGAAGTCGTTGGTTCAGACCCACCAGTTGCTCCACTGGAGAAAGATGAGGCAATCTACTACCAAAGAGATTTATAGCCATGGAAACCCAGCAGGGGTCGCTGTGAGTCAGAATCAGCTCGGTTTGTTTGTTTGGTTGGTGGGCTCAGTGGCGTCTCTGGTGGTATAGACCGTTAAGCACTTGGCTGTTAACCAAAAGGTTATAGGTTTGAGTCCAGCCAGAGGCACCTACTTCTGAAAAATTAGCCATTGAAAACCTTGTGAGTACAGTTGTATTCTGACACACATGGGGTTGCCGTGAGTCTGAACTGACTTGAAGGCACTGGTTTGGTTTGATGGGCTCAGTACCTAATGCTGAGTACATGGAAAAGTTGACTACCTTTATATGACATATTTTGCATAATAAACCTCAGTTGTAGAATAAAAATATGTGAATTGGATTGGAATATAAAATTCCTGATATCTGACCATTTCTTACCTACAAAAAGTCACTTTCATGTGGTTCAATCTGCTAGTATTGAATGACTCTTTCTCTTTTGTTTCATTTATTCATTTATTAGAGACATACCTACTGAACATATTTCTGGTACTGAGCATTTTGCTAGGTGTTAGAGTTTTGAAGAGAAATTGCAACTGTTCCCTGCCCTTTAGCCAGGAAGACAACCAACTTCAGTACAAGTGTAAAGTACTCCAAAGAAAGTCCCTCAGAGAGTGCTGAGGACATGGCAGGGTGACCCTGGTTTGGCTGGGACTGTCCCATTTTTAGCACTGAAAGTCCTGGGCAAACGGAAACCTGCTTACCCTGTGGAATGTGGAGAGTTATGGGTGCCATGGAAAATAGCAGCAACAACCTTGTGGCTAAAGAAATTGAGGCCTGAAAATGATGGCCACCCTTCCACCAGGGAAGAGACAAAAAGCACATAAGCAAAAGAAAAGCTTCAGGAAGTTTCCCGGTGGAGAGAACTGTTTAATTTGTTTAACCAGCTTTTCTTTAAATTATTTGACCTTGGAGCTCTTTTGTTTGTTTGTTTTTTCCTTCACATCCTGTGAACATCTTTGAGTTCTCCCCTCTTGTGCCCTTTGGGGAAAAATTGCATCAATCTCTATCCTAAAGTGCACATTATTACCTTATATTATTATTAGTCTTTGTCATGAGTTGGGCAAAAATTACTGTTCAAATAGCCCATCACAAGAAAATTTAATAATAATGCAATCTTGGGATTAAAAGGTTTTTCAGAAGGGTTGCTAATGTGTTGTAGAGGGTCGAGAGAGTTACTGCAAGGCTCTTTTTTTCTGGCTGACACTCACAGAGCCGGGCTGCCTGCTCACCTCTTCTGGCAAGTGTACTTTTTTTTTTCCCCCCTCACTGATGGCTGAACCAAGTTGTTATGGAAACGGCAATGGTCTCCCCCTTTTGAGAACAGCGCCTTGCTAATAATTAGAGAGCATGGCTGAGCAAACTTTGGTGGAAATGATTAATCTTTGCAAAGCACAGGTAAGCCTAAAAGATTGAGCAGGTGTTTTTTGGCCTTTGCACTTTCCAGCCACAGAAAACTTAAATTTGGAATAAGCTAAGGAAGTTAAGGTTTTTTGCATCTTTCCTTACTTTAAAAAAGAAAGTCATCCTTTAATAGGATGGTATAATTGGCTTTTTAAATTTAAATGTTTAAAGGCATCCCTTAAGTTTATAGTTTCTCAGAGTGTCCTTTGTAAACCACTGCATGCTTGTTAACATGCAGGTTTCTAGGACTTTTCCACACCCACTAAGTCAGAATCTCTGCGGGGGGGTGAGGGGAGTCTTAGAATTTGATTCTTTAACAAGCTCCCTAGGTAATTTTGATGCTAGATCCTTGGAGTTAGGCCTTATTCTAGGACAGAGGTTGGCGAACTTTTTCTGTCAAGGGCCAGGTAGTAAATAGTTGAGACCTTGCAAGTCTCTCCTTGTGTGAGAGTTTCTTGGGCATGGGCTGTGTTCCACTACTACCTAATTACAAGTCAGCAGGCTAGATATGGACCTCTGGCTTTAGTTTGCTGACATCTGCTTTAGGATATGGTAAGTGCTTCAGGATATGGTGGTGCAGAGGTTAAGTGCTCAGCTGCTAAACAGAAGGTAAGTGGTTCGTATCCACTAGCTGCTCCATGGAAGAAAGATATCATAGCTTGCTCCTGTAAAGACTGCAGCCTTAGAAACCCTATGGAATAGTTTTGCTCTGTATTAATAGAGTCACTATGAGTCAGAGTCAACTTGATGGTAGTGGATTTGGTTTTCACTTTTTAAGTACTGCCCAGTTAATGAGACATCAGTTTTCAAAGTCACTCACCCATCCCTTGGCTGCTACTCCCCTCAGTCTTTCCTGAAGCCAGGTAGAAAGAGAAGGTGCCTTTGCTGGTGGAGGGAGGATGAGGCTGCTTTTGAATGAGTTAATGGTGAATCATTCTTTTGATACCATAGTCCCTGAGGTGAGTTTTAAAGTGAATTGGGACCTTTAACCACCTGTCTTATTGACGATTAGGTGGTTTCCTAGTTTTGAGGATATCATAGAGGTAAATGGATGAACATATATCTCTTTTTGGTAGGAGCTTAGGTTTTTCTCGGTATGAGACATCAGAGGCACTTGGTGTGTATAAACAGAACAGTCTGAAAGCAGATCCTTAATTCCATTTTAAAGTCTTGACATGATAGAATCCAAGTTGCATTTCAAAGCTGCGTTTTCTAACAGCAGTTCCCCTAACCTTGATGCTGACCATTATTCTTTTCTCTGAGGTCTGGCAGGTGCAGGACATCACAGTCTATTCCTAGAGGGTCTTTCTACTGTGCCCAAACAGATGCAAGACATGATAGCTTACACCTGAAGGGTCTTGATGCCCAGATTATCAATAAATCTTTACAGTGGACCCCTAGAAACAGACATGATTGAGAAAACAATTTTTATAGCAGGTTACCCAAAAAACCTGTCCTGTGACCATCCTGTAAAAAACTGAAGAGCACAGTTGTAATTATGTATGGTTAACCAATCATGTAATCCTACCTAGGTGTTATCCACCTATCCCTGATAATTCCCTGCTTTTAGATATCTGGCCTTTGACTCCCCTGATTGTCTTTCAGACCATTACAATTTTTCAACTTTTAGTTCCTGCTCCAAATGTACGAAAGTGTTTTCTTCCTTATTGTCCGGTGGAATGGTCACCTTCACTCTGTCAATTTAGATGTCTTCCTGGTCTAGATTATTTCTATCCTTCAGAAAACTTCATTTACTTCTCCTTAACCAGGCTCTGTGATGTAACTCTGTGACATCTTGAAGGAGGAAAAGGAAGTGTGGTGGTGGTGGTGGTGGTGGTGGTGGTGTGATTTGAGGTAAAAACCAAACTCAGTACCATCGAATCGATTCTGACTCATAGCAACCCTCTTTAAATCTTTACGGAAGTAGATTGCCCGGTCTTCCTTCCATGGCTGGTGGGTTTGAACCACCAACCTCTGGTTAGCAGTCAAATGACTTAGGCACTACACCACCAGAGCTCCTTGATTTGAGGTAAAGCTGATAAATATTACAAGTCCAAGCCATGGTGACCAGCTGTGAAAATGGCAGCCTGTGAAGGGACTCCTTTCTTAATTAGTGTGAAATATCGGCTCCCAGGTGAGCTCACTAGGATTGACTTCCCCCCGGCAAAGTACTATCGTACCCCCAGTTTTTTTCCTGCCCCACTTCCTCTTTAGGTCTTTTTGTCCAGTTCCTCCTGTGTCTCTCAGGCATGTCATTTGGTGTCCAGCAAACCCCACCTCTTCTTCTCACTCAGGGTTGGGTTTGTGCCTATGCCCTGATTTTCTAGGTTGTTTTGAAAGTCCACATGAGTTAAGCAATTCAATTTAAATGAGTGTTACCGTCTTCAAATATCACTGTGGCACATTCTGTCTTATATTCATCATAGCTCATTTTTCACTGCTTTCAAAAGGTTTTCAAAGTGAAAAGGGTACTGTTCTCTAAGCATTAACTAGTCAGTATTAGAGAATGCAGTCTTACATGTTTTGTTGTGTTGTATTGGGTGGGTTTACTTTATCCAGACTGCATACATGCAGCCCAGTGATGAGCTTTTCTGCTTCCTTTGTTCCAGTATTCTTTTTTTTTTTCCAAATGCTTTGCTTAGTTTCAGATTTTCTTTTTATGTGTTTAAGGAGGAAATAGTTCCCCTGGACCACAGCCATGAATGCATTGACTAATGCTGCTTTCAAAACGTATTTCTGTTCACGTCCTTGAAGCTTTCCTTCTTTGTGTCATAGCAATTTCTTGCTATTATCTTATTTTCTGATTTCTTTTGAAGGGATAATGATGGTGGCCCATTTGTGCATTTTCTAATGTTTTAATTCAGTTATGCTCATACTGCTGCTTATGCTAGAAACATAATGGCACACACACCTGAGTTGTTCTCTTTGATTCAACTTGAAAATCTGTTTCCCACATGGTTAGAGTCTGTATATTGTGGTGTCATTAGCTTGTGTAACTCTGCGATGTCATTGCATCTTGCTGTTATCAAATATAAGAACATTTTCTTTTGACATATTTATATCCACTTCCACGACGACTTTGCATGCATTTATCACAAAGTGATTTAAAGACTTTTCTTATTCATTGTTGTTTATTTAAAAAAGAAAAAAAACTTTTATGCCTTTTATGTATTTTCTACATAGAAAAACTCTTTATGCTTTGCTTTTCTTGCATGATATTTTTCCTCTTGATTTTTCTTTTTTTATTCCTTCTTTCCAATATATTTTTACTTGTCAGTGTTTTCTGTGGGCAACAATTTTCCCTCCATTGATTTCCTTGGGATTGTATTTAACTTGCCTCCCAGAGATTGTGCTTTTTCCTTTGATTGGGGTGGGGCACTGGGGAATGTGAAGGGGAGAGTTAGTGCTGACTGTTAAGGGCAGCTCAGTGAGGGCTTAGGGAGCTTGGAGTTTAGATTCAGAAACCAGTTGCCATCGAGTTGACTGACTCATGGTGATTCCTTGTGTGTCAGAGTAGAACTGTGCTCCACAGGGTTTTCCATGGCTGGTTTTTCAGAAGTAGATTGCCAGGCCTTTCTTACTAGGCACAGCTGGGGGGTCTTGAACTTCCACCCTTTCAGTTAGCAGCCAAACACTAACTGTTTGCATGACCCAGGCACTCCCAGGGCTCATAAAGGCCTTGGTTTTCAGTGCATCCTCCACTCTCTGGCTGGCTGACTCTGAGCCTCAGGCCCCTCCTTTGCAACATGCAGATGATTGCACCTCCTTTCAAAAGGGTTGTTTGGAGTATCAGATGCACATAAACTGTTTGGCACATGCCTGCCAAAGAGCAAGAACGCCATAAAAGGCAGCTGTTACCAAGAGACCAAATAAACCAAACCTGATTCTGACTCATAATGACCCTGTAAGACAGAGAAGAGACAGCTGGACATTTGACTGCTAACCAGAAGGCTGATGGTTCAAACCCACCAGCCACTCCTCAAAAGGAAGATTAGGCAGTCTACTTTCATAGAGATACCGCCTCAGAAACCCAAGGACGGGTCGCTATGGCTAAGAACCAACTCAATGGTGGTGAGTTTTTTTCTTTTTTAAATCTTTATGAGAGCAGACTGCAATAGATGGGTTCGAATAACCGACCATTTGGTTAGCAGCTGAGTGCTTTATCCACTGGACGACAAGGGCTCCTTAAAACAAGGAGAAGGTAGGTGAATCTGTTACAGCTGCACCACAGAATGTGAATCCTTTCTACAAATTCAACCTCTCCCATCCACTTAAGAATAAATACCATGTCTCTGAATATGCCAGTTCTCATGAGCCCTATCTATTTCTGACCTAAAATGCTGTGATTCATTATTCAGCCTGAAAATTCAGGTTCTGTATCTGTGGCTCACTATTTCGACTATTGGATGAATGAATCTGCTCACAAGAAGGATTTGGCAGAATGACTTCAGTTTCCTTGGTTTTGATCCTAAGAACAGAAGTGGCAGGTGTGACAGTCATACTTCATGACCAGGTTTGCTGCCTAGCCACGTGGGTTCTTTTTCAGTCCTGTTGAAACAACTGAGACTGCTTGAGCTTTTTTATGTGCTATTTAGCTTTGGGAAATTGTTGGCTTTGGAGAATTATTCCTATTCCCAAACTTGATTTTTGATTGTACAGCTTCCATAAGAGTTTGGTTTTAGCAGCTACCTTTCTTCAGTGAAAACTACCATATATGGTGACTGTCTTAGTTTCCTACGGTTGCTGTAATGAAATATCATAAAGTGGGTGGGTTATATGGACAGAAGTTTACTGTCTTGCAGTTTGAGAGGCTAGCAATCCAAATTCAGTGAGGCCGTGCTCTCTGTGGCTGTTGTAAAGGAGGTTCCTTCCTTGTCTGCTACAGCTCCTGGAGCACCCCCGGCATTTCTTGGCGTTCCTTGGCTTGAAGATCATTTCACTTGGCCATCTTCCCCCTGTGTGTCTCTCTGTGCCTTTTCTGCTCTTTTGTAAAGACACCACTCAGACTGGATTAAGACCCAGTCTAATCCTGCATGAGCTCATGCTGACAACATCTTCTAATATACTGTTTCTAAACTAGCTCAAGTTCATAGGTGCTGCAGATTAGGACTTCAGCATATCTTTTTTTGGGGACTCCATTCAATCCATGACAGTGATGATCCCTTTACTGAGGTTGATGAAGGGCACAGGAGAAGCACTGTGTGAGAGGTGTGGACTATTCTACTTCAGTCTCCTATTGTTGCTGCCAGTATGACATTTTCTTCATTTCTTTGGTTTGTTTTGTGGTTGGATTCTTACTTCTTTGTCCCCTGCACTTAGCTTTACCTTCATGAGAATGTTTGCTGCTTTTGTAGCTCCTGAGCTATGTACATTCTCAAATTCCAGCTTGGTGATATTGGTGGAAAATTAGGTAAGAAGATTATTTATTTATTTATTTTTTGGTAAAGGATTACCTTATTTTTTTAAAATATAATACCTTCTTTCTACTGATCTGTCATCTGTTTCCATGGAAATAGAATTAGAAGATAGTTTCTGATGATCAAGGCTGGCTCCTGATTCCCACTCTAGTTTCCATAGAGATGGAAGCAAAACTAGTGGAAGATAAGGTATAAAGGATTCTATACAGTAGTGAACTGGAGAGGCACCATTGAGCTGTGGTCCAGGCCCTTCTCTGGAGGTGACTGCGTAATCAGTTTGGTCATTAACCCTCTAAAATTTGGTAGAAGTCCAGGGCTTCTTCCTAATAGGTAAGGCTATTCTATTAGAGGGAGCTCTGGTAGCATAGTGGCTAAGGCACTTGACTGCTAACCAGAAGGCTGGCAGTTCAAACCCGCCAGCCACTCCTTAGAAGGAAGATGGGGCAATCTACTTCTGTAGTGATACTGCCTCGGAAACCCAAGGAGGGGTCGCTATGAGTCAGGTCCGACTTGACGGCACATAACAATAACAATAACAAATTCTATTAGAAGTTTTCCACCCTTCTTTGTCTCTGGCATAGTCTGTAGATACAGCTTCAGTCCTCCTGGATACTGACCTTGGCTTCTTCTTTACAATTGTCTCTAAAGCCATTGACTGAATCGGGTATTGATTGCCTGGCAATTTCTGTATTTCTGGTCTCCCAAGGTGGGCAGGAAGAGAGAAGCTGGCTTTTGTCTGCCAGAAGTTCAGCCTCCCTGAGTCTACACACTGGCAGAAGCTTTCAGAATTTTCTATCTGCTTTAGTAAGCAGACACAGGAACACAAAGGCAAGGCTGAGTGACATTGTCATGAACCACACTTCACAATATCTGAGGGCTGTCTTGGTCTTTTGTCTGGAAATTATGAAATTGGCTTTATGCTTTTACTTTCAAATCAGTCTGCATCCTTAACAGAACAGTTGGTCCGGAGCCGACTAATTGATATCATTAACAGAAATAATCTGTCAGAATAAAAAAGGATGTCCTTTGAAGAAAATGGTTTTAAACTAAGTAAGAATGAAATGGGATGTTTGAGTGGGATTTTCCTACTTTGGATTCATGGTTTTTGTTCCTGGGTATGGGAGGGGAGAACCTAGGACAAGAATCTTCTCGGATGGCAGAAGCTATAAAGGTTGAAGCCTTGCCACCTGCTGAGATTGGTCCCTAATCCAGATGGCTCTGGTTGGAAGGCACTTTAGGTGATGGTCTTGAAGCTTCCTCTGCATATTGTTGTTGGTATGTCACTTTTGACCCCTAGTGACCCCAAGTGACAAAGGAGAACTCCCCCATAGGGTTTTCTAGGCTGTTCTATGAGAACATATCACTAGATCTTTCTCCTATGGAGGTGCTGGGTTGGTTCAAACCTCCAGCCTTTCAGTTTGCAGCTGAGTACTTAACCATTACGCTACCAGGGCTCCCTTCCTTTGCACAGTAAGAGCATTTCTTAAGGTTTAGCACTGATGTGGATCTGAAGTGGCAGTGCTGCCCAAACCCTTAACCCTTTCCTGGAAGGGAGAAGGTAGTAGTGGCTTAAAGGTCTACTCTGAGAGGCTATACATAGCTCATAGTGGGAAAATCATTTGATCCTCAGAGATGTCCAACAGCTTTTTGATTTTGAAAGAGGACAAAAGGGAGTGAGCAACAGCCACTGAGGATTAAACTCTCAGATCCAAAGTAGGAATGTAAACTCTTACATCTTCTGTCAGCACCTCAGTTGTTATGTGTGGATTACTGATCTGAAGAAGGATCTGGAAAGCTGGACCTTCAGGCAGCCCTCAGCTCATCACATTCTCCACAGAAGAAGGCCCTTCCAGGGGAATCTCACTGCGGCTCTTGGGGCATCTGCTCCCTGTTCTCCTTTGGCCCGGGTTGATTCTCAAGTCCCTGGGATATTTGGCTAAGGCATTCTGACACAGACACCTGCACCTTTACCCTTCCTGCTGGATGATGCAGGGACCTCACATGGGAGGAGTTTTGCTGAGATGCCCTCCTATTCTTCAGCTAGGTCTGCAGGTTGGATCCTTTTAGAGTCCAGGCTATCTGCATGTGTGCTTTGTATTTTCTTAGCTTTAGGTTTTTTTTTTTTTTTTTTTAAATTCTGTGTTTTAATTTATGCTCATTTCTTTTGCCTGTTTTGTTGAACCTTAATTGAGACAGGAAAAGGAAAATCTTTCAGAAGTGGGGATCTAACATGACGAGCTACTTAAGATTGGCGTAGTGACTTTCCATTTCCAAGGCCCTTGCCCAGCAGTGCTGAGAGGTGGATGAAAGTGGGGGTTTACCAGATAGGCATCACACAACAAGCCTTTTTTTCTGTGTCAGGTGTGATGCCAGGTGCATTACCTTGTTTGGTCATCATAATAGGCCAATGAGAAAATTGCAGAGTAGGTATGCAACAAAGATCTGTTGAGTAAGTAAATGGGTATTACCATCTGCATTCCACAGATAGGGAAACTGAGACTTGTTACTGATACTGGCCCAGCTCTGAATCCCAAAGTCCATGCCCATAACCGTGGAGTTACATGAACTCATCAGTGAAGTTAAGTCCCATCTCAGGCTTCCCTTAATCCAAGGATGCTCTTGCCATGGGGCTGGGTTTAGGACTCAGGCTGTCTGATTGTCAGTGCCTATCCCTGACCTCCATCATTGTTAGTAGCTGTATGTGTAGTTACTGTCTTCTCTTTCTTTGAAGCCCAGGTGTCTTTTGTCACTTCCTCTTTGTAGTCTTCCAAGAAGCATATTTACCTCATGCCCCAGCAGGGCTGGGTGCTTCTCTACTGATAATCTTGGGGTGTTCTTGGTCTTTGACCCTAGAGCTGGTATATTGCATACACTATGTCCTTTCTTGTTTGCCTGACCTCCCAGCCAGGTTATTGAGGGCAAGGGCTATATCTCCCATCTCAGCATCCAGTAGGTGCTCAGTAAATGTTTGTTACAGAAGGATACCTGATAGATGTTAACTCTGAGTAGAGTCTCTGACCCAGCAGGCCATCTGGTTGACCCCCCAATGAGGCATAACAAGAGCCTTCCTAGAGCCCCTGCCCCCACCCTGTTATCTGGAGTAGTCCCTCTTCTCTGTGACTGGTGGAAGGTTCTAGCCTGGTTGGAAACAGTAGAAGAGCTGACACAGTATTCACCCTTCACTTACTGTATAAAAGGGTTTGGTTGTAAGGTCATTAATCAAGCTGTCAGGTAGAACATGAAGTTCTTATTTATTATATAAGGAGGTACTTTATAAAGAATTTGAGCTGTGGTGAGGAATAGATATTGGACACCAATTATGTTGCTGCTATTAATCAAGATATTCATTTTTAGCAAGTAACAGGGACCATGAGGGATTGTAAAAGTAAATAAACTTCCCCAAGGATGAATTATACCATTCAATGATTAACTTCTCATTAAGAACATTGGATATTTACAAACTAGACTTTAAAAAAAGTTCGTAATAACTCTTCATTTAAATAGTATTTAAAATTAGGCATCTCAACATAAGGAGACGTAGCTAATTATTATTTATTTATTCCAAATAAATTCTTAGATTTCACACGTAGTCATCTATAAAAATCTAATCTAGACCTTTATTAAATAATTTCAAAAATACTTTATTTCTTGAGCTCTACGAGTCACATGGCTTACTCCAGAGTCACAACTGGTAGTGGCAAAGCCAATATTTGAGCCCATCACTCCTTCAAATATTTTTGGAAGTGCTTTGCCATAACTACTTCATTTACTTTTTAAACAACACCTGTTAGCTGGTGTAAGTCACACATGCATTATATTGAAGAGGAAATGGGCTGTATGTTGACATAGGCTTTAGAGTTGACTCTGCCCCGGTTTTCTTATGATAGGAGCCGATGACAGCATGATCGTGCCAGTGGACTAAAACAATGGAATCCTTGGCACTGAGTCTGGCATGTAGTAAGCTGTCAGGACATGTGAGCTATTTTTAATATGATATTTTTAGCATTTAAAAGCATATCTCCAAATTTGAGAGTGGTTATGATATCTTTAATAATAAATAAATAATAAAGCTGAAGTTATAAAAATAATTTTAATGCAAATATTTGTGTTTTCGATGCCAGTACTGATGGAAAATGAAGGTGTTTTGGGTAAGCCATGTAACACTACAGCCTTGTCCATGAACTCACTGAGGAGTTCTCATTAGCATTCAATAACAGTGCCCATGTGGAATGGTCTCTTTGCTTTAAATGAGATTTTGCTTGATTGCTATTTTTATTTTGAAAATCCAATTTTAGCTTTTTGCCTTACATAATAATGAGTTTTTTGATAAATATTGTCACCCTTTATTATAAGCGTGAAGGAGTGATAACAAACAGCTTTCTGCAATGAGATAGCGTAATAGATAAAATCAGATGCTAGGAGTCCACACATTATTGGCATAAATAAATACATCCCTTCTTATGGGGCAGAGGGGAGAGAATGTTGTTGGTGAGTTTGGAGATGCTGTCTCTGAAAATGTAGAGAATGGCTTTAGGTTCACATCTACTGTTACTTCTGTAGACAGAAGCTGTCATCCGAAGCAGACGTTATCATCTTCCTTGATTGATTTAGAGTAATTACAATTAGATAAGGAGACCCTGTGTGACACAGACGATTAAGCACTTAACTACTAACTAAAAGATTGGCAGTTCAAACCCACCCAGGAGAGCCTTGGAAGACAGGCTTTGCGATCTTCTTCAGAAAGATCATGGCCTTGAAAACCCTATGGAGTAGTTCTACTCTGCACACATGGGATCTCCATTAGTTGGAATCTACCTGATGACAACTAACAACAATAACAACTAAATAATTGTAATAATTAATTCTGTTTGGGTTTTACTTTCCTGTAGCTGAGTGCTCTATACATGCTATGGATAGTTAGTGGAAAAGTTGGCCCTGTGATAACTTTATTGCAGTGGGTTTCCACTGGGATGGCAGAAACTGCTTATCACAGCACAGGACAGAAAATAAATCCTGGAAGATCCATATAGCTCAAGTGACAATTTGAAAACAATAATCAGAGTGGTGAATAGAAGCTGAGACACAAATTCAGTTAACAGGCAGAGGAACTAATCTGTTGGGCACTGGATGGAAAGCCTATTTCTGAGTTTATTTCACAGTGTGTTACGGCAACGTTTCTTTAAATTGCAATTCATCTCCATTTAAAAGATATAATCTACATATTCTCATGGGAAATAATCAGAGACAAAGCTGTAGAAAACTTTTTTTTTCCCTCTGAAGTTGACCTTGTTTCCCAAGAGAACTTTTTTCACACTGAAATGTAATTTACTTGACCTTAACAAAATTGGAATAAAAAACACCACAAAGTTAAAAATGGTTTGGAAGAATCAGGGCTAAAAAAACTCATTTTTGCTACTCAAAAAAATTTATTTCACTTCTGGTAAGATGGAGGAATAGTCAGACAAGCGACACAGACCCTCTTCAAAAAAGAAAAGAAAAACCAATTGACAGAGATACAGAAGATAATCCTGGAGCCCTGAGCTTTGAAAGGAACTATACAGAACTGGATTAGGCACTAACCAGTGGAAGAACCTGAATGAAAACAGGACCTAGGAATAGGCTCTGTTTGCCAAAGTCGGCAGGGACATACAAGAGGCTGACACCAGAAAAGGAGACAGGTGGTGAATGTATAAGTGCTGTCAACCAGTGAACAGAGGAGCACACCACAGTACCCTGTTTGCATAGATAACATACAAACAAAACAAAAGAAAAAACAAATCATGGGCAAGTCACTCCAACATACAATCACCAATTAAATATAAACACAAAAATATCATAATACCTCAGAGACAACAGAGCATCACAGTCCACACAAAGAAGCAAGATAAAGCAGGAGAAACAGGGCACCAGGATACAGACCTAAAACATACCCTGAGGAAGATGCAGCATTGGAACTCCCTGATAAGGAATTCAAAAGAATTATATTTAGGTATCTTCAATGAATTGAGAGGCAGATCAAGGAAAACACAGAGAAAACCCTAGAACAATTTCAAAAGACAATACAAGAACAAAATGACAAAATAAATGAAAAATTAGAAATGATACAAAATCTACAGACAGAAATCCAGAAGATTAATACTAAATTTTCAGATACAGATAAGACATTGAATGGGCAAAGGAGCAGAATTGAATCAATGGAAGACAGAATTAATGAGATTGAAGGCAAATAATACCTGAACACTTATTTGGAAAGGGATCAATCAGAAAAAAGATAAAAAGATCAAGACAAAATGAAGAAAGACTAAGGTTCATGTGGGATACCATCAAAAGGAATAACTTATGTGTAATCAGAATTCCAGAACAGGAAGTGACAAATAAAACCACAGAGAAAATTGTCGAAGATTTGTTGGAAGAGAATTTTCCTGGTATAATGAAAGATGAGAATATATCCATTCAGGAAGTCCAACAAGCCCCAAACAGGATAGACTCCAAAAGAAAATCACCCAGACATATCATCAAACTCACCAAAACCAAACACAAAGAATAATGAGAGCAGTATGGGAAAAATGAAAAGTTACCTACAAGGGGCAACCAATAAGACTAAGCTTGGATTTCTGGGTAGAAAACATGCAGGTGAGAAGACAATGGAATGACATATGTAAAACCCTGAAAGAGAAAAATTTCCAACCAAGAATTATGTAACCAGCAAAACTGTCCCTTAAATATGATGGTGAAATTAGGACATTCCTAGATAAGCAGAAATTAAGGGAATTTGTTAAAACCAGACCAACCTTACAAGAGATGCTAAAGGGAGACCTTTGGACAGAGAAGCAGCAACAGGCAACAACAACTGACCATTAACACACATGATGATATAACCCAGAAACCAATCCAGCTATGGAAGTATCCAAAGTAAATAAGCCTACAAGATTGTAAACAGGGAACTAGAGACATCAATTGACAAATGAAGACAACTACAAACCAAAAAGGGGAAAAAAACTGTGTCGTTACAGAACTTCTAGATGGTAGGGAAGTCAAGACAACTACAAGATAGAATGGACTGTTCTAAACTTGGGAAGAAAACTCTAAATCACAGCATAACCTCAAAGAAAAATGATAAACATTCACATCAAAATAAAAAAGAGAACCAGCACAAATATTTAGCAAATACTCAAACAACAGCAATGAAGGAAGCGATAACATGATTCATAAACAAAATGAGCTCAACATAGAAAATGACATGGAACAAAGAAATCAACACCACAAAAAAGCACATAACGAAAATGACAGTAACAAATTCATATTTGCTGATAATGACCTCTCTGGCAAGGGACTTATCTCTAAGATTTATAGAAAACTCCAACACCTCAACAGCAAAGGAATTAACAATCCAATTGAAAAATGGGCAGAAGACATGAATAGACACTTCACCAAGTAGGCTATTCAGGTGGCTAGCTAATACATGAAGAGATGCCCATAATCATTGGCCATTAGAGAGATGCAAATCAAAACAACAATGAGATACTATCTCACCCCAGCATTGATGGCAAGGTTCAACGAGACAGAAAGTAACAAATGCTGGCGGGGATATGGATAGATTGGGACTCTCATATGCTGCTGGTGGGACTATGAAGTGATACAACCACTGTGAAAGCAATACGGTGATTCCTTAGAAAACTGGAATTGGAGATACCATTTGACCCAGCAATCCCATTACTAGGTATATATCCTACAGAAGTGAGAGCTAGGACAGGAACAGATATATGCACACTCATGTTCATCACAGCATTATTTACAATAGCTAAAAGATGGAAACAACCTACATGCCCATCAGCAGAAGAGTGGATGACCAAACTATGGTACATACATATAATGGAATGCTATACAGTACTAAAGAATAATGTAGAGTCTGTAAGACACCGGATAATGTGGATGAACTTGGAGGCCATTATGCTGAAATAAGTCAATCACAGAAGGACAAATATAGTATTAATTCCTTGTTGTGGAAGGTCAAGGAAAGGTTTATATATGGAGGAAAACTTTCTTTGTTGGTTAACAGGAGTGGGAGGGGAGGGAAGGGAACACGGCCAAAAAAAAAAAAAAAAAATGCATTGACCCATGTCACTTCAGTTTTGTGTATTTCACTGTAGATAAATTATATTTCAATAAAATACATTTTTAAAAAAGCATATTTCAGTAAATATACTAAAAGAGATGCAGGGAGACCCGTAATTCCCATAATAGCTTACACCCACTTCTGGCTGATAGAGAAGAATGTTAGTGTTGAGAGTGGTAGGCAGTTGTGGAGTTTTGGGTGGTATAGTGGTCATGCAAAATTCATTCTTGCAACCTGGGTTCGATTCTTGGGCAGCACATACTTCTTGTAGGAATTCTGGTGGCATAGTGGTTAAAGTATTCGGCTGCTAACCAAAAGGCTAGCATTTTGAACCTACCAGCTGCTCTGTGGGAGAAAGATGAAGCAGTCTGCTTTCATGAAGATTTACAGCTGAGAGGTAACTGGAGCCTGTGGAGATGGGATGACCTGTTTGGAGCAACATGACTGGTCAGGGCCAGGGCTAGATCTACATTCAGGATCACATACTTGGGGTCTATTTGCCTCAGTGCCCTTTGCCTCTTGCAATATTTAGTGTTTTGTTTTTTTTTTCACTACCTTAGTGTATTGTGTTCCAAGTCCCTGAGTAGTGCAATTGGCTAAAGCACTCACCTGATAACTGAAAACTTGCAGCTTCAAGTTCACCAAGAGATGCCTCAGAAGCAAGGCCTGGCACTCTCCTTCTGACAAATCTGCCATATGCAAACCTTGTGAAGCACAGTTCTGCTGGCACACATGGGGTTGCCATAAGTCAGTGTCAACAACAACTGGTCTGGTATTGTGTTCTCTTGATTTCTAGGCTCACATTTGCCTGAGTTTCAGAAGAACCACAAAATAAATGACCTTTCAGTGGAGACTTCAGCAGTGACTGATGGGAGCAATTCTCTCTTCTTGGACTCACTTCCTTTCAATTTAAGAATTGTGGAATTGCCTTGGTTGTAGGATCACCTGCTTTGTCTAGGACATCTGTCCTTGTGCATTTGCAAGGTCTTTTTTTGTTTGTTTGTTTTAGATGAGACACAGCCCTCAAAGGTAAAGACTGAAGGCACAGCAGGTTGCCCTTAGTAGGGGAGCATGAGAACAGGTCAGAGTTGGTTTCTTTGAGTGCAGGAAGCAAGTGCTCTTTCAGAGTTGGGGTAGTAGATTTAGCCTAGTTGGGGAAACCTGGGGCTCAAAAGGTTGTGATGGAACCTTCACTGTACACGTGAGAAACCCTTGAGGGTTAGACTATCTTGTCATTGTTGCAGCACCATAATGTGGAAGGCTTTCATTAAATATTTGCATAAATAACAACCACTTCCTGTGATTGTTCCTGAACTGAGCTCTGTGCGGAGGCCTTATGACCCTACTCCCTGGATTTACAAGGTATGGAAAATAAAGTGTGTACCACTTGCCTAACATTATCAGCCAGGAGTCCCTAAATCTGAATCTGAATCCAGGCTGTGCCCAGTTCTTCTGTGCTACTTTGGAGAGGTGCATGTAGGTTTTAGCTCCCTGCCCTCCTGGCTGATTCCCTTGTGAATTGAGCCATCACAAGTAGAAGCACTTCATGGTTTACATGGGTTATCATCAGGATTTCCAACCACCTCAATCATGGCCAACAAAGCAAAACCAGAGCAGATCTAAATTTTTAAAATATGGGTGATCTGGAATGATAATTGGATTGGGAAAAATTACAGGCTGAAGCCTTAGAATTGGAGAATTGGAAGAGGTGTAGTGAGCCCTTTCAGGAGATTGGATTATTGGCAGGACTGTGGAGAGCAAAACACATTCAAAGTGATGCGGTCAGCTACCTACCATCTTTGAGTGGGACACCACTGTTACTGACTCTGCTCAAAGTCTGTTGGTCAAGAGATTTGGTTGTTATGTAACATGTACACTGCCCTTGTTTTCCAAGAGGGAGAGTAAGTTTCTGGAAAGCAGGGCTTTGATCTATAGTTTTTCCCATTCTGATTACTTTTCCACTTTACCCAAATTTTAAAAATTTGAATCTGTTCTTGTTTTGCTTCCTTGGCCATGACTTAAAGGTTGGAAGCCTTGGTTGTTAACTATACCCAATAGAATTGAACCCATTTTGGGAGGTGAGCTTCTCTACTAACCACACCAGGAGTTCTCATCCCCTCTTGGCTCGCATTTCTGTTTTTTCTCTGATTCAGAGCAGTGAATGTGGGCAAAAGGGGAGGGAGGCTTTTCTCTGGAACTGTGATTCCAGAGTTTTCCAGAGCTAGTAGCAGAAAGCTGTAGCACTGGTGTCAGCCAGCAACATTCTGTAGCTAGAGTACTAACTATTTCCAGTTCCGGTGAGGAGAATTACTTCTGAGTTATGGGATGATTTGTAGACAAGAGAAGCCCTAACCAGTAACTAGTTACTCTTCAGCTAACCCCAACTCAGGGTGGCCTCATGTGTGCAGAGTAGAACTATGCTCCATAGGAATTTTAGTGGCTGACTTTTTGGAAGTAGATCACCAGGCACCTCTGAGTGGACTTGAACTGCCAACCTTTCTGTTGGCAACTTAGGAAGTTAACCATTAGCACCATGCATGGCCTCCAGAGAAGCCATAAGTGGAGAGAATTAATCTAGCATGTGTCGCTACCCCAGGGGCCTGAGCCAGAGGCATCAGTGCCTTGGAAGCAGAAGAGGTTTGTCTTTTATTTCCTGTGGGTTCTCTTTATAAATATTGGAATTTTTCTTTTGGCAAGACAGTAACAAACCTATCATTTTGGAAGGTGAAGTAATGGAAAAACCTGTTTCATTACCACACAGTCGTGATTCTTGTTCTTTTCAGATTGCAGTTCTTCTAAATGACTCACAAGAAGAATCTAGAAACTTCCAAGCTTTGCTTTGTCCTGACATACAGGCTCTTCGTGGTACACAAAGCAACATATTTATGTTAGAGGAGCTAAATGGCTTTCCTACAGATGAAAGATTCTTCATAAAAAGAGTTTGTTTAGGTAATCCTGCCTTCTGCATTCTTTGCTTGGTGATTATGAATTTGTGTATTAAAGACTCTGAGAAGTCTTGAGAAAGAAACCTGTTTAATTTTATCCTGGCATTTCCAGAACTTAACTTAGCATCCAAAATTTTAATTTATCTGAAACACACTTTTAGAAATGGGGCTTTAGATTTTTTAGAAGACATAATGACATCTAAAAGTTAAATTATGTTTATTCATGAGCATATTATTATTTTGATTCAAAGCCTAATCCTGTAGATAAAGGGCCAATAAACTTCCTGTAAAGGACTAGATAGTAAATATTTTAGGCTATAACAGCCAAAGGGTCTCTGTTGCAACTACTCAACTCTGCTGTTGGGCTGTGAAATCTACCACAGACAATACATATGTGAATGGGTATAGCTGTGTTCTAATAAAAACTTTATTCATAAAACCAGGCTGGATTTGGCCTGTGGCTTGTAATTTGGCAACCCCTGCATTAAATCCCGTGTCTTCGGATCTGTCTGCTGCGTACTTCACACTGTTTGCTCTGACTGTGCCATGCACACCTTCTTCTCCTACTGAGCTTCACAAACTGACTCAAGCATACGGCCTCCCACAGGCTTTCCTGGATTCCCAGGAAAACTGGAGATCCTGCTCCTCTGTCCTCTGTAGGTCTCTGTGGTGTCCTTGATCATAGCCTTAAGCAGCTGTGCTGTCATTACAAATTTTCTTTCCTACCCCAAATGTGAGTTCCTGGGGCGCAGAGATCTTATTATTGGGCTGTATCTCTAGCTCCAAGGACCATGGACCTGATTAAGAAGAGGCACTCACTGTGAGCTTGTTGAATGTATATGATGTTGTGAAATATATATATATATATATATATATATATATATATATATATATATTTTACACACACACAGACATGTATATATACATATACATGTATACACACACACACACACATATTTTTATAGGAGCTCAGGTGGCATATGACTGCTAACCAGAAGTCTGGTGGTTCAAGTCCACCAGCCATTCCTCAGAAGGAAGGTTGGGCAATCTACTTCCGTAGTGATACTGCCTCAGAAACCAAAGGAGGGGTTGCTATGGGTCAGATTTGACTCAACGGCCGTGCGTTTGTTTTTTTATATATTTTGTATGTGTGTTTTGGTGAACTCTTAGCACTAAGGTTGGCTAAGTATAGAGGGAAGAAATGCTCTTTTCAAATAATGTTTTCAAGTATCCCAAAAGACACGGATCATTTGGATGAATCCAGGGATGAATTCCACAGGGTTCTTGGGTGAAGAAAGGATGAAATGAGGCTACTGTGCGCTGTAGTAAATTATGCATGTGGAAGAGAAAGGCTGAGTGAAAATGATAATTTAGGGGGCAATGGGGAAGAATTTGAAAGATCTGAAGGCGTATTTTTCTCCTTCTTTCTTCATATATTAGAGATTAAATGATAGAGACCTTTTTTCTCTTTTTACCCAGGACTTTAAAATATTTTTCTGGTAACTTCTCTTCCTATTACATGACTGCCCTAATTACATATCTAGTTTTAAGATAATAGAATTGCATTTTAATGTGCTCTCTGCTCTATCTAGATTTATGATATCTCTCCTTTCATAGGCCTTCTGAAAAAAAATTTAACTGAATTAATATTAAAATAAAGTAGGTGAATTAAAAGGAAATGAACCTTAAAAATCTCAGGACCAACCCATATGTTCACTAAAGACTGACCTCCCCAATATAGAAGTTGACAGCCCTGCTTTCACCCACCTTGTGATGGGATATCCCATGGATGCCTATGCTGTGCTGATGCTTGTGAGTTGGCCTAGTATGGAGGGAAAGGAAATGTCTCCTGATGTTCCCTACAGTCTAAATGGAATTCATCTGGAAGAGGTGATGTGTTGATCTTTCCTGAGCCCATTTCTGGGAATAGGGTAATGTCTCAGCAATTTAACCCCTAGAAGGGCTACAGAGTATAGTGGCTTTCGGTGTTCTGTCAGGGAGACCATGGAAAAGTCCTATCTGATGCCATTGCTGATAGATGGCTGACCTTGGGAGAGCCACTTGATATCTTGGCCTTCAGTATCCAGATGACTCTATCTGTGACTGGAATAATTGACTGGCTCCCTGGATTTTCTCAGATGTTAGCAAATGAAAACATCTAAATTCAACTCACAAACTCAGTTGAATATTAAATATTACTATTCGTGTCTCTCATTTTTATCTTATAGAACTGGAGTAGAGGAGATCTACAGAGATTTTTAAGCTCTAACAATTGAAAGAAGTGAATACCACATTTGTGTTGTTAATTTCATTAATAGATAAGCCCTTGTGTCAAGGAGCTCATATCTGAATAAAGATAGTGGATACACAAACCCCTCATTGCAGGGATGGGGAACAATGGCATGTAGAAAGCACTGTGGGGTATGGAGGAAGACATGTCTAGTTGTCTGTTTGGAATGTGAATTCAGGAAAGGCTTCCCAAGAGATAGCATAGTTGATTTGGGTGTTTAAGGATTACCTGATATGATGTTCACTATATAGGAAGGCAGGGTGCCAGGTATTCTGGAAATAGAGAACTTAATTCCCAAATAACTTTCGTGCTCATAGGCATTGAGGAGTAACAGAAAGGGTATGTGTTCCCCCAGCTAGCCACTCAGAAAAACATTTCTAGCTGTGGAACATACACATAATGGAACTCATTATGTAAAGTGTTGAACAGAGAGTATGGTGGTGTTTGTTCTATATTTTCTATTATTACACTCACTTTTATAAAGCTAGAAGAACTAAGAGAAACTAAGTAGTTGGGAGGCTGTGCAGCAATTACCCCCAAAGGTACAACCTCACTGAGGAGAGCAGTGATGATTCAGCACCAAGGACAGCAGCCTGCAGGTTGCGCAGCACCATGACATGGTAAATCCCTTTCTTTGTTGATGATTCATGGATATTGGATGCTGTAAGGAGTGAGATGCTTGGCAGAGTCTGTGTTCACGAGGCCTTAGGAGTACACTCAAGCCACGCTTGATTGGCAGTTGGAAGTTAGGCTACAATTCCCCTTGTTAGAGGTCAAGTGCCTCAGACCCCACGTTTCCCTATGATAGACCACATAAAGTTGGCCTTGTTCAGCTGTCGGCTCAGAGCAGTAGGTTTCTCCTATTCTTGAAACAAATGGGAGGCAATGCTTGCTGGGTTTCCTGCCAGACGGTTGGCCCAATGTTATCCTTTTACTCTCAGTTTTTTAATGTGTGAGAAATTTCTGTGTTGTTTTCAGATCACAGGTAACGAGCATGTGGCCCCTTTTCTGAGTCCCACAAATCCTGAACTTCTGAAATGGTCACTTTTCATGTTCTCATCGGAATGGCATTAATGATAAAATTACACTGCCAGATTCTGTAGAATATAGAGCACCACTCATTTAGTGCTTGGCAGGCCACCTTGATGTCATTTGTAGTGTTTCTCCCTTAGCAACTCAGGATAATGGCTTTGGCTTTTAACTGACTTTGACAAGTCTTCTCCACCCCTCCCTCAAGTGTCCAGCCTCAGAATGTCAGGAGAGAAACCGTGGTGTCTGAACCTTGGGCACAGCTCTGCATATTTTATTGCAGGCATCAGCTGAAGTAACTGTTCTGACGGGAACAAAGGCTGTTGAAAGAAATTTTGGATTCTTTGAACGTAAATCCTTATCTTTCCATTTCTACCTGACCTGAGTGTTGACTGGGAAGCCTTTGAGATTTGACTTGGTTCCCCAAGGAACCAGTAGAGAGTTGTATTTGTTTATATAGTTTTAGGTGGAAGGATTAAGGAGACTTTCCATGGAGCAGCCCACTGATGCTGTGTGTCGTTTTCTGATTCTGAAAGGTCATTTTTGTTTAATATACTTTATTTTTTAGAGCAATTTTAGGTTTACAGAAAAACTGTGTAGAAAGTACAGAGAATTCCCATATGCCCTCCCCCTCTGCATAGTTTCTCCTATTATTGACATCTTGCATTGATACGGTACATTTGTTGGAATTGATGAGCCATGGGTATAGAATGCAGTATGAATCTGTGTTCGCCAGACTTATTAGTATTATACATTATTTAACTAAAGTCCATAGTTTGCATTAGGGTTATTTTTGCTTGTGTAGTTCCTATGGGTTTTGACAAATGTATAATATCAGGTGTCTACCATTACAGTATCATACAGAATAGTTTCACTGTCCTTAAAATGTCCTGTGCTTCAGCTATTCATCTTTTGTCTCCTCCTGAAGTCCTGGCAATCACTGATCTTTATAGTGTTGCCTTTTCCAGAATGTCATCTAATTGGACTCATACAGTATGTAGCTTTTTCAGACTGGCATCTTTCACTTCAGAATGTATATTTAACTTCCTTTCATGTCTTTTTGTAGTTTCTTTTTATCACTGAGTAACTTCATTCTATAGAGGTACCACAGTTTGTTTAAGTACCTGTGGCTTTTTTTTAAAAAAAAATATATGAATATTTCAAAATCAACTCACTACAGTTGATTTTGCTCACAGACCTTCGTGTGTCACTGTTGGATTTGGTATAACCAGGGCTGGTGTCACAGGTGTATGCCCTTTGCAGTTCACAGGGCCCTGTGCTCAGAAGGACCCTACACTTGGTTTAATGCTCTGCTGTCACCATCTTAAAATTTTCAATATATTTTTTTAATATTTATTTTATTTCTTTGTTGTTGAGAATATACTCAGCTAAACATATACCAGTTCAACAGTTTCTACGTATACAATTCAGTGACACTGATTACATTCTTCGAGTTGTGTAGCCCTTCTCATCCTCTTGTTCTGAGTTATTCTTCCTCTATTGAACTCGATGCCCCCTAAAATTCCTATATAATCTTTTGAGTTGCTCTTGTCAATGTGATCTCATATAGATAGATCTTAAAAAATCATAATGCTCAAGGCAGACATTCTTTACTGTTTAAGGTAAACTATTTTTTGGTTTTAAGAAGACTTCAGGGGATATTTTTGGTTTAAAGATGATCTTTTAGTAGATTAAAACTTTAAAGATTATTTCAGGGCAGTGGTTTTGGGGGTCACGTAATTTTTGAACAAGGGGCCCTATGTTTTCATTTTTCACTAAATGCAACTAATGCAACGCACTGCTGTCAAGTTGGATCTGACTCAGTAACCCCTCCTTGGGTTTCTGAGGCAGTATCTCTACGGAAGTAGATTGCCCAACCTTCCTTCTGAGGAGTGGCTTGTGGGTGGGTCCCATAAATTATGTGGCCAGTCCTGGGCATAATCCAGTGTTGAAAGGGAGTAATAACTGGCGTCCAGACTTGAGAGTTTCTGTGTCCATAGAGAGTACAATGGATTTTTATAGATGTTTTACCCATGAATAAAAGTTGTGTAACTGTCCTTCATGGTAGGTAGTTTTACCATAAGGCCAGTTAGAGATAGAACCAAAGTCAAACACAAATGCAGTTAGTGATCTGTGGCTCTCCAAGCAGTCTTATTTCCTGTTCCCCAACCTTCTAACCTTTGAGATCTAGAGCCCAGGAGGTGATGAGGAACAGTCATAGCCTTGCCATGTGGTGCTAAATGAATGGCCTGGGTGGGGTGGATCAGGCTGGCAGCTGGATTTGGGTCTAGGATATCAGGTTTCTGGGAGGAGGGATGCTTCTTGTCTAGCTTCAGGAGGAAGTTGTCTGGGGTTGCCATCATTTAGGAGGCCTGCTAGAAGCCCTTTCCCACCCATTGGGCATGATGGTAACTCAGAGTTAGCCAGATGCCTGGTCCCAGCAGCCAGACCCCACAGACAGGCATACCTTCCCCATCAGCTGCACTTTCAGGGTGTTTTGGTTAATACTTCTGTCTTCATTTCATATTGTTTACCAAGGGAATGTCCTATTCTTATGATATTAAAGTTAATGAATACATATAATTTTCCACTTTTTAATCTTTATGTGTAACAATCCATCCTCATGCATACTGTTTCTACAGTATTAGTCACTGGAAAACCAAACCAAACCAAACACACTGCCGTTGAGTCGTATCCGACTCATAGTGAGCCTCCTTGGGTTTCTGAAGCAGTATCACTACGGAAGTAGATTGCCCAACGTTCCTTCGAGGAGTGGCTGGTGGAAGAGGTGGGATTATTACAAAGTGTGAATTGCAGGTAATATGAAGTAAGATGAGGTACTCAGAGAGGATAAAAGTTTCTTAAAACTTCTTCCCTCTACACTCTACACAAGGCAGGGAGATAATGGGAGGATACAGGCTTGAGGACAGACTGCCAGTCGTTAAATGTTATGCTCTGAGTGGCACCCTTCCCCACCCCACCACCAGCACACTCACTTCTTTTCCTCTTCCTGCAGTCTAGAGATATAAAACCTGTCACAATTGTAACTTTTGATTTTCAGCTCCAGCTTAAATCTAAGTGTGTCACTATCAGAGTTGCTATCTCTAGAAACCTTTGAATGTGAACCTTTGAAAGTGTTCCTCCCTGGCACATTTTCTCATCTTCTCTTTCACAGTGACGCCACTGGCAATAAGCCATTTTGCCTCTAGCAAAAGTGAATCTTTTCTTCTAACTCCCTTTATTAGGATTATAAGTCAAATATTCTAGAAATACTTTATAAGCATTGATTGTGTTTATAGAGGCATGAGGGTCTCCACAGGGTTGGGGTCTGTAGAACTGGATTTTACTCCTGACTTTGATCTGGAATGCTATTGAGAGAAAAACTATAGCTCTACTAAAAATGCTTCAAAATATCTTTAAGCTTATTTTTTAGAAAAATTTAAACAAAATTGAGAGTAGATAGTATAGTATAATGATCCCTCTGTACCATAATCTGTATTTCCACAATTACTAACTCTTCTTGGTAAAACTTATTTCTCCTATGTCCCTATTGACTTACCCTTCCTGTTACTCAGAATATTTTGAAGTAAATGCCAGATATGATATCATTTTTTTCCGTAAATATTTCATGTTTCTGTAAATATGTAACTCTAAAAGATGAATCATTTTTTTTTTTTTTTAAAGAAACAAGACCACAATACCATTATCTCACTACAAACAAAAACATTAATATCATTAACTATTCAGGAGCTCTGGTAGCATAGTGGCTAAGACACTTGCCTGCTAACCAGACGGCTGGCGGTTCAAACCCACCAGCCACTCCTCGGAAGGAAGGTTGGGCAATCCTACTTCCGTAGTGACACTGCCTCGGAAACCCAAGGAGGGGTCGCTATGAGTTGGGGCCGACTCGACGGCACATAACAACAACAACAACAAGTGAATGAAGTGGACAATTTTTGAAAGGTACTGTGGTGGTAATGTTTGTGTGTCAACTTGGCTGGGCCTGGTTGATGGCTGGGCAGCTGGTTGTAGTTATTCCCCATGATGAGACTGGTAATCAACTCCATGGTGGGATCTACCACAAGCAGCTGAGTAAGCTGCCTTTGGGATGTGGTCTGCTTCCTGTATATAAGGAGAAGCCTTGGGAATGGTCTCCAGCCTATGGCATGCTTGGACCCTGCATGTAGCTGTGTCGTTGCTCAGCAGACTGCTATGATCTGCCGACTTTGGGGCTTACAATGGACTTAAGTTAATGGCCTGCCATGTGTTTTGGTAACCTCAGGTCTGTGCCTTTCTACTTGTCAAGCTTGGGGCTTCTCAGCCTCAGCAGCCAGCAGCTGTCTGAGTGAAGAAATGCCTCTAGCCCCAGTGGGCTGGGATCAGGAGACAGAGCTGGACCCCATGATTGAGGGGCTTTCACCCAGCCCCTAGAGCCTGGCACTTTGAACTTGGACTTAAAGCCTCCAAATTGTAAGAATAAACTCCTGTTTGTTAAGGCCATCCCATTTGTGGTATATTCTTGTCTGAGTGGCACTAGGTAACCAGAACAGGTACAAAAGTCACTCCGGAAGAAATATTAAAAGTAAATAGCTAAAGAACTATCATCCGTAAGAAAACAAAACAAAATAAAACTTATCACACCACAAAGAAAAATCCAGGACCAGATTTTGGGCAAAAAACTATGTTCATCTATAAAAAGGAGATCTCAGTTTAAAAACAAACAAAAAATAAAAAATAGAGGAGGAGAAAAACTCTCTGAGGACTGTTGCAGGAGTCAAGTGAGATAACATCAATACTTGGCATGATGTAAGGTTTGGTGTTGCTGCTTGGTGGAAGCTGATGAAAACATTTCCCCCATGGAGTTGGATTTGTTTTAATTAGTCACAGTGAACACACTCAAAGAAATTTTTGAAGAGTTCATGTGGAGCAAAAACACATTTCAGCTCTGAGGAATTGGAGGATAACCCTGAAGCTTAGACACAGTAGCCTTCTCTGTCCATTAAAGGAGAATCAGGAGCTCTGGTAGCGTAGTACCTAAGGCACTTGGCTGCTAACCAGAAGGCTGGTGGTTCAAACCCACCAGCCACTCCTCGGAAGGAAAATGGGGCAATCTACTTCTGTAGTGATACTGCCTCGGAAACTCAAGGAGGTATCACTATTAGTTGGGTCCAACCCGACGGCACATAACAATAACAACAACATTTAAGGGACAATTTTGCTGAGTACATAATTCTTGGTTGGAAATTTGTCTCTTTCAGGGTTTTATAAATACT
>NW_006921628.1:1473026-1488440 GCF_000298275.1 Orycteropus afer afer
GTTCAAACCCACCAGCCACTCCTCGGAAGGAAAATGGGGCAATCTACTTCTGTAGTGATACTGCCTCGGAAACCCAAGGAGGGGTCACTATGAGTCAGGTCCAACTCGACGGCACATAACAACAACAACAAAGGAGAAGCAGCACTTTAGGAGGCTCAGCAAGCAGGACCAATGTTATGGGACAAATATGTAATCTGTGATATCTTTTTGTAATGGGAAATCACATCAGATTAATGATTTTAAAATGAGCATTTTCTGCCTTCTGGCCATATTTAATGTTCTGGTTCTTCTTTTCTTTTCTTTTTCTTTTTTTTTTTTTTAACACATCATGATCATCATAATAATACTCAGTTTAACACTTTGGGTTTTATAACCACGCTGAGCGGTCCAAACTGTTAAATGGATTTTGTAATCTGATATCAAGGAAGTAACTTGGAAGGAGATGTGCTGTGTTTGGTCTGTGTTTTCACATTGAACTGATTGTGGATGTGGAATGTGGTGACATGCTTTCTGCTTATGCAGCGACCTTTTGTTGCCAGGTGATATAGACAACACCCTGTGGACCATTTGGCTTTGAAGAGCTTAACTTTGTTGTCTGGCGGAGTTGAGTTTGGGTGTCAAGGCCGTGTAATTGTGGGCAAGTTATGTTACTTCCTTGAGCCTCCATTTTGTGACATTTGAGGGTAATGTTATCTCCTTCCATGTGGCTGTTGCCAAGATTAAGGGAGAATGTATGTAGAACCCAGGTCTGGTAGGCAGTGAAGGGCTCCATAAACGTTAACTGCTGCTGGTATTATCATAGTACCATATCTGCTTGGAAGTGGAAGGTCCTAAGATGCATTGACACTAAGGGGCTTTGTTTGGAGGGGCTTGGATCTATTCAGGGCCTGCCAGCTGCATTTTGGCACATTCGTGCTCTCCTTGCAAGTATTCTTTAGAACATCTTATACCGTCGATAATGACAAAACCGAGGATGTGCTGTTTTTTTTTAATTCCCTGTCAGTCAGCAGTGCCAAGTGATTCAAGAGTGGGTGGCCCATCATCCTCCCACTTCCAGAAAGTTCTTTTAAAAACTACTTGGGGGTGGAGGGAAAGACTTTTCTCTTTTAACACAAATGATGTGTTTTGACAAAAATATATCACCGTGGTAGTTTATGCTAAAGGGGAAATGCTTGCTGTTACAAACAGTGCTTGTTTTTCCTTCTGTAAATAGGGCATTGACACTTGAGTTTCTCCTTGCAGCATGTAAGGTGACAACTTATAATGGAGACAGGGTTAGTATAATACGTGTCTTAATCTTTGGTTAAGAACGTGAAAAGCACAGCAATACCCAAACAGACTTCTGGGCTTTTTGAGAATCAGAGACCAAAAAAAGGAGGCAGGAGTCCACAACGAACACAGGCTTTTGAGTATTGGAGCTTTGGGTCCCAGCTTTGACACAAGCTATGAGTTCCTGGGCAATGACTCTTCTCTGGGTCTGTTTCTGCCAGTGTAAAATGGAAGTTGAGCAGGAGAGACATGAGGCAATCTCAGCTCCCCCACATGATTTCTCCCCACTACCCATGCTCAAGTTGAGTGTGTGTGTGTGTGTGTGTGTGTGTATTTGAGTGTGCATGTACCATGCTGGCTGTAGATTGTTTTGTGGGATCAAGTCCTCCAGGTAACTCAGACCAACAAAGGGACTAAAAATGAACCAGTGTGTACTGATGCCAATGCAATTGGTATCAGGAAATGTAATTTTTACTCAAGTGGAAACTAGGGAGTAGGCAGAACTGCTCATCACTCAGTCAGATATCATTGAAGATCCACAATGGGGAGGCATCTAAGAATAATGGGCAGTAAAATCATTTTTACTGTAGTCTTATTGGACTTCATGGCCTGTCCTTCAAATGTTCTTCCTTCTGTGAATGTGATGAGGAGGGCATTAACAATTATAGTTAGCATTTCTTCAACACATAACCTTTGCCAGGCACTGTGCTAAGTGATTCACACTTAATCCCCACAGCAGCCCTTTGAGGAAGGGCTATTATTATCAAACCCCTTTTGCAGAAGAAGCGTACAACTCAGAGGGGGGAAGTGACACTCTTGAGGTCACGGCCAAGTCAGAGAGAGCTTGGTTTGAGCCCAGGTGGTGGGACTTCATGTCCTTGTCCTTAATCATGGAATGAAGGGCCCTTGCCTCCTTGGCCATGGGATGAGTGAGGCTGCTTTGTGACCTGGCAGCAGAGCCTTGCAGTGGCCAGTTACACAGTGAGAGGAAGCAGGCAGGAGGGCTTTTCTCTCACCTTCTTGTAAATTGTGTGTTGTAGCCAGTGCTTTGCTGGGATTCAATGGAGCTTCATCCCTGTCTCTAACACTGGCATTAGATAACATGATGATAATAAACATTTGAATCCTTACTGCCAGCCACTTTTCTAAGAATTTTTCAAACATTATCTCATTGGATTTTCCTAACACGTCTATACACAGTACTGGCAGGTACTGTGATTATTCCATTCTCCGGATGAGGACATTGAGTCACTTGACTGCAAGCTTGAGACCAGTGGGGTGGCCTTCTAACCTGAACAGCTTTGTCTATAGAGGTCCCAACCCTAATAACCATGAAGCGGTGTTGCTTTCAGATGGGAGGCCATCCAGGATGAGCATGTTGCAGGAAGAATGCTCTCCACAGTGGCTGAATGTATTGTTGAGAGTGTTGGCTTCATGACCTGAGAAAGCTGGATTCAAATTTGGGTTCCCAGACTTACAGTCCAGGAGGCAGTGGACAAGTTGTTGCTTCTCTGTGCCTCAGTTTTCTCACCTGTAAAATGAGGAGAATAGTATCTACCTCACTGGGATTTTAAGAGCTCAGATTCTGACCCATAGTTCAGAATTCATGGGAAGGTTGGGCAATCTACTTCCATAATGATACTGCCTTGGAAACCCAAAGAGGGGTCGCTATGAGTCGGATCTGACTCGACAGCACATAACAACAACAACATAACTGAATTCAGTCCCTAGGTAGTGCAAATCATTAAGCACTTGACTATTAACTGTAAGGCTAGTGGTTCAAACCCACTTAGAAGTGGCTCAGAAGAAAGGCCTGGTGATGTGCTTCTGAAAGGTTGCAGCCTGGAATGCCCTGTGGAGTGCACTTCTACTCTGCACAACACATGGGGTTCTCAGGAGTCGGAGTTGACTCAATGGCAACTTTTTCTTCCTCTTTTATCATTAAATTCATAATTGAGAAGTAAGGATGTAGTGGTGGGACAATCTCCCAATTACCCAAACCAGAAACTAGCACCAATTCTCTCTCTGACCTCCCCATTTTTCCATTTTCTCTGGTATATTCCTCCTGGCTGTTTCCTCCTCTCTCCTTGATTGCCACTATGGATGCCACCTCATGGTTTAACTGGACTTCTGAATTAGCCTCTTGGCTGGCCTCCTGGTCCCAGTTATGCACCCTCTGCCCCAGGTTGCTCTGCCAGCAAAGCACACCTTACCTGGTCATTCCTATGCTAAGAAGTCCTGAGTGATACCCTGCCCCTTACAGCCAGCTCTTCTTGAACCTCAGATGCCATCAGAATCATTTGGGGCAAGTTATGTAATATGCACATTCTGGGGCCCTCAGGGGTCTAATTCAATAGGTCTGGGGTAGGCCCAGGAATCATCTATCTGGCAGTTGTCTCAGGAAATTCTAATGAGCATGATCTGGGGAGAAACACTAACCTGTGAAGATCAAGTCTAAATTCCTTAACATGTCACTAGGGTCTACCCCTGACCACCTCCAGCCTGGCTTAATTTTGTGTTTATGTCTTTACTAGGCCACCTGCTCTGTCCCAAGTTCACCACTCCCTACTAGGGGTGGGTTATCCTAAAGCCAGGTAAACATAGTCTGGTTTGTGTTTAGTTACTAATCTGTAGTAACCAAATTCCCATGGGTTTTGCTTCTCATGAAAGGCCTGGTGGTCTACTTCTGAAATGTCAGAGCAGTGAAAACACTTTGGAGTGCAGTTCCACTTTGCTACACAGGAGGAGGAGGAGGACAGCTAGTTTTTGGTTAAAGGAGGCATCACAAAATGATTGTTTCAAAAAGAGGCCTTGGGTCTGATCATATTAAGAACCACTGCTCTACAAAATAAGAACTTCTAAGGTGTGAATGAGGTGGGAGGGCTGTAAGTTCACAGGAGGGACACCTGATGGGTGGATCTGCATAGCAGAGTTGTGCAATTAAATCTTGAGTCTGGAATGCCTTTGCTAGACCCCAGCTTGCCTCCTGCCCACACATCACAGGCCTCCCAGTTCTCTTTGAGATGTTAATTTGTTGCTATGAAAATTATCTTGTCACTGACAAATGAAATCTGGAAGAATCAGCTCTTCTTATAAAGTGGTTCCTATGGTATCTGCAGGGTTTTGTCAGTTTGCAGGTTATGAATATTTATGTCTTGGAAAAAAAAATTCTCATTTAAATTGCATTTTCTGTAATTTCCTACTTAATTTCACATAGATAATAATGACATTTCCATCCTTTGCCTAGGTGAATGTCTTCAGAGATAGTGATTTTTGCACATGGGCTCAAGGGGCATCAGAAGTTACCAAATTCCAAACAGGCTGAGGTCTTGCTGCCCTGAAGTTGCTTCTACTGTATATAAAATAGTGCACGTGCCTAATACATTATCGACTCAAGATAAATGCCAATCATGATTATGGTAAAATAGACCTTTTGCATTATTTATGAGATCTAATGTAAACCATTTCTCATCCCCCCCCCCAGTAATGTTTGTATGGCATCACAGTGGTTAAAGCACTCAGCTGTTAACTGAAAGATTGACAGTTCGAATCCACCAGCCTCTCCATGGGAAAAAGATGTGGTAGTCTGCTTCCATGAAGATTTACAGCCTTGAAAACCCTGTGGGGCAGTTCTTCTCTGTCTTTTGGGGTTGCTAATTTGGAATTAACTCAATGGTGATGGGTTTGGGTCTAATGTCTATATAAAAACCATTGTAGGACTTGTTAGTAAATAGTTTTAAAAATTATTATACAAAAAGCCACGTTTTAAAAGACAGTTCTTGTCTGGGTATCCCCATCTGCATCCGTGAGTGTCTGTGCTGTAAACCTGGATCTGTTAGATATCTTATAGGGCATGTGTTCGGGTCCTGAGTAGTAGTTGTTGTTATTTGCCATTGAGTCGGACCCAACTCATAGTGACCCCTCCTTGGGTTTCTGAGGTGGTATCACTACAGAAGTAGATTGCCCAGTCTTCCTTCCGAGGAGTGGCTGGTGGGTTTGAATCACCAGCCTTCTGAATATCAGTCAAGTGCCTGAGGCCCTACACTACCAGAATTTGAGTCTGGGAATGGCAGGAATTGCCTTCATTTTGGCCGAGTGTGCTGTTCTTGGCCATCCTTATTTGAGCATTTGTAGGAATATGTTGTCATCTCCAGCACTTCCTCTTCCCCTCGTAGTTCCCAGGAAAATACATAATGACTGGCTGTAGGGTGGGGCCACTTCTGATGGTTTTCCTATCAAAACTTTTTTCTATTTTGGTTTTCTTTTCTCTGATCTGGTACTGCTTTCCTGAGGGAAGCAGCAAGGAAGGTGAGCTTACTGATAAAATTCCTTCCCTTGAGGCATGTGTGAATTTCTTGGAGCAAGTCATCAAGATAGTCTGTTTAGGATTTTACACTTTGGAACATTCTTGTATGTGAACACCTTTGATCCACTGACTGCTGGAGAACTGTCCTGTGAGCTGTTAGGATCATGGAAGGAAGTGGGGTGAACAGTTAACAATCCAGTTGCCATCCAGTTGATTCTGATTCATGGTGATTTAGTTTGTGTCAGAGTAGAACTGCGCTCTGTAGCGTTTTCAGTGGCTGACTTTTCAGAAGTAGATCACCAGGCCTTTCTTCTGCATCACCTCTGGGTGCACTTCAACTTCCTACCGTTTAGTTAGCTGCTGAGCACAGTAGCCATTAGCACCACCCAGGGTCTGGCTGAACAGAATGGATACAGGAGGGATTAGTTTAGGCTGAGCATTAGCTGGTTACTAAGTTGATCAATTTCATACCCATTCCTTCTTTTCTTGCTTTTCTCCACATTGCTCAATGGGTTACGTCTGAAATTCCTCCTTTTCATTTCTTCATTATCTAAACCTGAAGTTAAAAGTTTTCTAGTTTGTGAGTGTCAGAATCTTACTTGGGAACTACTTTGTCTATGAGGTAGAAAATTTTGGCTTGGGCTTTAAGTAAAATGACGTTGCGTGTATCTTTGGACAGAGACACAGTGAAAGAACAGCATGTGAAAAGTGCCAAGGAAAGGGAGGTGGATGAGGCTGAATTCCTTCCTCTTTCTTAGCAGACTTATCTTTTTTTGACCTACAAGATCGAAAAGTCTGGTTCTGTTCTTTACTTGTGCAAGGAAGAGGGTAAACTACTCTCTTAGTGTTTCTCTATCTTTGTAATGCCCTAAATAGCCCCTATCCTAATAGGTTCCTGTGACTTGCTGATCTGAGGACAGGAGGTCTGCTGCAGCAAACCCCCTGTTACCAGGAAGGTCTCGCTCCTGTTTGTTGGCTTAGACTTTCCAAGGGCATTTTAATGTGTCCTGAAGCCTCTTCTTAGGAGCCAACTAGGAACATCAGCGTGCTGTGAGGCCAGAGCCTGGGGCTTCGCTGTGCTCAGGGTATTTTTGTAAACCGGCTGGAGGCTTCTGGCAAAACTACTTCAACCCAGCATTCACGGGCCAGCCGCTCTCTGGGACTCTATTTGTTAATTTATGCCATTTGCCCACTTTTCATGCTTCAGTTCCAGTCTGTTTAGACAATGAAATTAAACTGGCCTGTTTCTAGCACATTAAACAGCTTTGTTCTCCTGCTCTGGCACACAGCCTCATGTGGAATTGTTTAAAAGGAAGATGCTCAGCTTGGGAGCTTCACAGTGGAATGCAAGGTTTCCTGTC
Organism: Orycteropus afer afer; assembly: GCF_000298275.1. Classification (NCBI taxonomy): domain Eukaryota; kingdom Metazoa; phylum Chordata; class Mammalia; order Tubulidentata; family Orycteropodidae; genus Orycteropus; species Orycteropus afer. Next base: position 1,479,963 of record NW_006921628.1, read on the forward strand.
ACTTCAAGGCTGTGGCATTGCGGGCCAGGCCCGGGTGGCATCATCTGCAGCCGCAGGCTTGGCAAGGCCCCCTGCAGCCGTTTACCAGGCTTTTGTTATCAGATTGATTTTCCTGTATTGAGCCATGGTGCTGCCAGAAACACCTTGTCTCACTCCTTATTTCAGTTATTTGTTTTTTCATAGAATAGTGATTGGCTTTTTAAAATGTATTGCATTTTTCTATTCTGGTCAACTTATTTTTCATTTTCTACTCTTTCCTTTTTTTAAAAAAATATTTCAAATTTTATCATGATAAAAATATATAAATTTTATAACAAGGTTTGTTATTTTAACCATTTTTAAATGTACAATTCAGTGACATTAATTATGTTCACAATCTTGTGCAACATCATTGTTTTCAGAATATTTCCAACCCCTCAAATGGAAATATTGCACCTATTGAAAAAAAAAAACAACTCCCTATTCCCCTCTCCAACCCCTGGTACTCACTAATCTACTTTCTGTCTCTCTGCGTGACTATTCTCTTGTGTTGTTGTTATGCGCTGTTGAGTTGAACCTGACTCATAACAACCCTTCCTTGGGTTTCCGAGGCGGTATCACTAGGGAAGTAGATTGCCCAACCTACCTTCCGAGAAGTGGCTGGTGGGTTTGAACAGCCAGCCTTCTGGTTAGCAGTCAAGTGCCTTAGGCACTACTCTACCAGAGCTTGATAGTTTATGTAAGTGGAATCATAAAATATTTGTCCTTTTAAGTCTGGCTTATTTCATTTAGCATAATGTTTTCAAGGTTAGCTCCTGCTGCCATATCATGCATCAGAACTTACTTTCTCTATGACTGAATAATAGTCTATTAGATGTATAATATGTATAAGGAGCTCTGGTAGCATAGTGCCTAAGGCACTTGAATGCTAAACAGAAGGCTGGCAGTTCAAACCCACCAGCCACTCCTCGGAAGGAAGGTTGTGCAATCTACTTCCATAGTGATACTGCCTCAGAAACCCAAAGAGGGGTTGCTATGAGTTGGGTCCAAGTCGATGGCAAATAACAACAACAACAACAACAACATATATATATATCACAAACTGTTTATCCACTCATTTGTTGATTGACGCTTGGGGTGTTTCTACCTTTTGTCTCTCTTCTTCCTTTTGAACCCCTTATTTCTGGCTTTCTCTTTTTTTTTTTTCCTTCTTTCCTTTCTCCTCAGCTCTAGTCCTACTAAGGCTAATAATTTTTTATTTTTAAAAATACTTATTTATTGTGGACATTTTAAACCATATTCAAGAGACAGAGTATCGTCCAAATCCAGCAGTTGTCACCTCTTTTCCAAATCTGGTTTTGTCTATACAACTATAAATCCCCTCACTCTGTCCCTTGTATTACTTTGAAGCATGTCCCAAGCATCGTATCACGTCATCTTTCAATAGTTTCATGTGCATCTCTAGAATAATAACACTTGCTCTCGCTTTTTTAGATGAAAGAGTCTTAACTGTTATTTAGACCAGCATCTCTCAAGATGCAGAACCTGAGGTGGTTCAGGTGGTTTGAAACATTAAAAAAAAAATGTTTATATTAAGTTTTCTGAATACTTTTTTTATGGCAAGTGATAATGCTATTCCATTTATGATACCAACATTATGTAGAGAAAGTGAAACAATTTTGAAATAAAATATTAGGTAAATAATGCTATAGAACAGAAGTTGGCAGACTATAATGCGTGGACCAAATCTGGCCTGCCACCTGATGTATAATAAATTTTATTGTAACATAGCTTCAATCATTTGTTTACGAATTGCTCATGGCTGATTTCATGCTATGGCAGTGCTGAGTAGTTGGGACAGAGATGGTTGGTCTCACAAAGCTAAGTTTTATTTTTATTTTTTACTTGCTGGCTCTTTATAGAAAAAGTTTGCTGACCTTTGGTATAGGAAGTATTGATGGTTGTTAGTTTCTGTTGAGTTGATTCCAATTCATGGCAACCCCATGTGTGCGGAGTAGAACTGTGTTCCATAGACGTTTTAAGGCTGTTACCTTTCTGCAGATCACCAGGCCTGTCTCCCAAGGTGCTTCTGGGTGGATTTGAACTGCCAACCTTTCAGCTGGTTGTGGAGCATTTAACTCTTTGCACCACCGGTAAGATGTATGACTCACAGCCATCAAGTCAATTCTGACTCATAGCAACCCCCACTGGGTTTCCAAGGCCGTAAATCTTCATGGAAGTAGATTGCCTCATCTTCTTCATCTTCCTCCTGCTGGGCTGCTGATGGGTTTGAACTGCTGACCTTGGGGTTAGCAGCCAAATGCCTTACCCACTATGCCGTCAGAGTTCCTTAAGAGGTATGAGAAAGGTGCAAATATCTTGACCTTGTTACATAAATGGCTGAAGTTTGGGAAATACCAGTCAGATCAGCCTCTTGCTATGTATATGACTTAACTGAGGCCCAGGGAGGGGAGAAGGTTTGCCACTGGTGATACACCTAGTGAGTGAGAGGTCCATCTTGGAGCTGAAATCTCTCAGCTTCCCCATCCCAGGGCTTCTCCCAGCATAAAACGCTGCCCCCAGCCTTGTGTTAACATCTCTAATTTCATGTTGGGTCTAAGCCTCAGTTTGGGCAGTTGTTTATTCATGGAAGAAATAATTTGTGGTTTTCAGTAATTTACCATAAAACATTTCATATTAAGTTCTATTGCCTCAGCCCTTCAAATTATTACACCGACTAGGAGGAAAGTAATTTCAAAGAAGAAGGATATTTGTGAAGTTGAATAATTTACCACCGCATAAAATACACGGAGGGTCTCTCAACATAGAATGCTGAGCTGATTTTACTTTGCGATATCAATTTTATTTCTAGCTTTAGTGGCAGACATCCAGCTGGGAGAAAAGCATCAAGGTAAAATAAAATGCAAAAGAGCTCTAGAATATATGTGTGATTTTCTCATTTTGGATCCATTCCTGCCATAATTGTCAGAGTAGGAACAAGGCTGTGGGCAGAACTGTTAGGGTATTCTGTTTTATATCATTGATTATTTATGTTCAAACACCCAAGAGATTATATTGACCCATAGAATTTACTAATGTTTCTGTTTTCCCACATTTCAGGCAAGTGTTCGAGAAAATAGGAAGGGTTTTTTTTTTTTTTTAATTTTTTGAGATTTTCAGATTTTTATTTGAAAATATATTTCTTTTATTAGAATTCAAAATTTTTAGGACTGTATTTTGTGAGAGAGGCAAGTTGCTGGAATGATTCTATAGTTTACTTGTAATTGCACTGCCTCACATGTGGATATTGAGCAATTGAAAGGTAGCTGGTGTGAATTGAGATGCTCTGTAAGTGTAAACTACACTCTGAGTTTTGAAAATAAGGTGCAACAAAAAGAATGTGAAATACCTCATCACTTAAAAATATTCATTGCATATTGAAATGATAATATTTTGGATCTATTGGATTAAACAAAATGTATTATTGAAATTAATTTCACCTGTTTCTTTTTATTTTTTTAATGTGGCTTTTAGAAAACTTAAAAATGTACATGTAGTTAGCATTATATTTCTATTGGACAGCACTAAATATTAAGACAAGACTAATTAAGGAAATTTTGAACAATTAGAGCAATAATGGGGAAGCTTGACTTATTTTATACTGAAGAAAATTGTTGTAATGTTTGAAGTGACAGGAACAAAAGTTATGTAGTGTTGGTCCCAGAGTCATAGATCGAGGGAATACAGCAATTAGCTTAGAAACCAGCTCCAATGTATGTGTTCAGTGGATGTAATTGTTGTTGTTGTTGTTTGCCGTCGAGTAAAGGTGGCCTCAAATCACTAGAGGAATGTCAGAGAATATATTGAGAATATAAAACAAGAGCAGAAACCTATGAAAAGAACATTGAGAGTAAGAAAAAGTACTTGGAAAAGAAAAGTGATAGCAAAAATGAAAAATTCAATAGATGATTTGTAGGAAATTCCCCCTAAGTAGAATGAAATATCAGAGATGTAGAATGAGGTTGGAAAATAATTGAAAGCCAGATTGATTTAAGTGCCATGACATCTGACTAAATATAGACACACAAAGGAAAAATAAAGGGGAGGAAATTATCAAAGAAAGAGAAGACAGTTGTCCAGAATTGAAGATGGGAATCTCAAGATCAAAACATGTGTGGAGCTCACACCCAGGCATGTAAGAGTGAAATTCTCAACAACTAAGACATCATGCTTGGTAAAGTAGAAGGTTAGTGAAAAAGGATACGTTCAAAGAGGTGGATTGACACAGTTACTACAGCAGTGGGTTCAAGCAGAGAAATGATTCTGAGGATGGCATAGGATTGGACATTGTTTCTTTCTGTTAATCTGTAAGGCTGTTATGAGCAATGATGACAAGGCAGGCAGAGAAAAAACCAGGAATCAAATTGGCATCAGAGTTTTCAACAGTAACAGTGGCAGTTAGGAGACAATCTAGCAGAGAATATGACTTTCAAATTAGACTGCCAAATTTTCAGTTAAGAGCAAAGTTAGAGTAATGATATTCAGAATCAATTGGATCTTGAGTTCCTCTTCTGCCCACACCCCCCAATCAAGTGAAAGATACAGATTCTTTTTGTTGCTATGGAATTGGTCACCATCTCATTGGAGACGCCTGACACATTGGAATGAAACTGTCCTGTCTTGTGCCATCCCCATGATAAGTTGAGGGTCGGACCATTGTGATCCATACATCTTTCACTGGCTGATTTTCAGAAGTTGATGGCCAGGCCTCTCTTCCTAGTCTGTCTTAGTCTGCAAGCACCTCTGAAACCAAACCTGTTCAGCGTCATAGTAATGCACAAGCCTCCACTGACAGATAGGTGTTGGCTGCATGTGAAGTTCATTGTCTGAGAACTGAACCTGGGTCTCCTGCACTGAAGGTGAGCATTCTGGCATTGGGCCATTAATGCCTCATATACAGAATTTAACTCACTGCCATTGAGTCCGTTATGACTCATAGTGATCTCTCCTTGGATTTCTGAGGGGGTATCTCTACAGAAGTAGATTTCTCAGTCTTCCTTCTGAGGAGTGAACCTTCAGCTTTCTGATTAGCAGTCAAATGGAAGATTGGACAGTGTACTTCCATAGAAATACTGTCTCAGAAGCCCAACAAGGGGTTGCTATGAGTCGAATTGACTTGATAATAGTGAGATTTTTTACTTTTGATACCAAATTTAGGACACAGATAACCCAAATTAGGCCCTAGAAAGGCCCCAGGATGACAGCTGGCAGCAGACTTCATCCTGGTTTGATCAGGAAAACAGACAGAAGGAACCAGAGTGAGAGAATGGAGCTGGTAGGTCATCTGATATATTTGAACAGTGATATTTATAGGGTTTTGATAGATTCTTTGGAACATTTGGGAAGAGTTAGTAATAGAAGTGTAAACAACCACCAAATATTAAAATTATAAGGCAAGTATTGCTGTTAGAAGAAACAGTTATGCAAAATAGGAAATGTAATTACAGTGTACTTTTTGACTTAGCAGTGAACAGTGTGTTCTTGGTCAGAATTTAAATAATTGACTATAAAAATTATGAAAACTCTTTTGGGAAGATAGAGGAAGTAGAGGATTTGTGGTGATTGTGTTTACCACAAGAGGAGGTCAGTTGATAAGACCTATGTGGTAGGTAAGGTTGTGTTTTTAGTGGTTGGGCAGCTGGATGTAGTTATTCTCCATGATGAGACTGGTAATCAACTCCATGGTAGGATCTACTGTGAGAAGCTGAGTAGCTGCCCTAGGAATGTTATTTTCTATCTTTTGACAAGACAGAAAAATAACAAATGCTGGCGAGGATGTAGAGAGATTGGGACTCTCATACACAGCTGGTGGGACTGTGAAATGATACAGCCACTGTGGAAAGCAGCATAGCGATTCCTTAAAAAGTTGGGATTAGAAATAACATTTGACCCAGCAATTCTATTACTAGGTATATATCCTAAAGAAGTGAGAGTCAGGACAAGAACAGATAGATGCACACCCATGTTCATCGCAGCACTGTTTACAATAGCAAAAAGATGGAAACAACATAGGTGCCCATCAACAGAAGAATGGATAACTAAACTGTGGTACATACACACAATGGAATACTTTGCAAACTGAAAGAATAATGTAGAATCTGCAAAACACCACATAACGTGGATGAACTTGGAGGACATTATGCTGAGTGAAATAAGTCAATCACAGAAGGACAAATATAATATTAGTCCATTATTGTGAAAAGTCCAGGAAAAGTTTATATATGGAAGGAAACTTTCTTTGTGGGTTACCAGGGTTGGGAGGGGAGGGGAAGGAACACTGTTAGGTAGAGACAAGTATTGATTTGGGTGAAGATAAGAGCAATATACCAAATGCCTGTAATCAACATAGTGGCGTTGAGGAAGAGGAAGACAGAGGGAGGTACATGGGAGGTACAGGCAGCAAAGATGAACCCTTTTTGCATGTACAGTACTGCATTGTCAGTGAAGGCAAACATGGATGTACAGGCAGATAGATGGGTGGACAGGATGAACTATTAAGTATGTCCGTGCAGGGGGAAGTGTGCCCAACACCATGTATAGGGTTGGCAGGCAATATTTCTACAAGTGTATTTGTATATTCTGTAAGAATTTCCAGGTATATGGTAGAGCTGACAAGGGACAAGGTTGTACTTACTACTTGGCCAGAGCCAACTAACTTTCCTGAGGGAGCAAGTAGTTGGATCTGTGGGCTTGGGACCATAGTCCCAGGGGACATCAAGCTCAATTGGCATAACATACAACACAAAAACATTATTCCACATCCTACTTTGGCGAGTAGCAACTGGGATCTTAAAAGCTTGCAAGCGGCCATCTACATTGAACAATGGATCTCTCCTCATCCAAAGGAAAGATTAATGAAGAAAAACAAAGGCACATGGAGACAATTAGTCCAAGGGACTGGTACACCATGTGATCCTCAGCCTACACGACTATGAGACCAGAAGAACTAGATGGTGCCTGGCTACCACTGTCAACTATTTGGAGGGGGATCTATGTGGATAGAGTAAGAGAACAATGTGGAACAAAATTCAAGATCATAAAAAAAAAAAAAAAAAAAGGGCCAGGTTTGGTCGTCTGGTAGAGCCTGATGGACCCCGGAGACTGTGGCCCCTAGCTGCCTTTCAGGTCTGGAATTGAACCTGCTCTTGTGGCTTCTAGCCAAACAAAAGACAGGCATATTAGGTGAAAATTTACATTAGGTAGATACACTCCTTGGAGAGAACAATCATGGGAGAAAGAAGGGCTGTTTATTCACAGGGAGACAGCTCAGGGGGTAGGAGTGCATGGAGGGATGGACACAGGAAAAAGGTAACTATGGGAAGGAAGTGGGAGGGGAGCTGTTGCACTGTGGGAGATTATGAGACAATGTCAATGTCATGAGACAAAGTGTATGTGAACTGCTGCATAGAAGATGAATTTGCTCTGTAAACTTCCACTGAAGTCACAATAAAATTGAAAAAAAAAAGTTTTGAAGATGGTACATTATACTTAGCTGTGGGTACCTCTGGGGGGGTGGCTTTGGGAAAGGAGAGTTGTCTCAATTTCTTCTTCTGTGTTTTTATGTTTTAATTGCTTTACTTTTTTTCTTTGTTGAAGTAAAACAATTAAAATATAAAAATTACAGAAAAAGAAATTGAGACCACTCCCCTTTTCCAAAGCCACTCCCAGAGGTACCCACATCTAAGTCTGGTGTACCATCTTCAAAACTTTTCCATGCATAAATAATTATAGATTCTTTTTATTTTTAGGACTCTCTGGGTGGTGCCTAAGACATCTGACTGTTAACCAGACATCTGACTGGTGGGTTCAAACCCACCAGCCACTCTGCAGAAGCAAGACTGGGCAATCTATTTCCATAAAGATTTATTGTCTTGGAAACCCAATGGGGGTCGCTATGAATTGGAATTGAGCTGACGACAGTGGGTTTGGTTTTTGGTTTTTAACTTCAAGAATATCTTGATTTTGGAAGTAAAGAAAGAGCCTAGAGGTCCTGGACACCGAGTGCCGACTGGGGGCTGTTGGGTCAAGGTACACTCTGTTCTGAGTTCTGTGAGGCATCAAGGATGGACAGCTCTCTGAGGTTACCACAAAAGAGACCAAAAATGTGTTGAGACCATGTTTGCAACAGTACTAGAGACCTCATGTCTGGGGAGGAAGGCCTTATTACTATTGGCTTTTCCAAATTGTGATGGTTCTCCTCTCACTCATGCTTATTCTCCTGAGGCATATTGATTGGCCTTGAAAACAGAAGTACTGAAACTCTGCTGTAACTCGGTGTGGAAAGAGTGAAGCTAATGCTAACTTACGAAGCAAACGTGTTTTCATGAGAGGCTGAACCTCTGGTGTTAAAACCCAGCGAGATGCACCTGGTGCATAGGTAACAGCCAGTTTATAGACTGAGACAGACTAGGAAGAAGGAAGAGGCCGTCCACTTCTGAA
>NW_006921628.1:1491200-1496426 GCF_000298275.1 Orycteropus afer afer
TAGGGTGGAGGGTCGACGAAAGAGGGGGAGGCCTTCAACGAGATGGATTGATACAGTGGCTGCGATGATGGGCTCGAGTATAGCAGGGATTGTGGGGCTAGTGCGGGATCGGGCAGTGTTTTGTTCTGCTGTGCATGGGGTCGCTATGAGTCGGAAACGACTTGACGGCACTTAACAACAACAACAACATACTAGTTATATTTGTGGGGTTGGTTGGTTGTGGTACATAAAGATCCATAAAATAGCTGACTTAGGGTAGTTAGTATTAGTTGCTGAAACATGTGACTTCAAAATCTCAAGGGCTTGCCATAATACAAATTTATTTCTTGCTCATGACTGTGATGTAGGTCCCCTGGGAAGTTAAAAGAGCTGACTTGGACATCTGAATTCTCATCTTGAGGCTCCACTGTTCCCTAGGGATCTTGTGGAGCCCTTATTTGGATTCACTGTGCTAGTCAGCCATGAACAGTGAAGAGAGACAAGATTGAACAGTGTTTTAATGGCTAGGCTTGAACACATTGTACGTGGTTCTGCTCTTACTCATTGGCCAGAATCTGATCACCTGCCTCAACCTCACTGTGAGGGAGGCTGGGAAATATAGTTTTCTTGGGTGCCCAGGAAGAATGGGCTTAGGTATGCTTCTAGCCAGTGTCTGCCACAGAAGGTAATGTGCTGAGTGCTTACTGTATTCTTGCCAACAAACTAACCCACTGACATGTACTGCTTCACTTAATACTGGGAGATGTATTCTAGGGTTCTCATCTTCCTAGACAGGAAAGTGAAGTTCAGAGACATTGTCATTTACCAAAGTCACCCGACTAGCAAGTGGCAAAGTGGGGCTTGCCTATGATCTGACACCATTGTATCTCCCTCATGATCTGAAACCGCTGTATCCTGGGCGGTACTCTACTTGCATTTTAATCATTAAAAAAGAAAGGACATTATGAGCAAATTTAAGACCAAGTTTAAAGTCCCGCTTGGACCCATTTTTATGCCTTATTCCATATTGTGTCTGAGACTTGTAGCAATGCATTTTTCTCCCTTACACAAACTCTCCACTAATGTTCTTGGATGAATGGAAGTTGATGTAAGATTCCTGGTGGCAGTCTTCCAGGGCAGTAGAGAGGAGAAAGTTGAATTTGTCTGTGTTATCTCAGGAATGGCAGGAACAAGGCTCTGTGCATGTTCCTCCCCAAGTGGATTGAGCTGTGGAGCATGGTCACTGGAGACTGAGAAGGTGCTGATTGCATGTGGGGAAAGTGACAAATGTCTTCTCTCTGTACGTTCATCATGGGGAGTTGTGAGGTGGAGCCATTTGACAGAAAGCATTTCCACAAGATTACTTTGGATTAGCTTCCCCAGGTGCATCTGTTCTCGTGACACTTATCCATTATCCAGAAAAGTGATCTATAGCCCAGGTAGCCCCCTGACTGCCTGCTTGTGAAGCCTGCATCTCATATCCCTGTCATTTGAGTCTAGTGATTCACATCCCCTTTTACATTGGGATAACTCAGTCTTGACTCAATTTTATGCTGCATCTCCTCTGTTTTTTTTCTAAAAATTCTCTGTGGTGTGTGTGTTCTGGTTTTCTTTACTGGGTTGATTTTGTTTACCAACTGCCTGTCAGAGGCGCCCCAGTAGAGTTGGTTCCCATATGTATTAGTCAGAGTTCTACAGAGAAATAGAACCAACAGGACATATCTATATAAATTTCTCTCTTTATATGTATCTATTTATCTATGTATATGAAGATATTTGTCTGTATATCTCTATATATTTAGAGAGATTTATTTTAAGGAATGAGCTCATGCATTCATGGGGAGTGGCAAACCTAAAATTCATAGACCAATTGAAAGACTAGAAACTACTGGGCAATCTATTTCCATAAAGATTTATTGTCTTTGAAACCCAATGGGGATCGCTATGAATTGGAATCGAGTCGATGGCAGTGGGTTTGGTTTTTGGTTTTTTACTTCAAGAATCTCTTGATTTTCGAAGTAAAGAAAGGGCCTAGAGATCCTGGACACTGAGTGCTGACTGGGGGCTCTTGTGGTCAAGGGACAATCTTGAGACCGAAATTCATAGGCCAGGCACCAAACTGGAAACTCCAACAGGGTATCTATGTTTTAGCCTTGAGGCAAAACCCTTCTCCTTTGGGAAACTTCAATTTTTCCCTTTAAGATCTCAACTGTTTGGTTTAGGCCCACCCACATTAAGGAAGATAATATGCTTCACTTATAGTCCACTGATGGTAAGTGCTCATTATATCTCAGCACCTTTGTAGCAACATCTAGGCTTGTTGTTGTTGTTAAGTGCTGTTGAGTAGTCTCTGACTCATAGTACTACAGAATAAACACTGCCTGTGCCTGTGCCAGCCTCACGATAACTGCTATACCTGAGCCAAACGTTGCAGCCACTGTGTCAATCCATTTCATTGAGGGCCTTCCCATTTTCTGTTGACCCTCCACCTTACCAAGCATGATATCCTTCTCCAGAGAAGGGTCCCTTCTGACAACATGACCAAAGTAGGTGAGATGAAGTCTGGCTATTCTCACTTCCAAGGAGCATTCCAGCTACACTTCCTCCAAGACAGATTTGTTAGTTCTTTTAGCACTCCATGGTACTCTCAGCATTCTTCACCAACACAACTCAGAAGCATCAACTCTTCTTCAGTCTTCCTTATTCATTGTCCAGCTCTCACATACATATGAGATGATTGAAAATACCATGGCATGGCTCAGGCATGCCTTAGTCTTCAAGGAGACATATTTGCTCTTCAGTACTTAAAAGAGGTCTTTTGCAGCCGATTTGCTCAATGTAATATGTTTTCTGATGTCATGACTGCTGCTTCCATTGGTGATGATTGTAGAACCAAGTAATTTGAAGTCTTTGACAACTTCAATTTTTTCTCCATTTATCATGATTCTGCTTATTGGTCAAGTTGTGAGGACTTTTGTTTTCTTTATGTTAGACTGAATCCATACTGCACATCGGAGTCTTCAGTCTTCAACAGTAAATGCTTCAAGTCATTCTCACTTTCAGCAAGCAAAGTTATGTCATCCACATATTGCAGGCTGTTGATGAGTCTTCCTCCAATCCTGATGCTATGTTCTTTTTCATATAGTCCAGCTTATTGGATTATTTGCTCAGCATACAGACTGAATAAGTATGGTGAAAGGATACAACCCTAATGCACTCCCTTCCTGATTTTAAAGCATGCAGTATCCCCTTGTTCTATTTGAATGACAGCCTTGTGGTCTATGTACAGGTCTATGTACAATTAAGTGTTCTGGAATTCCCAATCTTCTCAATGTTATTCATAATTTGTTATGATCCCCACAATCTAATGCTTTTGCATAGTTGATAAAACACAAGTAAACATATTTCTGGTATTCTTTGCTTTCAGCTGGGTACATCTGACATCAGCAATGATATCCCTCATTCCACGTCCTCTTCTGAATCCAGCTTGTGCTTCTGGAAGTTCTCTGTCAATATCCTACTGCAACTGTTTTTGAATTATCTTCAGTAAGGTTTTACTTGAGTGTGATATCAGTGATATTGTTCGATAATTTCCACATTCTGTGGGATCATCTTTCTTTGGAATGGGTACAAATATGGATCTCTTCCAGTCAGTTGGCCAGGTAGCTGTCTTCCAAATCTCTTGGCATAGCCCATTGAGTGCCTCCAGCTTGGCATCCGTTTGTTGTAATATCTCAATGGGTATTCTTTCAATTCCTGCAGCCTTATTTTTCGCCAATTCCTTCATTGCAGCTTTGACTTATTCCTTCAATACCATTGGTTCTTGATCATATGCCACCTCCTGAAGTGGATGAACATCGACCAATTCTTTTTGGTATGGTGACACTGTGTATTCTTTCTATCTTCACTTGATATTTCCTGCACCATTCAATATATTGCTCATAGAATTTTTCAGTATTGCAACTCAAGGCTTAAATTTTTTCCTCAGTTCTTTCAGCTTGAGAAATGCTGAGAATGTTCTTCCCTTTTGTTTTTCTTACTCCAGGTGTTCATACATTTCATTATATTAATTGACTTTGTCTTCTCAAGCTGCTCTTTGAAATTTTCTGTTCAGCTCTTTGATCTTGTCATTTCTTCCATTTGCTTTAGCCACTCTCCATTCAAGGGCAAGTTTCAGAGTCTCTTCTGATACTCATTTTGGTCTTTTCTTCCATTCCTGTCTTTAATGACCTTTTGCTTTCTTCATGGATGATGTTCTAGATTTCATCCCACAATTCCTCTGGTTTTCGGTCATTGGTGTTCAGTGCATCAAATCTGTTCTTTAAATTGTATCTAAATTCAGGAGGGGTATCGTCAAGGTTATATTTTGGCTCTCGTGGACTTGTTTTAATTGTCTTCAACTTCTAGTTGAACTTGCATACGAGCAGTTGATGGTCTGTTCCACAGTTAGCTCCTGGCCTTGTCTTGGCTGAAGATACTGAGATTTTCCTCACATTTTGCCACAGATGTAGTCCATATGATTCCTGTGTATGCCATCTGGTGAAGTCCATGTGTATAGCTGCCATTTGTGTTGTTGGAAAAAGATATTTGCAATGAATACGTCATTGGTCTTGCAAAATTCTATCATGCGATCTCCAGCTTCATTTCTGCCACCAAGACATATTTTCCAACCACTGGTGATTCTGTTTCCAAATTTGCATTCCAGTCACCAATGATAATGAGCACATCTTGATTGCATGTTTGGTCAATTGCAGACTGCTAAGTTGTTAAACATTTTCAATTTCCTCCTTTTTGGCTTTGGTGGTTGGTGCCTAAATTTGGATAATGATAGTAATATTAGCTGGTCTTCCTTGAAGGCATATGTATATTATTCTATCACTAACAGCACTGTACTTCAGGATAGATCTTGATACATTTTTTGTGATGATGAGTGCAACGTCATTCCTCTTCAATTTGTTGTTCCCAGCATAGTAGTTCATATGATTGTCTGATTCAAAATGGCAAAAACAGTCCATTTCAGCTCACTAATGCCTGGGCTATTGGTCTTTATACATTCAGTTTCGTTTTTGACAGTTTCCAATTTTCCTAGATTCATATTTTGTGTTCCAATTCCATGTTCTGATTATTAGTGGATGTGTTGGATTGGGTTCTCTAGAGAAACACAAAAACCAGCAAAGTGTATATATATATTTATAGAGAGAGAAAGAGAGAGAGAGAGAAATTTATCTTAGATAAATGGCTCACAAG
>NW_006921628.1:1500872-1512506 GCF_000298275.1 Orycteropus afer afer
TAGTCCGGAATGCCGTTCTTCCAGCTTGTCCCTGGGATAGCATTGCAGGTAGGCCACACCCCTGGGGAAACTCCCCCTGGGCAGACCGGCCGCTCAGAACTCAGTCATGTGATCCATCATGGGAACCACCACTCACAACTGGAGTCCAGCCAAGTTGACACATCTTCAACTATCACAGTGGATGTTTGCAGGTATTTCTTCTCATCTTGAGACATGCTACATCAGCAAATGGAGGTTCCAAAAGTTTTCTCTATCCACATCATTAAGGTTGACTCTACTCTGAGGAGGCAGCTCTTTCCCAGTCGTATCTTGAGTGCCTTCCAAACTGAGGGGTTCATCTTCTGGTACTATATTGGATACTGTTTCAGGGCTATTCATAAAGTTTTCTAGTAATATATCAGACAGTGTTTCATTGCCATTCATAAGGTTTTTACTGGCCAGTTCTTTGAGAAGCAGATGACCTCTTCCTCTTTCCGAGTCCTGTCTTATTCTGGAAGCTCTGCTGAAACCTGTTCACCAGGGGTAACCCTGCTGGCATTTGAACATCAGTGGCATAGCCTCAGCCTCACAGCAACACACAAGCCACCGTAGTACGACAAATTGACAGACGAATTTGTCTTCCTTAGCTGTTCCAAATGGCTCCAGTCACTTCCTGGTCTTCCCCAATTGCTCCAACATCTGCCTGCTGCACCCTGGTCACTTACCCAGCCTGCCCCCAGAGGTTCCAAAACACCTGCTTTCTGCGGTACCTGGCTCAGTTACCCAGCCTGCCCCCAGGTGCTCCACAACATCTACCTTCTGTGGCGTCTGACTCACCCCATCTCTAGGCTGTTGTCTGACAAAATAACTGGGTACCATGGCCTTGCCAAGTTGACACATAAAATTAACTATCACACTATGTAAGCCCTGGTTTGGGAAGGTTACTGTTGTGTGGGAGTTGTTGATCTTGATGTAGCCCCAGTCTTGGTCCTGGATAGCTTGCTGTTCCAACTAGAGACTTGGGTATTTCCATTTCATCCCCCACCTCCCCTAGTCATACTCACCAGATAATGAGTATTTGCACCTTGCCCCTGTGTGTTTGCACTGTATGCCTGTTGTGACGGGTTCCTGTCATTTACGAATGGCTCTATTCTTGGTGGAATGTGGCCCCCTATGGTTGTAAAAAGGACACGGGGGCAGCATGAAATAACCTCCTGTAACTTCATGTGGTTCAAACCCACCAGCCACTCCTCGGAAGGAGGGTTGGGCAATCTACTTCGTAGTGATACCACCTCGGAAACCCACGGAGGGGCCGCTATGAGTTGGGTCCGACTTGACGGCACATAACAACAACACCAACTTCATAAGTAGGGAAGAGGATCAAGAAAATCAACAACCCAAGGTTGATTTCTATGAGGCAGAGGTCAGACATGCTGCCACCTTCCAGCCTTTTTGACAGTTCTGACACCAGCTTTCCCTCCCACGGCACTTTCTGCTTCTCTCCTTGGTTTGATAATTCATTGCAATGGTCACATAGAACTCACAGGCAATGCTTGAGGATTTTGCAGTTTATTAGGGAAGTAATAGGTTATAGTTGAAGATCAGAAACAATTCAGGATACAGTCCCTCAATCAGGACAGCTTTTTTTCAGCCATGCCACAGACACACTTCTCTCTGGCTTCAGCCTCTGCCTTGCTTGGGCCAGTGTTATAGAGCTCTTTTAGCCTTGCTGAGTAGATGCCCAGAGAGGTTCCCTACTCTGGCAGCAAGCCTCATACCCAAAGGCTCTCAGCTTTTTCACTCTGTGGGCCAGGAAGCCCACTGCTCTGTCTTGTGCTGCTTTCTTGGTAGTGAAATCTCCCTTTCCTGCCTCTGGAATGGCTCATTTTAAGCCTAGTGAGATGGCAAAACAGACCAATACCCATGTTAAGGTTTCATACATCTTACTTGTACCATCTCACCCATACTAGAGTGCCCTGTACCTTATTTACATTACTAATAAGCTATCCAATCCTCTTGGTGGCCCACAAAGCATCTCACATTTACATAGTTATATGCAGTCATTTGATGCCAGTTACAAAGACTGTGGCTAAAAGAGCCATACAAATAATTCACTTTACCACAAGGGTGCTCCAGGTGGGCTTCTTTTTGCTGCTTTTGGTTTAGGCGAGACATATGCAGTTTAAGTCTGTACAGGATTCTTTTCCTTGTTTTAGAGCATCACTGTGTGGCTGGCAACTAAAAGAAAAAATGTATTTTTCTTGAAGTACCCCAATGTGTTTGGCATAAAGAGGGAAATTTCCGCATGTATTCACTTCACTGTCTTGAACCAAGGACTTGTGCAATTTTTAGAAGATTTCAACATATGCATTGAAATAGTTGGAGACCTCTGGGAATGTAACACAACAAGATTGGGAGATAATTTTGGCACTGAGAAAAGCCATGTAATAAGGTCAGTTGTCCATCATGCATGCCCCAGGCCTCCTGTCCCCCTTGGTTTTACCTGATGATCTTGCTGCAGATTAAAGCTCTGACTGGTGTACAGTCTCATAGGATATGAGAGAACTTTCCGCAGAACTTTTAACTAATGGAAATAGAGGTCAAAAGTAATTATTCCCGTATCTGTTCTGTTAGAGTGAGGCCGAAATGAGTTCACCCATTAAATTACATTTTCCACGTTCTGTTCCATCCTGTGCTCCTTTACAACTTTATTTAAGGCAAGCATTATATGAAAGGCTTTTAACTCTGATGGAAGACAGACAGGGCCTTAGTCGGTAATGGTGGACTCTCTCATCTCATTGTCTACTCCAAGAACAAAGATCTTTTAAAACGTGGGCTCAAGCAGCTCCCTTGGATTACATTAATGGAATGTACCCTTTAATAGACTCTCAGAGGATAATCTAAAGTATGTGGTAACTCTCACTAAATATTTTTTATCTTAAACTTTATTATTTGGGTGTGTAAATGTGCTGAGTGTTTTTTGCCTCCAACACTTCATCAAGTGTCTAAACTGTTTGTTTTGTTGTTAGTTGCCATCAAGTTGGCTCCGACTCATGATGACCTTGTGTTTTAACAGAACAAAACATTGCCCAGTCCTGATCTTCATGACCATCAATGTCATGATGACCATGAATGTGCCATCAGACATTCATGGTGTATGTTTGAGTCTGTTGTTGTGGCTACTGTGTTGTAGTTTGAGTGCCTTCCCACTAGGGGGCTCATCTTGAAGCACAGTTTGGGGCTGTATTCTGTTGTTATATATAAGGTTTTTATTGGCTAATTTTCAGAAATAAATCATCAGGCCTTCCTTCCTAGTGTGTCTTAGTCTGGAAGCTGTGCTGAAACCTTTCCACCCTGCGTGATCCTATATACTGATGGCATATCTTCCAGCATCATAACACCACCTAAGCCACCATAGTATGACAGACTAATAGATGAGTGGTGGAGCAGTTTGTTTAAACAATTGACATCTCTTTAGAGATCATCTCTTTTTGTCTTTCTCTATAGGGACTTTTGATCATTGAAATTGAGATGAATCGAGCAACTATTTATTGAGCACATGAGCTATTCGAGCGCTTAGAATCCATCAATGAACATAAGAGAAGAAGATCCATGCCCTTTTAGAGTTTATATTCTAGTGAGGGAGAGACAGACAGTAAAGATAAGCATAAAAAGTAAGAAAATTATCAAGTTTATTAGAAGGTAGTAAGTGATGTTATGTGCCATTGAGTCAGACTGGACTCACAGGGACCCATCGGGTTTCTGAGGTAGTATCACTAAGGAAGTAGATTGCCCAACCTTCCTTCTGAGAAGTGGCTGGTCTTCTGGGTAGCAGTCAAGTGCTTTAGACACTGTGCTACCAGTTCCCAGTAAGTGATAGGGAGAAAAAAGTAGAGAAATAGGGATTTTTTTAGAGTGCCTGGGGCTATGGGGGTGGTGGGCATAGGGATGTGCTAACCTAAGGCAGCACCTACAGCCTAGCTTGCCAGTCCTTGATTTTCCATCATATAAAATCAGGATGTTGAGGGATGACTTCTAAGTTATTTTGAATAAGGAAGTGAACTTCTTTATGTAATTGTCCTGTGAGCTTAAATCAACAATGTGGTTTCTTAGGTAATACAGAAGGAGCCCTTATGGCATAATGGTCAAGGGCTTGGCTGCTAATTGAAAGGTTGACAGTTCAAACCCCCTTAGGCTCCTAAGGGGATAAAAAAGAAAACCTGGTGATTTGCTCCCATAAAGATTACAGTCTAGAGGACCCTGTGAGGCAGTGCTACTCTGTCACATTGGGTCTCTAAGAGTCAAAATCGACTTGATAGCACCTAACAACAGCAAAGGTAGTAAGAAGGTCTGGAGAACTTCTTGTGGTCCTCTGGATGGTGCAAATGGTTTGCACCCAATTACTAGCCAAAAGGTTGTCAGTTCGAATCTGCCCAGAGGTGCCTCGGAAGACAGGCCTGGCACTGTGCTTCTCTAAGGAGAAAACCACTGAAAATATTATGTAGCAGTTCTGCTCTTCACACATGGTGTCACCATGAGTCAGAATCGACTTTACAGCTACTAACAACAGCAGTAACAACAGTTCTTTGTGTGAAAAATCTATACACTGTGCAAAAATATACCTCTCATAATATAAGATGGTTCATGTTGTCCTAAGACAATATTTCGGATCATGTGTCAACTTAGTAAGGACACTGGACTTCTCAAGACTCATTTTCTGCATCTATCAGACATGGATTGGTGGTTAGAAGAGTAAATGAGTGATAGGTGTGAAAAGACCTTGTGAAATGCAGCTCATCCTGTCTTGGAGAGAGGCCCTATGGGATTTGCAGTGATCCACACAAGCCATTGGAAGAGGCCTTAGTAAACCCATGAAGTTAGGTCTCCTGGGGCCTTCTCCTATCCATTATTATCATTACTTGCCCTCCTTTGAGGCCCACTTATCTCCTGAAGGGTCTCCATCCAGGGGTTTTCCCTCATGCCTCCCAATCTATGCTGAGGCTATAAGTCAGGCAGAGGAAAGAGGTTGTGAATTCTGTTATTTCTTGATAGTGTGTAAATGACTGATAGGCTGGATCCTGAGAAGGGGGAGTGGGTAGTGATATTTTAATGGTAGGCTATGTTAATAGAACTATATATATAATCATGGAGAAGTACCTTGAAAATCATTTAATTTTAAAAATATGCAATACATTCATATGACTCATGCATCAATGTATAACAAAAAATACAGAAAAAATTTCTAACTTAGGTTTTCCATTTGCCCAGTTCCCACTCTCCACCCACACAGGTAATAACTAATATTAGTTGATTTATCCTTCTAGATACATGTTTATGTATATACATATAGCATATATAAATAAGTCACTTCAAATACATATTCTTGTTTTTCCTCTTTTTTACCTAAGTGATAGCACCGTTTATATATGTTATAATAAGCCCTGCCTTTCTCCACTTGATGATACATTTTGGAAATCTTTCCATATCAGAGCACAAACATGTGCTACATTTTACAGCTGCACTGTAGGACATTGCATGCGTTTGTCCTTATGATTTTAACCAGGTCCTTTTGAGAGACCCATCTGCTGCTGTTACCCACAGTGCTGCTGTGGATGCTTTGCACATATTTCATTTCATTTGGGGGAATACTTATTATAGGATAAAATCCTAGAAGTGGAAATGTAAGGATAAATACTGTATGTAGGTAATTTTCATAGCAGCTGTTACATTGACCCTTATAGGGGTTGCACCAATTTATATTCTCAGCCATGAATGATAACATGTATTTTCCCTAGCCTTGTCAATATAGTGTGTGGGGAAACTTTAGGATTTTTGCCCATATGATAGATGAAAAGCGATGCAATTTTTGAGAAGGAATTTGCTGAATCCTAATGTTCCCTCTGGGCTGCCAGCTGCTCCTTGTTCTGCCACTTCCCAGAAGATCAGGTTACTAGCAGCTTAGAATCTCACCCCTGAATGGTACCACAGCCTGCCCTGGACTGATGTATTCCTTAAATTTCAATGTAAAGTGCATGTATTTATAAGCTGAATACTTTTTACTGTCCAGATGTTCTTCATTGCTGTCTTAGTTGACAGTGATTCAGTACTTTAGTTTTAATTTTTTCTGTTGTTAACTTCTTTGCCAAACTAGGTAGTAGTCCATGAATTAAGGCCCAATTCATGAAAGAGAGCCAGTTGTTTAAAGAAACCTGTGAACTCTTTTATAAATTGCTATATTGTAACAATGGTGTGGAGGAGGTGCCTGACCTCCTCTGACTTCATGAGAGGGAAAGAGAATCATCATCACCATCAGCCCAAGGCTAATTCCTATGAGGCAGAAGTCAGACATGCCTCCACCCTCCAACCTTTTTATCAATTCTAACACCAACTGTTTGTCCTTCCCCTGGCATCTCTTTCTCTGTTGGACTTGATAATTCCTTGTAATGGCCACACAGAGCTAACAGACCATACTTAGGATTATGAGGTTTATTAGAGAAATAAGTTACACTTCAGAATCAGAAACAACTCAGGCTGTGATCAGGATAGCCTCTTTCAGCAGTGCCCGTAGGCACTCCTCTCTCTGGCCCTCAGCCTCTTGATCCCAGGGTTTCTTGGCTTCTGCCCCACTGGGGCAACTGTTGCAATGCTTTTTTAGCTCTGTGAGTAAGTGCCCAGAGGCTCCTCCCTCTACTAGTAAGTTTTGGCCTGAAGGCACTCAACTCTAGTGCCATGGGTCTGCAAACTTAGCTTTACCAAGTGCTCAGAGGTATACCAGCCACCAGCAAGGCTCCTGACCAAAGATGCTTCGGTTTCTTGTTCCATGGATCTGGAAGCCCACCATGCCATCTCCTGCTGAACTCCTGATTCTGCTGCTGTCATTTCTCTGCCACTGCTTCTTGCTGTCTTCTCTGGCTCAGCTTTCTTTCTGTCTTCTGGGTTGAACAGGTTCTCAGTGCAGTGATCCCAGGTCCAAAGGACATAGTCTGCTTCCATCTCTTCTTCTTAGTAGTAGTCATGTTCCCCCTTTCTGCCTCTGAGAGGGCTCATTTTAAGCTAAGCAGGATGGCAAAGTTGACCAATCTCCTCATTAGGGTTCCATACACCTTAATTGCATGGTCCCATCTCCACAAGGTGGCTTGTACCTTATTTACATTACTGACAAGCTATCCAGTCCCCTTGATGGGCCATAAGCACCTCACATTTGCATAATCCCATTCAGTCATTTGGTAGAAGTTGCAAAGACTATGGCTAGAAGGGCCTTATTAAATAATTCACTCACCACACTGCATGTATTTATAAAATGTAAATTATTTCATTGTCTTTCTAGGTTTTTTTTTGGGAGGTACAGGTTAGGCTTTTAAGTATCAGATATTTTTTAAATGGAGGCTGAGATGTAGAATAGAGCAGACAAAAAAACAAACGAACTCACTGTCCTCAAGGTGGAGCCTACTCATAGCGACCCCTCCTTGGGTTTGCAAGGTGGTATCACTACGGAAGTGAATTGCTCAACCTTCCTTCCGAGGAGTGGCTGGTGGGTTTGAACCACCAGTCTTCTGGTTAGCAGTCAAGTGCCTTAGGCACTGTACTACCAGAATTCCCAGATGAGTTTGTGTAGCAAGGCTGCAAGGAAGGCTACAGACCAGCCACTTCTTTTTCTGGGGTTTCCCAAACACCTGGAGGAACCTTACTTTTTAAGGCTAAGGAAATGGAAAAAAATCCTCACTAACAGTCATAAGGTTGAGAGTTGAGAATGTCTTTTTTTTTTTTAACCATCACAGACAGCCTTTATCCCTACATTTCTGCTCTTAGGAGTTTATGCTAAACAAGGGTGCCCACGGGGAAATGATGTGTGTGTGGAATCCAAGGCAGCACTGTAGATGGCAGCAGCTGTGGTGGGATGGGAGGGCTTAGTCTCTGGCTTCAGGCTTCAGTTTCCTCATCTGTGAAAGGGGGATGATGGCAACACACTCCTCATGGGACAATCTCTTTGGATTAATGAAATGATGCATGAATCAGTTGGTGCAGCACCTGGGTTTGGGATGCCCCCCAGGGCTCCTTATTATTGTTCTTATATACCCACTCTTGTTATTTTCATAGCTTCTCACACATAGCCGTTTAATCTGTGTGCATAATGCTCCTGAGGTGATGATCCAAGGTCAGAATATCCACTGTCCATTGTTCCTTGCAAAGCCTCCAGATGACCCGCTTCAGTGGCTGGGAAGAGAGCCCAGAGCTAAAAGACGCCTCTGTGAATGGCTCTTAGTCACTCAAACTGGGTCACATTTCCTTCTTTAGGAAAATGCCCAGGTCATTTGTTTCCCTCAAACCTTATTTTTTCACCCTTTTGAAAAGTTATTAATAATAGAGTTTAAGAAGCAATAAAATCTCTCTTCAACATTGATAATACATATACAGTTCCTCCCTAGGTATTTCCCAAGGTTGCAGTTCATTGTTCTTTAATGGATGTCTCCATCAGAGTCTGTCTGTGGAAGATAACAGCTTTCCCTCTTTCTTCCTGTGGACTCATTTGCATGGTGCCCTTCCTTGCATGGCTGGGGTCCAGGTTGTCTCAGCCAAATTAAGGAATTCCTTGTGATCTGCTGCTAAATCTAAGGAGTGGTCATCTACTTTCAGGTCACTGAATTCAGAGACTGGGCTTGGACCTTCTAATCCTGGTTTGTACTACCATGATAGAGTCTACAGGCCTTTGTGGCTCACCTTCCATGGGGTCTGATTCCTGGCCAATTCACCTCCTGCACAGCCATCACCTTTTGTCATTGGTGGATTGTGTGTTACTATGATGCTGAGGTTTCAGGGAAGCTTCGAGACTAGAGTGACCAGGAAGGAAAGGCCAGGTGGTCTACTTCCAGAAGTTAGCCAGTGATAACCCTGTGGATCATGGAGGTCTGATCCACACTGCTCATGGGGATGATGCAGGATTGGACAGCATGAGTCAGGGGTCAACTTGATGGCAGCTTTCAACAACAAGATAAAGTAAAATAGCACACAATTGTCAGGTTTTCTTCTAATAGTAGAAAAAAATAGATATGAGGACTTATGATAATAGCAGAATGATGACATAGAATAGAAATAAAAATGAAATCAAATGGGGAAGATAATACTTATGTTTGTGTTCACTTGGATCCCAGG
The DNA here is from genome assembly GCF_000298275.1 of Orycteropus afer afer. Lineage (NCBI taxonomy): Eukaryota > Metazoa > Chordata > Mammalia > Tubulidentata > Orycteropodidae > Orycteropus > Orycteropus afer. Next base: position 1,510,002 of record NW_006921628.1, read on the forward strand.
GGTGAAAGAAAGCTCACGGTTTTGACTCCTCTGGCCTGGAGTCCCTCTCCAGCACCCAGTGTTGACAGAGCCTGTCTAGTAAGAAGATGCCTGGAGAAGAGGCACCCAACAGCTATATGAATGACTGGTCCCCACTCGGTCCTCCTCGCCATGCTGGGGATGCTCTCAGTCTTGCCATTTCTGATGAAACTTCTGGGATGGAGGCATTGCCTGAAATTCCTTGGACCCTGGAGTTCAATCCTTGCTGGATGAGGCCATTGGAGCATCTCTTGGTAACTTACAGAGAATCAAGACACCCCTGGCAGGATTGAAGCTGGCATTTGAAAATTGTCATGGGAAAATTCTCATATCCAGAAGCCTCTGGCTGAGTTACTAGATTTTTTAGACCCATCATTTAACCATGCTTCTAGCACCCAGCATTTAATTTACATTTTGCCTATTCCAAGTATTTCCATGTGCCACTTTATTGGTATTTTACACACTTTATTTTAATTAGTATACATAGCAAACAAAAACAAAAGCAAACACTGCCATCAAGTTGATTCCAACTCATACGGACCATATGGGACAGAGCAGAACTGCCCTATAGAGTTTCCAAGGCTATAAATCTTTATAGAAGCAGACTGTGTCTTCTTTCTTCCAGAATGGCCTGTGGGTTTGAATTGCTGACCTTCTGGTTATCAGCCCAATGCTTTAACTACAGTACTACCAGAGCTCACCTAGTAAATATACAGAGGAAGCTTAAAATTGACCTTTACAGCTACTGAGGGAGCCAAGTGGGAGACCTGTCCTTGCTTGGTCTCCAAGGGATGTAATCTAGTACTGAAAGGCTAGACCTGGTTAGTGCACAGTGGGCTGTCACTGAAGGTAAGTTGGAGAAGTGAATGGAACTTATCTGCTGTGGCTCTTGTTACTAAAGACCAGTGAGCTTGTGCTTTTGTACTGGAGGTTATATTTGGAACCATATGTGACATCTACATTACAGCTGAAAGGGAGCTGTTACTGACACTCCTGTTTTGCGAAACAGTCCACAGTCATAGTGACACACATCGTAGGTGTGGTAGTTAAGTTTGTGTTGACTTGGCTGGGCCTGGTTTTGAGTTGCTGGGCAGCTGAATGTAGTTATTCCGCAGGAGGAGACTGGAAATCAATTCCATAGTGGAATTTACTGGAGCAGCTGAGTAGCTGCCTGAGGGATGTGGTCTGCTTCCACTATATAGGAAGAAGCTTTGAGAAAGGTCTCTGCAGATTTTTGGCATGCTTGGACCCTGCACATAGCCGAGTCTTTCTTCAGCAGCCTGCTGTGTTTCCTGCTGATCTTGGGACTGTTTCTGTACTTGAACTAGTGGCCTGCCATGTTGTTTGGTAGTCTTGGGACTGTGCCATTTTGTCAGCTTCAGCAACCAGCAGCTGCCTGAGTTAAGAGAAGCCTCTAGCTTCAGTGGGCCAGAAGCAAGAGGCAGAGCTGAAGCCCAAGGTTGAGGGGCTGCAAGGAGGCCACATCTCCTGACCTCCTCTCACCCCACAAGAGGAAAACAGGATCACCATCATTAACCCAAGGCCTATTCCTGCAAGGCTGGACATGTTGCCTCCCTCCAGCCCTTTCACCAAGCTTTTCTCTCAAAGCACCCACCACCTCTCTCCTGAGTTTGATAATTCACTGCAGTGGCCACACAGAACTCACAGATTATGGGGTTTATTAGGGAAGCACCAGGCTACAGTTCAAGTTCAGGAAAAATGCTCAGTCTCTCTCAGCCTGCGATCTCTCAGTCAACAGTCTCTCACAATTTCTCTCCCGTCAGTGCGTGTTCCTTGGTGTCTCACTCAGCAATGCATATCTCTTGCATCTCTTTCCCGGCAGTGGGTGTCTCTCAGGAGCACATGTTTCTTTCAGCAGCACATGCTTCTCAGCCAGCAGTCAGAGAGACTTCTGCCTTTAGGAGGCCTCCTTGTGAGCCTGGCAGAGTGGCCAAACTAACCAATCATAACATCAGAATTCTAAGCACTTGAGAGTGAACTTCCCAGAACATTACTATGTGCTGCTTCCAACAGAAACGCCCCAGGTGGATGATTTTAACAATCAGGAGCTACTCAGTTTTTCACAGCAAATTCCACCATGAGGTTTACAAAGAGTTACGGCTAGAAAAGCCATGCCAGGTAATTTACTACAGCACAGGGGCTTTCACTCAGGCCTTAGAGCTGGCACTTTGAACTTGGACTTCTAGTGTTCTAAACTGTAACAAAATAACTCCTGTTTCTTAAAGCCACCCATTTGTGGCACTTTTCCGTTAGAGTGGCACTGGAGAACAAAAGCACCAGGCTTATGAAAATGCTGCCCAGCAGAGTTGAGACTAAATGAGTCTGATTTGTTGGTGTGCTAGGCCAGCAATGCTGAGACCACAATGGCAACAGTAGTTATTTATTTATTTATTTTTTTAATTAGGATTTGGGTGAAGATTTACAGAGTAAATTCACTTTTCATACAGCAGTTCACATATACTTTGT
>NW_006921628.1:1513871-1522216 GCF_000298275.1 Orycteropus afer afer
AATAGTGCTGCGATGAACATCGGTGTGCATATATCTGTTCTTGTTATGGCTCTCACTTCTTTAGGGTATATACCTAGTAATGGGATGGCTGGGTAGTAGTTATTTCTTGTAATACCTAACTACCAGTATTAATGATGAAATAAGAGGTGGTCACTATGGTCCTCAAGAGTTGGTGCTCAGATGCTGGCCCCCTCCACCAGCAAGAACTGGGATGCAGGTCCCAGGTCCTCTGTCCTTTGGCTGGAATCTTTCCAACAAGTCTTTTGCTGATTGGTGGAGATGGTCCTGAATAAAAAATGTCCCCAGGAGGAGAGCTCCTCATATGTGACCTCTTTCAAGTGTCAGTCAGCTGAGATGGGGCTGTGACTCCCTTCCATCCCCTCCCTGGACTGATTGTCCATATGCATCCTTCTGTCATATTTCTTAGCTGATGTCAGTGCCTTGGGGTAATAGCCACAGGAGAGCCACCAGGGGAGCTCAGAGGCCTTTTAGTAGACAGGTGAGTGAAAAGTTCTACCCCACTTCTCTCTTCAGATAATCTTATGTACACATGGGCTTTGCCTTTTGAATTCAGGAGCCAAAATTTATATTGTCTTTGTTCTCTAGTTTTGATTTGGCTAGCTGGGGAGGACTTCGCTTTTGTCCAAGCCAATAAAGCTGGTGAGGGTGGGAGAGGGGCAGTACATTTTTTACTTCTCTCTGTTACCTAGCCTTGGTACTTAGAACAGGTGTTCACATGTAAACTCCAAATTCAGATCCACAGCCCAGTGCCTGTGGGTGTGAAGCACTCTCCAGCCTCAGTCAGCCACACAGAAATAAGAATAATGCAGGAGGCTTTCATACATGAAAACATATTCCACTCGAGGGCTGAGCTTTTTATTCTGAACTTGCTCTTCTTTTTTGACTTAAAATATCCTTTCTTTTGGGAGCTCTGGTAGCATAGTGCCTAAGGCACGTGACTGCTAACTAGAAGGCTGGCGGTTCGTACCCACCAGCCACTCCTCAGAAGGAAGATGGGGCAATCTACTTCCGTAGTGATACTGCCTCAGAAACCCAAGGAGGGGTCACTGTGAGTCAGGTCTGATTCGACAGCACATAACAACAACAACAACAATCCTTTCTTTTATGGAATGATCATGAGAGTAGATGATACATGTTATGGATTGAATTGTGTTACCCAAAAAGAAACATGGAAGTCCTAACCCCTGTGGCTGTACTATGACCCTATTTGGGAGTAGGAGTTTTCTCTTGTGTTACTGAGGTTTTTCCAGAACAGGTGGATCCTAAACCTAATCACTTCTGAGTGGTACCTTATAATAAGAGCTGAATTGACTATACAGAGGGAGGAAAAAAAAAAATTGAGGATATAGCTACAAGCAAAGGAACACCTAGGATTGCCGGCAGTCATAGGAAACAATGAGAGAGGCTCACAGAAAGAATTGTCTTGGACAAGACCCTGATTTGGACTTTTATTGTCCTCCAGAACTGTGGAAAATTACTTTTTGTTCTTTAAAGCAACCCACTTTGCTATCACAGAACTATGTATGTGTGTATTTTTTTAATGTTTTTTTTTTTTTTTTTCATTTTACTTTTTTTAAAACTTCCTCCCGGTAGTTACCTCTTCCCTGTGTCCATCCCTCCATGTACTCCTGCCCCTGAGCTGTCTCCCTGTGCATAAACAGCCCTCCTTTCTCCCATGATTGTTCTCTCCAAGGAGTGTATTTACCTCAGGTACGTGTTCAACTCTTAAGCCTGTCTTTTGTTTGGCTGGAAGCCATAGGTGTGGGTTCAATTCCAGACCTGAAGGGCAGCTAGGGACCATAGTCTCAGTGGTTCCACCAGGCTCTATCAGACCAGCAAACCTGGTCTCCCCTTTTTTTTTCTCTAAATGATTTTGAGTTTTGTTCCACATTATTCTCCCTCTCAATCCAGGATCTCCTACGTAGATCGCCCTCTGAGTGGTTGGCAGTGGTAGCTGGGCACCATCTAGTTCTTCTGGTCTCATAGTCCTATAGGCTGAGGATCGCATGGTGTACCAGTCACGAGGACTAATTGTTTCCATGAATCTTTGGTTTTCTTCATTCTTCTTTGCTCTAGATGAGGAAAGACCCATTGTTGCATCTAGAAGGCTGCTTGCAAGCTTTTAAGATCCCAGTCACTACTCGCCAAAGTAGGAGGTAGAATAATGTTTTGTGTAGTATGTTATGCCAATTGAGCTTGATGTCCCCTGTGACTATGGTCTCGAGCCCACAGGTTCAACTTCTTGGTCCCTCTGGGTAGCTGGCTGTGACCAAGAAGTGACTACAGTCTTGTCCTTTGTCAGCTCTACTATATCATTGGGAGTTCTTATAGAACGTACAAATACACTTACAGGACCATTGTCTGTCAGCCTTATAAATGGTCTTGGATACACTCCCTGCTGCATAGACATACCTAATAGTTCAGCCTGTCCACCCAGCTATCCACCCATATACCCCTGCCTTCACTGACAATGCAGTACTGTATGTAAAAAAGGGTTCATCTTTGTTGTGTGCACCTCCCATGTACCTCTCTCTGTCTTCCTCTTCCTCAATGCCACCATAATGATCACTCACATTTGGTACATTGCCCTTTTCTTCACCCAAATCAATACTTAAGTCTACCTATCTAACAGTGTTCCCTCCCCTCCCTTCCCACCCCTGGTAACCAACAAAGAAAATTTCCTTCCGTATATAAACCGTTCCTTGACTTTTACAATAATGGACTAATGCAATATTTATCCTTCTGTGATTTACTTATTTCACTCAGTATAATGTCTTCCAAGTTCATCCACATTATGCAGTGTTTTGCAGATTCTGCATTATTCTTTAGGGTTGCATAGTATTCCATTGTGTGTATGTACCACAGTTTGGTTATCCATTCCTCAGTTGATGTTCTTAATTTGCTGAAAAAAAATCCTGATAGTCCTGTGGATCCCCAGCTTAGGTGATCCTCACCTGTTCTGGTTGGAGACCCCTTTTAAAGCTGTGGACTCTGTTCTGTGTGTCTAGTTTCACTCAGTTACCTACAGCCTGGACAGGTAACCCATATTTAAGAAGCCTGGTACTACACTTTGCAGAAGATATTTTACCGTTGAGGAAGTAGAGGCTTTGTGAGATGGTATCTCTGTGTTCTGAACTACTGGGCTTTTCAATATCAGTCTTCTTGCATTAATTCATTTCTTCATATTTCAGTGATTTGCTTTGCAGGGGAATGTAAGTTTATTTAACATTTTATTGTGATTTTGGTGGAAGTTTACAGAAAAAATTGGTTTTTCTTACAATTTATACTCATTTTGTTTTGTGACATTGAATACAATCTCCACAATGTAACAGCATTCTTCTGACTTCCTCCCTGTGTTTACTGTTTCTATTTGTACTTCTTTCCTATGCCTTCCTCCTACCTTCTGAACTTTCTCCCCGGGCAAATGCTACCATTTTTGTCTTGTATAATTGATTATTCTTAGAGGTACATATGTACCTTCTTGGTGTTACTTTTCACTTTATAGGTCCTTCTATCATTTGCAAGTTGAGCCATGGAGGTAAGTTCAGTTCTAGGCTTGAAGGGTGTCTGAGGACTACTGTCTTGGGCCTCCACTCATCTCTATCAGACCAGTAAGCCTGATCTTTTTTATGATTTTGTTCCACATTTTTCTTGCACTCTGTCATCCCTTTCCGATTAGTCAGCATTGGTAGGTGGGTGCCATCTAGTTCTGGTTCAGGGTCATGGAGGCTGGGGTTCACATGGTCCAGTAGTCATTTGAACTAATTGTCCTCGTCATTCTTTTCAGAGTCGTCAGCATTGGTAGCTAGGTACCATCTGGTTCTTCTAGTCTCAGGGTCCTGGAGGCTGGGGTTCACGTAGTCCATTAGTCATGTGAAGTAATTGTTTCCATGTGTCTTTGATTTTCTTTGTTCTTCTTTGCTCCAGATGGGAAGAGACCAATAGTTGCATTTTAGATGGCCGCTCACAATATTTTAAGTCCCCAGTCGTGCTACTCACCAAAGCAGAATGTAGGACACTGTCTTTGTGAACTATGTTATGCCAATTCACCTTAATGTCCCCTGAGTCTACGATCCTGAGCCCTCAGATCCAGCAACCCAGTCCCTCAAAGTGTTTCGTTATAACTAAGAAGTTTACATAACTTTGCCCCTGTATGCTCTACTGTATTTATCATGGATATGTTTATAGCACATAGATACATATGTTGAAATATCCTCTGTCAAACCTATGCATATCCATGGGTGTAGTCCCATTTGCCTTCCCACCTCTGTTCACCTTGAGTGTCTATCTATGATCCTCCCATAGATTATTGTTATTGTAGGATTGTGTATGTAATAGTATTTACCTTTATTGCCTTTCATTCTTGTGCTCCTCCCCGTGTCTTCCTTTGCCTTGACCATTTTGTGCTGACCTTCCCCTTACTGTACATTACCTTTCCCTTCACCCATGTGAATACCTGTCTGCCCTCTAGTTAGCGATTTATTCTCCTTTCCCCTCCCATCCTTGATAATCTTCCAAGAATGACTTCCTGTGTGTAAACCTTTTCATGGCTTTTTATAGTAGTGTTCTCATATGGCATTTGTCCTTTTGTGATTGACTCATTTCACTCAATGATTTTTAAATGTTCATGTTTTGATGATGTTTAAATATTCCACATACTTTTGTATTTTCTATAATAATAAACCAAAGCCAATATATGTATAATTGTTGAAATACCCTGCTTTTCTTTAAAGTTTGAACAAATACATTGTTATCCTATTGTTCCCCCAAGTGCATGTAGATGGGCTACAAGCACCGAAGTGCTGGGTTTACAATCCAACTTCTGGATTAATATCAACATTTTAAACGAATTAGATAAGGAGAAAGCATTTCAAAGAAAGCATAATGGCTTCTTGCACTCCAGCTGGAAGGCAGCACAACATAATTGTCTGGTTAGAAAAGCTTTTTAACATCAGTGATTTAACAGAGCACATTTGAAGGAAACCTAGGAATAATGCATTAACTGTTTTGTTTTTGTCAGAAATAAACCCAGGTGGAAGACAGCAGTACCCAGCCAGGACGTAAAACACCATGGTGAGAAAAATCCAGAAATCATTTATTTAGCTGTTATTTTTTTGTGTGTGCACATCTTAACCTTATACCCACTTTTGTGGACTTTGAGGATTCTGTGGGGACAAGTCCAGCCAAGTTCTCTTGTTCTGAGGAGCTTCCATTTTGTTGGAGAAAGACAAACAACAACTAAGTGGAGCAAAATGAGTACTAACTCCAGGTAGTGACAAGTGCCATGAAGAAGATACAAGAGGGTAATGGTGATGGATGAGTTGTAAGGGAACGTCTTTCTGAGGAGGTCCTGGTTGAGCTGAATGGAGGAGTTGCTGTCCCTACCCAGAATAGAAGGAGGCCAGACTAGCTAGAGTGAGTGAGGCAAGAGGAGAAGGTAGGGCAATGGGTTCAGAGAGGGAGACAGGGTTTTATTTCTGGTGTGATGGGAAAACAATCAGAGAATGTTTCAGCAGGACAGTGATTAGTGACACAGGTAGGGTTTTAGGGCAAAAGAACCTGACTTGTCAATTTCCATTGTTTTCTTGTCCCTTCAGCCTCAAGCAGAGATGGTATCCCTTCTCCTCAACTCTGTCTTTCCACTTAGCTGTCCTTCACCTTGTCCTGGGCTGGGAAGGTGATAGGCACTGTCCCAGGTAGGTTGAATAGTGGCCTCTCAAAGATGTCAAGGAGGCTCTGGTAGCATAGTGCCTAAGGCATTTGACTACTAACCAGAAGGCTGGTGGTTCAAACCTACCAGCCACTCCTTGGAAGGAAGCTTATGCAATCTATTTCTGTAGTGATACTGCCTCAGAAACCCAAGAAGGGGTCACTATGAGTTGAGTCCAACTCCATGGCACATAACAACAACAACAACAAAGATGTCAAGTCCCAACCCTTGGAACTTGTGAATGTTACCTTATTTAGAAAACAGATCTCTGCAGGTATAATTAAGGATTTAGAGATGAGAAGATTTCCTTGGATTATCCAGGTGGGCCCTAAGATAGAGGCAGAGGGAGATAATACAGACACAAACAGAAGAAGATCATGTGAAGAGGCAGAGATAGGAATGATGTAGCCACAAGTCAGGGAATGTCAAGGACTGCCGACAGCCACCAGAAGCTGGAAGAGGAAAGGATGGGATTCTTTAGAGAATCTCCTCCTTCCTTTGGAGGGAGCACAGTACTAGTGACACCTTAATTTCAAACTTCTGGCCTCCAGAACTCTAAGTGAATAAATTTATATTATTTCAAGCTACCAGCTTGTGATGATTTATTATAGCAGCCACAGGAAACAAATACAGAGATCTAGGGAGAAAAGGAGGGATGAAAGAATGTGCCATCTCCCTTCTGCTTTTCACCTCACAAATCCTGAGCATGAGTACCTGGTGAAGGAAGCAGAAGAAAGGTTGAGGGTAATGAAAGACCTCTTTCTGGGACTGTCCTGTCACATCCCTTGTCTTTCTGCCCTTGTCAAGCTTAGCTTACCACAGGACCCGTCAACTCTCATACCTCCAGAGGCTAGAATGCAATGTCTTGTGGATGAGGGTGGTAAGTGGGGTGGGGCTTGGCAATCTAGACTGGGCACGTGCTCTAGGCAGCTCTGTTTCCCCCACAGCTGATGTTTCCCTCAGGGTATGTGGGTCTGGTTGGGTCAGTTATCCCAGTTTTCCCAGAAAAGACTGAAAAAAAGTCTGACCTTTCTTTTATTAAATACCAGATTTCCTGGAATTGAATGTTGGCTCAAGTTTTTCAATCTTCAGGTCTGATGTGGCCCTACATGAAAGGTTCTATTTTGTAACTCCCGGTTTACAGTTTTTTTGTTTGTGCTAGATGTTAGCATATAAACTCCTAGTCTCATTTTTAGAAGAATCTGATCAGAGTTTTAGTCAGTGTATTAGTTTCTTACTGATGCTATAACAAACTACCACACTATTAGTGGTTTAAAACAACACAGAGTTATTATTTTATAGTTCTGGATTTTACAAGTCTTAAATAGGGCATATTGGTGTTATTGGGTACCATCTAGCTCATTTTTGGCTCAAAGTGACCCTATGGGACAGTTTTTTTTTTTTTTAAATTTTTATTGTGATTTGGGTGAAGATTTACAGAGCAGATTCACTTTCTATACAGCAGTTTACATATACTTTGTCTCATGATATTGACCACAGTTTACCACAATACAACAGCTCCCCTCCCACTTCCTGTCCATAGTTACCTCTTCGCTGTGTCCATCTCTCCATGGACTCCTGCCCACTGAGCTGTCTCCCTGTGCATAAACAGCCCTTCTATTCTCCCATGATTGTTCTCTCCAAGGAGTTTATCTACCTCAGGTAAATGTTCAACTCATATGCCTGTCTTTTGTTTGGCTGGAAACCACAGGTGTGGGTTCAATTCCAGACCTGAAGGGCAGTTAGGAGCCATAGTCTCAGTGGTTCCACCAGGCTCTATTGGACCAGCAAATCTGGTCCCCCTCCCCCCTTTTTTTTTCTCTAAATGATTTTGAGTTTTGTTCCACATTGTTCTCCCTCTCCATCAAGGATCTCTTACATAGATCCCCTTCCAAGTGGATGACAGTGGTAGCCAGGCACCATGTAGTTCTTCTGGTCTCATAGTTGTATAGGCTGCAGATCGGATGGTGTACCAGTCACTAGGACTAATTGTTTCCATAAATTTTGGTTTTCTTCATTCTTCTTTCCTCTGGATGAGGTGAGACCCATCATTGAATCTAGATGGCAGCTTTGCTAGCTTTTAAGATCCCAGTTGCTACTCGCCAAAGTAAGAGGTAACAATGTTTTGTATAGTATGTTATGCCAATTGAACTTGATGTCCCCTGCGACTATGGTCCCAAGCCCGCAGGTTCAACTACTTGGTCCCTCTGGATAGCTGGCTGTGACCAAGCAGTGACCACACCTTGCCCCTTGTCAGCTCAACTATACATCTGGGAATTCTGATCATTCACATAAACTTACAGGACCATTGTCTGCCAACCCTATATATGTTCTTGGACATACTCCCCATTTCATAGACATACTTAATTGTTCAGCCTGACCACCCATCTGTCTATGTTTGCCTTCATTGACAGCGCAGTACTGTATGTGCAAAAGGGTTCATATTTGTTGTCTATTTATGCCAGTGGTTTGTCAGTTTTATTGATGTTTTCAAAAAACCAACTTCTGGTCTTGTTGATTTTTTTCTATAGCCCTTCTATTTTCTATTTCATTGATTTTTGCTCAAATCTTGATTATTTCCTTTCTTCTGGTGACTGTAGGCTTTTCTTGCTGT
>NW_006921628.1:1523822-1527028 GCF_000298275.1 Orycteropus afer afer
AACAAGGAAAAGAAAAAATGTTGAAAACTAGGACCTGCGAGGGGAAGATTAAGAATATTATAAAAAGGACAAAAGTATTAATAATAGTTGTTTTAAAGCTGACAAATACAAGGAAACTAATCAGCAGAAAAAAGAAAGCAAATAAATAAATAAAAGAGAAAGAAAAAAAAATAGCATCAGTGGAGGACAGGGCAGGGCACTCAGGCTCTGTCTGAGCACACAGACTGTGATGGAGTTTCTGTGGGCCCAGAAGGTAGGTGCAAGTGGGGGATGGCTGCACCTCCATTAACCAACTGGGTGTGGGGTATAAGAGTAACAAGAGGAATGTTGTACCTTTTCAGTCTTGTGTGCCCAGAGTGTCCTTGGGGTTGCTGGAAAGCAGAAGGTGTTCTTAAGCCTGAGGAATCTGCTAGAGTGCTGTCTCTTTAAATATCCAAAATAGTCAAGCCGCTTTCAAAGCTTCAAAATGGCGGGGCCCTCCAACTGGCAAAAGTCCACAGCTCAGCCCGCCTTTCTCTTCACCTTCTCTGTTTATTCCCCAGCCACCGTGCACAGTCCTCCGTGCAGTCCCTGGCTAGCAGGGTGATTTTTAGGTTAAATCTTAGTTCCTACCACTACTTGGGAATCTCCAAGCTGTCTGTGCCATCAGGATTGCTCAGAATCGCTGCTAGACTGTAGCTCTGTCTGTCTCCTTTTTTGGTATTTTCACACAAATTCTGCTAGTTGGGGTTTTGTCCACTTCTACATCCTTCCCTTCAAGGCTCAGGGGTCCAGGATTATCTTCTGTGTCTGTGTTAATTGGTTTCCCTTTTGTTTGTTGAAGAGGGTCTGTGCAGTCTTTCTGCCTAGTCTGCCATCTTGCCAGAGCCTCATAGGGTTTTCTATGCTGTAATCTTTGTGGAAGCAGATTGCCAGCCCTTTCTCCTATGGATCCACAGGATGGGTTTGAACCACTGAACTTTCCATTAGCAACCAAATGCTTAACCATTGCGCCACCAGAGCTCCTTGAAATAGGTCTTACCTGGCTAAAGTCAAAGGGTCAGCAGAGTTGAATTCTCTCTGGAGGCTTTAGGGGATAGTATGTTCTTTCCTTTTTTTTCCCCAGCCTATCGTGGTGTCCTTGGCTTATGGACCCCCTTCAACAATGATATCACTCTGATTGCTGCATTGGCATATCTCTTTCTGACTCTCCTGCCTCCTCTCCCTTTTATAAGGACTGATGTCATTACATGAGGCCCTCCTAAATAATCCAGAATAATCTTCCCATCTCAAAATCCTTAACTTAATCACATCTGCCACACCCTTTGTCCATATAAGGTAATGTATTCACAGATTCTGGAGAGACGCATGTGATCATCTTTGCTTACCACATTATTCTGACTCCCTCAGTCAGTAACTAGTTTTTATCTGCAGATCTCCATGCCCTGCTGTGATGAGTAATTGTTAATTTGGCTAGGGTATGGTGCCTAGTTGTTTAGTCTGATACTAGTCTGATTGTTAAAGCAGTCATGTGTGATTAAATCAGTTAGCCTTAAGTAAAGCAGATTGCCTAACCTAATTGTGGGTGGGCCTCAGTCAATCATTTGAAAGCCTTAAGAAAAATGGAGTCTCCCTGGGGTGTGTTATGCCTTCAGACTGTAAATAGATACTTTGTCAGCACTCTTCACTCTTCCCTTCACCTGGCTTACAGATGTTGAGACACAAGCCTGCAGAAGTCTCCAGCAGACCCGGAGATCCTTCACTCTTCCCACTGCCTGAACTATAGGCTTTGGACTTGCCAGCCCCCAACAATTGTTTGAGCCAATCAGTCTATTTCAATCTCTCTCATTCTATGTATATCACTAGTTAGTTCTGTTTCCCTAGAGAACCTGACTAAGATACCTGCATTAAAACAAAACAAAACCAACAATAACAATTAAAAAACAAAAACAAAACAACAACCCTATGACTGCCTTGTCTCCCTTTCACCCATTCCAGTATGTACTGGAGAAGGCCCATACCAACTTGGAAGAGCCTGATTGTGTAATTCTGTTCCCAATTCCACGTTCATTTGCTTCATGTTGGTAGCTTGAAATTGGCTATGGTGAGAGTGTTTTACATCATGGGAATCAGCAAATATTGTAATTCGGGCATCTCCAGCCCCCTCTTTTTCTGGGAGCTAGGTAGCAAACATTTACCAGCACATCATGACCTCCATCTAGTGCGTTTGGGACAGAGATTCCTGTCTTTTGGGACTTACCCTTCATTTCTCTTGGCACTGTCTTCTTAGATTTGGAGAGATAGATATGGATACCTTGAAACCATTATGGCAACTTTGGTCTTGACACCTGTCTGAGCTGTATAGGTTTGGATACTGAACCATGTGCCCATGGGGTTTCCCTTCCTTCCAAGAAATCTGGGGGACTTTTGCTCATTCTTTGCATTGTTGTGGTGGCTATTAGCTGCCATTGATTTGGCCCGTGACTCATGGTGACCCTGTGCATGATGGTATGAAACCCTACCTGGTCATGGGCCATTCCTCTGATTGGTTGCATATCTGACTGTTGTGTCCCATGGGGTTTACTTTGACAGATTTTTTAAAGTAGATTGGCAGACTTTCCTTCTGAGTTATAATCCTTTTGTAGCACAAGTGAAACTTATTAAGTCTTTGCTGGTTTAAAACAAGCTCTTCCCTTCATAAACATTTGAGTTTATTTCCTGTATTCCAGTGTTAGGGGACCATCAGTGTCCCTCTTTGTGCTTTGACATTGATAGATAAGTGACACACTCATGTGGTGGCTACATTCTCATTGAAGCTTGGTAATTCTGCTCATTAATAATCCTCAGAGCCTATGGAATAGGGAATATCTTGAAGTGTGCAAACAAGGTAGCAGCAATTAATTAAGAATTCTTCTTAATAAAAGAAGTATCTCTTTTTACTAACTGAAATATTCATATAGTATAATATTCTAACCCAACCTCAAAGTGCATTTTTACATTGGGCATTTTATCATGGTAATTTTTTGCCTTTTGAATCTCTAAAATTGTGTTTGCTATTCTCTCTTTTTTTTTTTTTAATAGGATTTGGGTGAAGATTTACAGAGTAAATTCACTTTTCATACAGCAGTTCACATGTACTTTGTCTCATGTCATTGACCAAAATTTACAATGCAGCAGCTCCCCTCCCACTTCGTCCCCATAGTTACCTCCTCCCAGTGTCCATCCCT
>NW_006921628.1:1535238-1539947 GCF_000298275.1 Orycteropus afer afer
TAATTACTTCTTTGTGCTGGTTAAAAAAATGCTTTTTCCAATGTTGTTTTTTGGAAGTCTGATCTGATAGGACCTATCTCATTGCAGACTTCAAGCATGTTTGGGACATAATTGCTCTTATCAGTTTGATTTTCACTCAAACCTCATTAATTAGGTATGTGATTATTATCTAATACTCTCTGCATACAGGATGTTTTTAAGAGTTTTTTTTTTCTTTTAAATGAAGATTGACAAAAATAGGCTGAATTTACAAAAGCTCAGAAAATTATCTCCTCTAAAATAATGACAGATGATTAACTTAAAAAATCAGGTCACCCTCTGATGTGACAACTGGATCCAAAAAGATTCTCTTGTTGGAGGGTGTTTTGGTTACCTCTAGTGGTGCTCTAATGGAAAATACCGCAGATTGGTGGCTTTAACAAACAGGGATTTATTCTCTTACAGTTTAGGAGGCTAGAAGCCCGAGTTCAAAGTGCTAGCTCTTGGGGCTAGGTGAAGGCCCCTCAACCCTGGGCTTCAGTTCTGCCACTTGTTCCCACTGAAGCTAGAGGTGTTTCTTAGTTCAGGCAGCTGCTGGCTGCTAAGGCTGACAAACCCAAGGTCGACAAGTGAAATGGCACACATAGTCTGATGATTATCAACCGATACAGCAGGCCATTAGTTTAAGTCCAGAAACTGTCCCAAGATTGGTAGGCAACTTGGAAGGCCATTGAGTTGAAGATTTGGCCAGGTGCAGGGTCCAAGTGTGCCAAAAAGCTCAGAGACCTTTCTCAACACTGTCTTCTTCTTCTTTTTTTTTTTTCCTTTTATTGTGGTAAAAACATACACAACAGGATGTTTGCCAACATAACAACTTCACATTTACAGCTCAGGGACATTGATGACATTTTTCATGTTGTGCCACCATTATTGCTATCATTTTCCAAAATATTCTACCACCATTACCATAAACTCAATGCTCCCTAAACAAAAGCTTCCCATTTTCCCCTTCTTTCTACCCCTGGTAAACACTAATTTTTGGTATACATTTATTCAACCTGTCTAGAAATTTTTCCTGCTCTCCCCTCCCATCCATCCCATACCTGGTAACCAACGAAAAGTTTCCTTACATGTATAAATCTCTCCTTGACTTTTTATAATAGTGGACTGATAAAATATTTATCCTTCTGTGAATGACTTATTTCACTCAACATAATATCCTGAGTTCATCCACGTTATGTGGTTTTTTTGAAGATTCTACATTATTCTTTAGGATTGTATAGTATTCCATTGTGTGTATGTACCATGCTTTGGTTATACATTCCTTGGTGGTTGGGCACTTAGGTTGTTTCCGTCTCTTTGCTATTGTCAGTAGTCCTGCGATGAACATGGGTGTGCATGCATCTATTCATGTCCTACCTCTCAGTTCTTTAGGGTATATACCTAGTAATAGGATTGCTGGGTCAAATGGTATTTCTGTTTCCAACTTTTTAAGGAATCACCATACCAATTTCCATAGTGGTAATATCATTTTACAGCCCCACCAGCAGTCTATGAGAGTTCCAATCTCTTCATATCCTCTCCAGCATTTTCTGTCTTGTTGAACTTAGCTTTCAATGCTGGGTGAGGTGGTATCTCATGGTTGTTTTGATTTGCATCTCTCTGAGGAGCTCTGGTGGCATAGTGCCTAAGGTATGTGACTGTTAACCAGAAGGCTAGTGATTCAAACCCATCGGCCACTCCTCAGAAGGAAGGTTGGTCAATTTACCATAGTGATACTGCATTGGAAACCCAAGGAGGGGTCGCTACGGTCAGATCTGACTTGACGGCCATGAGTTTTTTTTTTTTTGGAAGGAGTTTTAGTGGCATATTGCCTAAGGCATTTCACTGCTAACCAGGAGGTTGATGGTTCAAAGCCACTCTGCAGAAGGAACATGGGGCAATCTACTTCCGTAATGATTTATAGCCTTAGAAACCCAATGGGGGTTGCTAGGAGTTGGAATCAACTCGATGGTAGTGACTTTTTTTTTTTTTTTTTCTTTTTAATGGCTAAGGCACTTGACGGCTAACCAGAAGGCTGGGGGTTCAAACCCATCAGCCACTCTTTGGAAGGAAGGTTGGTCAATCTACTTCCGCAGTGATACCACCTCGGAAACGCAAGGAGGGGTTGCTGTGAGTTGGGTCTGACTCGATGGCTCATAACAACAACAACAAATGATCGTGAACATTTCGTCATGTGTTTGGCTGCCTGAATATCTTCTTTGGTAGAGTGTTTGTTCATGTCTTCTGCCCATTTTTTAAGTTGGTTTGTTTGTCTTTCTGATGTTGAGGTGATGGCGTTTTTAAATTTTAGAGTTAAGTCCTTTGTCTGATATGTCATTGCTGAATATATTTTACTGTTCTGTAGGTTCTCATTTTATTTTTCTGGAGAAGTCTTTTGATGTACATAAGAATTTAATTTTTAGAAGGTTCCAGTCATCTAGTTTATCTTCTACCATTTGTGCATCTTGGGTTTTGCTTGATAGTCTAATTATGCCATAAGTGAGGGACCCTAAGTTTGCCCCTATTTTTTCTTTGATGAACTTTATAGTTTTAGGTTTCACATTTAAATCTTTGATCCATGTGGAGTTTGTTTCTGTATATGGTGTGAGGTATGGATCTTGTTTCACTTTTCTGCAAATGCATTATCTTGTTTTTCAAAGCTGTCTTATATACTAGAGACAGACCACATCCCTAAGGCAACTACTCAGCTGCTCTAATAGATAGTCCTTGGAGTTGAGTACCAGTCTCATTATGGGGAATAACTACATCCAGCTGCTCAGCCACTTAACTCTGGGCCCAGCCAAGTTGACACATGATCTTAACTACCACAGAGGACAAGGTCTTTGGCTGGCCTGTAGAGTTCTGCATAATTGCTCTTCCCACTATACCTGTAGGCCCTTCCAGATGGAGAGGCATGGAAGCCTAGCATCTTCACATGTGCTCCTTTTTTCTTAATGGGTCCCTTTCTCAAGCTTTAGGTCTTAGCTTCAGAATGTCTCTGCCTTGGGAAGCTTTTCCTGACCATCAAACCAGTTCATCTTCTCTTGTAGCTCTGGTCACAATCATAATGCATTTGGGCTGTTAAGTATTTTGTTTCTGTCTCCCCTCGGGGACAGGGATTGCAGCTCTGCTGCTCAGTGCTACTGTCTGGAGCCTAGAACAGTGCCTAGCCCATAGTAGGTACTCAGTGAATGGATATTTAATGAGTGAGTGACTGAATGATTTTCTGTCTTTCCTGCTGTTGGCTATTGACTCCTCTAAGATGGTGAGACATTAGGCAGAATTCCACAAGAGAGATCTTGAATGGGAGTGGAGAGAGCGTGAGAATGGGTAGTTGGAGGTGAGGCAGAATTTGTTATTCAGGCAGCCAACATTTATACTGTCTGCTCCATGCCAGGCACCATGTGAAGTGTGTTTCCTTATTTCATTCTCACAACCACTCTGATAGATATTCTTAATTCATTACATAAATAATAAAGCCTACTATGTGACAGGCATTTTGCTGGGTGATGGAATATAGTGTGTAGAAAAAGAAAAACATGAAACAAATACATAGTCTACAATATTCAGATACTAGAGAAGAGAAGGTAGAATCCCGGAAAGGGTAAAATCATGACTAAAAATCCTGTCAATTATTTGGTTTCCGTTTTGGATTACTAGAATGTCTTATGACTGTAGTTGATTCTCTTCTGTACATTTAAAATTAATTAACTCAACCTCTTTTATGATTGACTGTCTTCACTAGGAACAGCAATAATATTGAGCTTCTAACTTGGTAGTTCAGTTTTAATGAGAGCTATTTGTGGTTGTTTGACAGGTGAAACCTTACACTCACATGAGAGTCCATCCAGATTGAAATCCTCTGAAATATGTTAGTTACTGAGTTAATGTTTCATAGACTTGATTCTTTTTATTTTTTTAAATGCATTTTATTGAAATACAATTTATGTACAGTGAAATACACAAAATTAAAGTGACGTAAGTCAGTGCATTTTTTTTTTTCAGTGTTCTCTCCCTTCCCCTCCCACCCTTGGCAACCAAAAAAGTTTCCCTCTGTATTATAAACCTTTCCTTGACCCTCCACAACAATGAACTATATTTGTCCTTCTGTGATTGACATACATCACTCAGAATAATGTCCTCCAGGTTCATCCATATTATGCGGTGTTTTGCAGACTCTACATTATTCTTTAGTGCTGCATAGCATTCCATTATTTGTATGTACCATAGTTTGGTCATCCACTCTTCCACTTAAATCTTAGAGATAAGTCCCTTGTGAGATATATAATTATCAGCAGATATGAATTTGTTGCTGTCATTTTTGTTATGTGCTTTTTCATGGTGTCGATTTCTTTGCTCCATATAATTTTCTATGCTGAGCTTGTTTTGTTTATGAATCTTGTAAACACTTCCTTCATTGCTGTTGTTTTAGTATTTACTGAATATTTATGCTGGTCCTCTTTTTTGATGTGAAGGTTTATCATTTTTCTTTGAGGTTACCCTGTGATTTATAGTTTTCTTCCCAAGTTTAGAACAGTTGGTTCTATCTTGTAGTTGTCTTGACTTCCCTATGATCTAGAAGTTCTGAAACGACACATTTTTTTCCCTCTTTTTGGTTTGTAGTTGTCTTCATTTGTCAATTGATGTCTCTGGTTCCCTTTTTACAATCTTGTAGGCTTATTTACTTT
>NW_006921628.1:1541002-1542330 GCF_000298275.1 Orycteropus afer afer
ACCAACCACTCCTCGGAAGGAAGATGGGCAATCTACTTCTGTAGTGATACTGCCTCAGAAACCCAAGGAGGGGTCGCTATGAGTCGGGTCCGACTTGATGGCACATAACAACAACAACAACAACAATCCTGGTGCCCTGTTTCTCCTACTTTATCTTGCTTCTTTGTGTGGACTGTGATGCTCTGTTGTCTCCGAGGTATTGTGATGTTCTTGTATATATATTTAATTGGTGATTTTATATTGGAGTGACTTGTCCACGATTTTCATTTTCTTTGTCTGTTATCTATGCAAGCAGGGTACTGTGCTCCTCTATTTGCTAGTTGACAGCACTTATACACTCACCACCTGTCTCCTTTCCTTTGTCAGGCTCTTGTATGTCCCTGCCGACCTTGGCAAACAGAGCCTATTCTTAGGTCACTGGAATCTGAATGAGAATGCTATGACTTTAAAATCCAATATGGTTGCCACTTATAAAGATTCAAAATGACTGTGCTCTTGGTCACTTTAAATATCTAAAATGGCCACTGCTTGTAAACATTCAAAATGGCTGTGTCCTTGGTCACTTTAAATATCCAAAATGGCTGCTGTGTGTAAACAATCAAAATGGCTGTGACCTCTGGACAGTGGAAAGTCAACAGCTCAGGTTGTCTCTCTCCTTGCTGTTGCTTTTCCTAGTCATAGGCCACCAGCGCAGTCGTCCCTGCAGCCCTTGGTGACCAGGGCTAATCTTTAGGTTAATTCTCAGGTCCCAACACCACTTGGAAATATTCAGGCTGTTCGTCCCTCAGAGTAGCTGATAGTCCACAGCTCTGACTGTCTCTGTACTCACTGTTTTTTATTCAGGTTGTTGCCTAATCCACTTCTGCATATTTCCTTTCAAAGTTCAGGGCTCCAGGATTATCTTGTGTATCTTGGTCAATTGTTTTTTTTTCTTTTCTTTGTTGAAGAGGGTCTGTGTCACTTGTCTGCTTATTCCTCCATCTTACTGGAAGTCTCAAAACATATATTTCTCATGTTGACATATATTTTATTGTTGTTGTTGTTGTTATTTGCTGTCGAGTCAGACCTGACTCATAGCGACCCCTCCTTGGGTTTCCGAGACAGTATCACTACGAAAGTAGATTGTGCAACCTTTCTTCCAAGGAGTGGTTGGTGGGTTTGAACCACCAGCCTTCTGGTTAGCAGTCAAGTGCCTTAGGCACTATGCTATACAACAACAACAAAAAAACTCCATTGCAGTTGTGTTGGATTGGGTTCTCTAGAGAAACACAAAAACCAGCAAAGTATATATATATATATATATTTATAGAGAGAGAAAGAGAGAGAGA
>NW_006921628.1:1542620-1550496 GCF_000298275.1 Orycteropus afer afer
GAATGCCGTTCTTCCAGTTTGTCCCTGGGATAGTATTGCAGGTAGGCCACACCCCTGGGGAAACTCCCCCTAGGCCGACCGGCCGCTTAGAACGCAGTCATGTGATCCATCATGGGAACCACCACTCACAACTGGAGTCCAGCCAAGTTGACACATCTTCAACTATCACAGCAGTCAAGTCAGTTTCAACTCATAGCAACCTTATAGGATAGAGACCTGCTCCAGAGGGCTTCCAAGGCTGTAGATCTTCAAGGAAACATAGACTTGATTCTTATATTTGTAAAAATTTCCTAAAACCAAACCACATAAATTGCCATAGAGTCATTTCCTACTCATGATGACCCCATATGTTGCAAAGTAGAACTGTGCTCTGTAAGATTTTGCTAGACTGTTGACCCTTTCCTTGGCAAGATTTTTAAAGAGTTATAGTATCGACGTATTTGGGAGCTCTGGTGGCATAGTGCCTAAGGCATTTGACTGCTAACCAGAAGGCTCGTGGTTCAAACCCACCAGCCACTCCTTGGAAGGAAGGTTGAGCAATCTTCTGTAGTGATACTACCTTGGAAACCCAAGGAGGGGTCGCTATGGGTCAGATTTGCCTCGATGGCAATGAGTTTTTAAGTTACCGATATATTCAACAATTTATAATTCTAAAAGAAAATACTTTTTGTTATTAATTGATTGATCATTCATTCATGTCTTTTGTAATTCTTAGAGCAAACACTTTTACTAGTCTGCTTAGAATTAATATTTTACCACTTCACGTGTAACTGTGAGCCAGAATGAAGTGTATAGCAGTGGGTTTGGTTTTCATGTAAAATATAGAATTCTTGGAACCGTGCTAATCCTTTTACTTCCTTACCTTTATGTTAGAGTTGTCGTATATAGTACATTTTTTGAAATGTAAAACCTGAAACTCTAGCAGACAATGTTAAAATTTTGGCTTTAAATCTTCATATGTAGAAGAGCAGTGTAGAGTGTTGGGTTCACGTTAGTGAACTTCCCTATTCTGCAGAAACTGGGCCTCTCAATTCTTGTATTCCCTGATTGTTCTGATTCCTTAAAATA
The DNA here is from genome assembly GCF_000298275.1 of Orycteropus afer afer. Classification (NCBI taxonomy): domain Eukaryota; kingdom Metazoa; phylum Chordata; class Mammalia; order Tubulidentata; family Orycteropodidae; genus Orycteropus; species Orycteropus afer. The sequence goes on from NW_006921628.1 coordinate 1,543,689, forward strand.
AGGGTTATTTGCATTTGATGTAAAGAAAGGTGATTAAGTGCTTGGCTGGTAAACTAAAGATTGGTGGGTTGAACCCACCAGCCACTCTGTGGGAGAAAGATATGGCAGTTGGCTTCCATAAAGATACAGCCTTAGAAACCCTATGGAGCAGTTCCTCTCTGTCCTAGATGGTTGTTATAAGTTGCAGTCAACTGGATGACAATGAGTATTTTGGTATATTTTATCTGGCTTTTCTAGTTGTTCTCTGTAGGAGTGGTGGCATAGTGCCTAAGACATTTGATTGCTAACCAGAAGGCTGGGGGTTCAAAGCCATCAGACACTCCTCAGAAGGAAGGTTGGGCAATCTACTTCTGTAGTGATACTGCTTCAGAAACCCAAGGAGGTGTCGCTGTGAGTTGGGTCTCACTTGACAGCAGTGAGGTTTTTTTTTTTTTTTTTAAGTCTATCATAGCTGGGGAAAAAAAGAGAGAGATAGTTTTTAATTGTTGTAGGAGGCGCTACATGTGGTGCCCAGAGCTCTAAAGTCAAATTCTCATTGAAAACATGAGGCTAATCTCCTTTGTCCTGGTATGCCATTGTGAAGACCACATGACATGACAGTTTGTAAAATCTGATGATAAAGTGAGTAGAGCTGTAGAAATGCTATGAAACTCTTATTTTAAAAAGCACCAAGGTCTTGGGATAACAATATGTTACTTTATAGTAGAGGCTGCTTTTCTACCTTTGTGGTTTGGGTTGTTGGAGCTGAGGGAAATGCTCAGCATTGGGTTTTTACCATGTATGGGGCTTTTGTCTGTGTGTGTGCTGCTTGAGAATGAACTGTTATGGCACATTTGAAAATTTAATAAATTTGACAAGTCTTCTAAGCTTGCTGTTGCTTCATTCAATCATAAAATTGTTGACTTGGGGAGAAAAGAAAAATTGTAGTCTTTTCAAAGATTATAATGTTGTTTTTCCATGACCTTCAGGGGAGTGGAAGAGTTCTGTGAGGGGACAAAGCCAAGCCAAGTAATTCAGCTATTGTCAAGGATTCTTTTGGTCATCTCCCCTCCATCCTTCCACCAATCTGGAAACAAGTTGTTTTTCTGAGCCAGCTAAGCTTTAAGTAGAACTGGCTTGTATGCTGTCAGTTTGATTCTGTTCCAAGAACTCTTTTTAGAGACTCTTCTGTTTCTATTTAAAATTTATGTGATTGGCAAATGTCATGTGACTTTTGTCAGGCTCAAATTTCTGCCTTGTATGTAGCTCAGATACCAAGGACAATAGAATAATGATGTGGTGAAATGAATTCTTTCATGTGGCCTTTTGCATTTTTTTTTTTTTTTAAACACCATGAGAGATTTTCTCCCTAAATCTGGAGAAGTTGCCTTTGCTCTAGTTTTCTACTCCAGAGGGTTTGTTGTGTTGTTCAAGTTGATTGACATTTCCTGAGTAAATTGTATGTAACTTGTGTTTTGATGCTTTTGGTCCCATCCTGGGCTGCAAACTGCTTTGATTTGTATGCACCTTGCAAATATTGGTCAATAGAATATGCAAATGAAGTGTCTGAGCCTACTATGCAAATGATGTGTCTGTGACCCACCAACAGGGGATCGGTCAGTTCATGGCCCTGGTGGGAGGACCATGCCTTGATATTGACAAGGAGTTTGGGTATATATGCAGCCAATGCCACAGAGGTTGTTAAGACAGAAAATAGGAAGATAAGCAGTAGAAAGAAGCTGAAAGAGAGGGAGGAGGCAAAAACCAAAACAAACAAACAAGAAAAATCGTAACATGGGCCAAAGGCTGTAATGCTGAAGACAGTGAGATGACCAGAAGGAGCTCAGAAGCAGAGTAGGTGGTGACAGAAAGCAGGGCCAAGAGGAGCCTGTCCTCAGGGGCTTGAGAGAAGGTCTGTTCTGAGGGGGCTGAGAGGAAGCTTGCATGGTTGAGAGGAGCTGAGAGAGCAGTCCTTTCATTGAAGAAGGGAGACTTTGCTTATATGCTTTCTGATCCTGATCCTGAGTTGTATCCTATTAATTCTTTAATAAATCACTTAACTGTAAGTATGATATGTCAGTTATTTGTGGCCATTGCAAGGGATTATTGAACTCAGCAGAGAAGTAGAGTGTGCTGTAGGGAGGATGGCTGGTTTCAGAATTTGTATAGAGTTTGGCGAGTAGAAGTATATCTGATCTCCACCTCATGGGAATCAGCTTTGGGATGAACCTAGTTGTTATCTCTCGTGAAGTTAGAAAGGTTCTAAGGTTACTAGTCATCCACGATTTTACAAATGGACTTTCAGAAGCATCAGACTTCAAAGAAATTTGGCACATTCTCTTTTTATAGATTAGAAATCTGAGGGCTATTCAAAGATCTATACCTTGAGCTTTAATAGATCTCCAATTTGGTTTTAATGATAGGATGATATATCAGACACCTGGGTTCAAATCCTGGCTCTGCCATTTAACAGGGCTCTGATCTTATGGAAAGATCGAACCTCTTTGAATTTTGATGCCATCACCTGCACAATGGGAATGATACCTACCTTGCACTGGGAATTAGAAATAATATATATAAGTCACCTCACCAGGATACTGCTAAATGGTGTTAAAAGATTGAACAAATATTTACTGACTTTGGCCAGATTACCTGCTGTGAATGTCATCTTGTCTTTGAGCAGGGAGCCATAGCTTTTATTTGATGTCTTCAGCAGATTCCTAGGGACTTTTATTTAAAATCTGAGATAAAAGCACATACAAAATTAAGACCTTGAAGTTTGATTTATGAGAACAAAGACTTGTGTTTTATTTTTCTTGTCAGGAGTTTGTCTATCCCCCATTATTGCTCTATGCAGGCCCCTACCAATCTTTACCAAGGTGTTCACTGGGATATCTGGATAATAGTCTTACAGTCTGAAGAGGGAGAGATGACAGTATAACCATTTCCCAGGTGAGGAACTGAGATGCAGCATCATGGCCTTTACTGTCATGAGTGGTGGTGATGTGTGGGTTTCACACGTGACAGATGTTGTTGATTAGTGATATGGTACACTGCTGCTATTCTCTCCATTAAACCATTTGCCATTGAGACACCCTGATTCTCAGCGACCTCATGTATTTCAGAGTATAACTGTTTCATAGAGTTTTTCATAAGTAGATTGCCAGGCCTTTTTTCCAAGGCACCTCTGGGTAGATTTGAACCTCCAAGTTTTTGGTTAGCAGCTACGTGAGTTAACTCTTTCCACCACCCAGACTCTAGTATTCCCATTAGGAGATCACGTGTGTTTTCACGGGAGACCCTGAAATCTTCCAGGAGGCCGATTGTACCTACAGATTTGTGTATCTTGGACATCTCCAGGCCCTGGGTGGCTGTCTCTGTGTCAGAGGTGGCCTTTGTGCTGTTTAGAAGCTTCAGAAATACATGCAGGCCTCTCTTAAACTAGTAAAACCAGTGGCATGCAGTCTGGGGAGACTTGATTCCTTTCTTGTTTGGGCCCTTTGTTCCATGACACAGGTGATTCTGTTTCATCTGATTTTTGTAAGCCCCGAACCCACTGCCATCCAGCTGATACTGACTCATAACAACCCTTTAGGTCAGAGGAGAACTGCCCCATATGATTTCCAGGTCTGCAAATCTTTCCCGAAGCAGACTGCCTTGTCTTTCTCCCATGGAGTGGCTGGTGGGTTTGAACCGCTGACCTTTTTGTTTAGCAGCTGAATGCTTTAACTACTACACCACCAGAGCCCTTAAGGCCTGAAGGGCTAGTGATTTCTATGCAGAATATGAAATTTGTTGATATATTAAGGAAATTGGAAACCTTTCTGGAATTTGCTAGATTGATTCCTGCTTCTTTTCTCCTTATACTTTGTCTTGCTCACACGGCAGTTACCCAGTTATAAAAATGCCAGATACTCTGCCCCTTGAGTATCAGTTGCCTTGGCAAGCTTTTCATTTAATGCACCAAATTTACTGTTCTGGGATCCATTTTATTATATCTTGTTCAGAGCACTCGTTTCATTTGAGAGGGAATTTTTAATCATTTGGACGCCTGCAGTTTGCAGAAGGCACCCTTCTCATCTTGATGTAACTTCTTGTCATCTGTTCTTTGCCACTTTAGCATATGATGCTCGTAAACAACCCAGGGTAGAAGAAGGATAAGGCATGGCAAAATATTATGCAAGTAGAAAACTTTGCCAATTGTATGTTTAATTAAAAAAAAAGAAAGAAAGAAAAAGTTAAGTCAGGCCTATTCAGAGTGGGGACTGTAAGTTGACTTAATTGTTTCTTTTGCCCTGTGGTTTAAAGTATTTCAAACCTATCAATGTGTCTTGTTTCTGGTCTTAAAAACATTATTTTAAAAAGGTAGTGCAGTTTTACTATAGGGAAATTATGCCAGATTTCCTTTTCCTCTGTTCTTTCCAGTAGAGTATTTCTAGGCCTCCTTATTTGGGCTTTACCAGAGTTGAAGATCTAAGATTCTGTGAAATTCTCCTTATTAACTTACCTTAATCATGTGTAGAAAGATGTTTCTCAAATCTTATAAGAATTATTTAAGCAAATATATGTTTAAATTGGTAAAGTGTATGGCCATTAATTTCTGAAAAGACATACTAATTTTTGTAGATAATTTTGAAGAGTATGGACTATGATCTATGAACGAAATGCTCATCTTAGCATGTACTAGTCTTTGAGTCACAGTTAGACATAGGGGATTCTAAAAGCGAACTCTGCCGCACTCTGTGGGAGACAGGTTGCAAATGTGGAGCTCCATTAAGCATGTCATACTTACAGCTCAAGAAACACAATAAATTTGTATGAGAGATTATTCTGGCCACATGTCACCTCCACAGTCTTATGAAATTCCTTCTAGCTTGCCAAGGAATTTAGATTTGACATTTTTATTTCCATAATATTTTATATAGTTAGATGTAGATAAATCTCTTTGCAAAAGGAAGAATTATAAATGCTAATTCATTCAATTGAGCTGTAAACATTTTCTCTGCTGCTTAATAGGACAAAATGCATAAAGATTAATTAAATGATCTAAAATTTCTAGGCTTCCTTTTTAATCACGTAAATTGAATCTGTTGCCAGGAGATATCCAGCCCTGGTAAACATGATAGATGGTGATGGGGACACATGGTGACTTGGATGGACTCCATTTCTGGGTTCTGCTTGAGCATGTTGGCCACAGGCTGTGGTTTACAAAAAATACCAACTCAGCCAATTTATAAGCAGGGGCTCAGTGGTCAGTGGTTTCACATGATGTCTTTAAGGTGCTACTATTTTGAGATGACAAGGGGAGAGTGTTCAGTGGTCTGGGGTCTCTAAGAAAGAGGTGGCCCAAATGTCATAGCTGCCAAATATCTGGGCGTTCTTTGCTGAGACCCATTGCTGTACCTTGTTTTTTCTTAATCAGGAATTAGAACGCTTACTTTCTGCACTTTACTCTGCCAGCTGACCTCAAGGAATTACGGATACACTATCTGTAAAGTAGGGGCAGTGTTACTAATTTCTACCTTACAGGGCAAATGTAAGACACCCCTTAAGTGATGACTGTTGGAGTTCCTTGAAAATTCTGAAGCAATATATTAGTTAATGTTTTGGTTGATTCATCAAATACTCCTTGAGAATCTGTCACAGATTGAGCCCTGACAGGGCCAGCCTCATAGCTAACATGTTCACATACATGCCTAATTAATGTTTAGTCATGTTGTAAGGATGCTTGTTAGATGCTGCTAGATTGCCCTGTTGGAGCTGAAAGGGCCTTTTGTCCAGTTTGTTCATCCATATATTTCCAGTGGATAATAAGTAACTGGCATGCAGTAGGTAGTTCCATAAAATTTGTTAATGAGTGAATTTTTTTTCGGGCACTGTGGTTAGTAGTACATAGTCTTGTTGAGGCTAAGGTTGTGGGTTTAATTTTTGTGGAGATCTGTTTTTTCTGTTCTATTCCATGGATGCAGACAGCTGCCTAAGGTCAAGTGGCTGGAGGAGAATGGATGCAGTAGTCCTGGAGCAGGGTAGGAGGGGGAATTCATAAGAATTTAAGTAGCAGTGACAAAGCTATTACATTGGATGCAACCCCTTGCCCTTGGCACACTTGGGTTTGTTCCCATGTGGTGTGGCTTGGCTCAGTCAGACTCTCGGGTCCATTGCCTTGTTATCCAAGCACAGGCATGTATCACTGGAATGAACTCTACTGTGGCCTTGGATGATACTTCAGCTGTGTTCACATATATATGGTGCTTATATACCATATGTGTGTGATACACAAGTGTGCTGCATGTGTGTCTTTCTGACATGAAAAACTGAGCTCTGCAGTCAAACAGATCAAGGGTACTGATCCTGGATCTGCCACTAGGTGACCTCATCCTCTGTTACTTAGCTTCTCAAGCTTAGGGCTTTCATCTAAAAAATGGAGGTGGTAATAGCACCTGGTTCATCAGGTTATAACAAGCATTAAATGAGTTAGTTCCAACAAGTTTAGCCAATTGAGTGGTGTATTTGTAAGCATGAGAGTATTAGTTGTAGCTGCTCTCACATAAATACTACTTATTGTAGGATTACTAAGAGCTGAATCTGGGGCTAGGAAGTTTATGTACATAATTGTACATAATTTTCATAAAAATAGTATAAGGTATAGATGATTATTAGCCCAGAAGGAAACGTGTCATAGAATGGTGAATGGTATGAATAGTGTGATGGCTTTTTTTTTTTTTTTTTTAAATTGTGATTTGGGTGAAAGTTTACAGAGCAAATTCACTTTCCATACAGCAGTTCACATACACTTTGTCTCATGACATTGACTACAATTTCCCATAAT
>NW_006921628.1:1550596-1602448 GCF_000298275.1 Orycteropus afer afer
AAAGCTGTTTCTTATGTATGGGAAGCAGACCACATACCCAAAGGCAGCTACTCAGTTGCTTCCAGTAGATTCCACCATGGAGTTGATTACCAGTCTCATCGTGGGGAATACTACATCCAGCTGCCCAGCCACTCAACCAGGCCTAGCCAAGTTGACACACAAACTTAACTACCACAATGATACTTCATAGATTAGCATATTTGACTTTCCAGAATTAATATAGTTCAGTAAATCAGCATGACATGAGAGAATAAAAGTTATGTGATTCTATTTTCTGTAATTATATGAAAAAAAAATATTACTTATCCTCATTTAGTGGATAAGTGTAAACAGTTTTTATTTATTTTTTTGCTTTATTTTTAATTATGGTATATCTGTATCTCTATCTAACTACATAAAAAGTTTTTTCCATTTCTACATTTTCTTTTTTAATTTTTACTGTGATTTGGGTGAAAGTTTACAGAGCAAATTCACTTTCCATACAGCAGTTCACATACACTTTGTCTCATGACATTGACTACAATTTCCCATAATGCAACAGCTCCCCTCCCACTTCCTCCCCGTAGTTATCTCTTCCTTGTGTCCTTCCCTCCATGCACTCCTGCCCCCTGAGCTACGTCCCTGTGCATACACAGCCATTCCTTCTCCCATGATTGTTCCCTCCAAGGAGTATATCTACTTAGTGTCAATGTTTACCTCATATGCCTGTCTTTTGTTTGGCTGGAAGTCACAGGTGTGGGTTCAATTCCTGATCTGAAGGGCAGCTAGGGGCCATAGTCTTAGGGGTTCTATCAGGCTCTATCAGAACATAGCAATACACTTGTAGAAACATTGTCTGCCAACCCTATATATGGTCTGGGGTACATTCCACCCTGCATAGACTTACCTAATAGTTCAGCCATGGTATGAATGGTGTGATGGTTTTTATTTATTTATTTTGCTCAAAAGAACTTTGGTTTTAGAAATATCATATTCACAAGCTATCTCCTTGACCATCTTTTTGAACATAGGCCCTAATCCCATCATGCTTCCAGGACCTATACCTCTCTCATCATTTGTTTAGCTTTTTGTCCTGTCTGGCTCTTTTGTTTTTCCCTGAGAGTAAATAGCTACTTCATTGAACTACAGATGTAGAACTCACAGATATTTCTATTCATGATACACAAAAGACTATAACAAAGTTATAGACTTAAAATTACATAATTAGTGTACAAATCCATATTGCAAACCACGCCCCTTTATTATTTGCAGAAACTAATGTCAATCAATTATTTTCGAATTTGATGCTCACTGGGTGCTTGCTTTCTACAAAATGCTGGGCTGCTGGGATCAGTTTAACCCATCCTTGCTCCTAAGGAGTTGTCAGTCTACTTGTGGAGGTAGACAGACATGTACTCAATGTAGTTAATGCTGTGGTAGTGCTAAAAAAAAACAAATTAGGATAAGGAGAGGGACAGCAACTAAGGGGGAGGTGATTAGGTAAGGCCCCTCTAAAAAAGAGACTTTTGTACAGAAACGAGGTGTCTCCTTACTTCCTTTATAGCATTTACCTGCCATTTGACATTTTCCTGTTTCCTCTACATCTGGATTATTAGCTTTATGAGAGCAGGGGCTTAGTCTGTTAGCATTCACTCTTGTGTGGGCGTAAATCAGTCTAGCCCAAAGGTAGTGACCAGTTATTTATGGAATGAATGGGTGGTGGATGGAACTTTTAATGGTGACTCACAGGACAATCATCCACAGTCTGTGGACAGTGCATAGAGTTTATTAGTTAGACAGGTGTGAGTGCCACACAGAGGTGGAGAAAAGCAATGCAGGTGAAGGCAACCTCTTGTACAAAGGCACAGCACCTTCAGGCAGCATATATGGGCATGTCCATATATGGCATAGGTTATTTTGCCTTTTTGCCTTCTGCAAAATGGAGGTGATGATAGCTTTCTACCTCTTTGGAAACATGTCCAGTAACACAGCACTGGTAAAGCAGGACGGTGACTCTTTGTGCTCCACTTTTTTTTTTAATGCATATTATTGAAATATAATTTATGTACAGTGAAATACACAAAACTAAAGTGACATGGGTCAATACATTTTTTTTTTGCAGTGTTCCCTCCCTTCCCCTCCCCTTTCACCCCTGACAACCAACAAAGAAAGTTTCCCTCCATATATAAACCTTTCCTTGACCCTCCACAACAACCAACTAATACTCTATTTGTCCTTCTGTGATTGACTTATTTCATTCAATGTACTGTCCTCCAAGTTCATCCATAGTATGCGGTGTTTTGTAGACTCTACATTATTCTTTAGTGCTGCGTAGCTTTCCAGTATGTGTATGTACCATAGTTTGGTCATCCACTCCTCTACTTATGGGCATGTAGGTTGTTTCCATCTTTTTGCTATTGTAAATAGTGCTGTGATGAACATGCATGCTCCACTTTCTGAAGGAGTGGGGGATCTTTCATTCTTTGGAACAAAACTGATAGAGCTTTGAGGAAATGGCAAACTGTACTTAGTGAAATATATGAAAATTTAATCCAAGGAGGAGTTGCAAATGAGATCTGAATCCCTTATCAGCTCAAAGGAAAGTTGAGAATCATTAGGCATGGAGGATTTAAGTTATGTGATCATCTCACAGTTTATTCACAGTTGTTTTATGTGCCTAAATGAGACAGGAATTGATTCAATCTTGATGACCAAGAATGGGTCAACTCTTGGTGAAAATAAAATCAAGCAGCATTTCGTGAACATTAAAACAACAACAAAAATAACAAACCCTACTCTCCCAAAAGTAGTTTATAATACCATTCTCCAATAAAAGAAACCAGGGCTCCTTGGAGAAATGGCTGATTCTAGGACTAGGGCAGGGAGTATACAAGATGAGCGTCATAGTGTTAGCAAAGTAAGGAAGTGTTCCACAAACACACAACAAATACACCATCAAACAATAAAAACACAATGATGTGAGTATGTCAGAGGGGCACAGGAGCCAACCAAAACAGCTCCCAGTGACCAAAGTAGAACAATTTGAGAAAAAAAAAAGTAGTGTTGGAGTATAAAGCAAATACCCATTGTATAAATAAATGGGGGAGAATAGACAGGTCTCCTATGCAGAAGAACTCCTGATATTTTTAAAAGATATTCTGCCCTTAAGGAGGTGGAGAATAACTCCCACACCTCATGTGTGGACTGCACATGGCGACTTACTTCTAAACAGTATAATATGGAAAACCCCAAAAAACCAAACTCACTGCCGTTGAGTCGATTCGACTCATAGCGACCCCTCTTTGGGTTTCCAAGGAAGTAGATGGCCCAATCTTCCTTCTGAGGAGTGGCTGTTGGATTTGAACCGCCTGCCTTCTGGTTAGCAGTCAAATGTCATAGGCACTATGCCACCAGAACTCCCACAGTATGGAAGTGGGGGGTGGGGAGAGTTGTCTTTACAGTGGAGAAAGCTGACAAACACTACTTGACCCAGGTAATCAAGGTTAACGTCAACAGTGATAAATAATATGATGAGAATGTGGTCTTCCTCTCCAGAGCACTCAATTCTAGTCTAATCGTGACAAGTCTCATCAGACAATCAGTCTAATAATCATACAAGTCTGAATTAGGGGGCATTCTGTAAAATCCTTGACAAGTACACCTCAACTTCCAAGGTCATCAAAACAAAACCTGAGAAACTGTCATATTCAAGAGGAGTCTCAAAGACGTGATACTCAATGAAATGTGGTATCCCAGATGGGATCCTGTAACAGAAAAATGACTTTAGATAAACACTAAGGAAATGTGAATAAAGTATAGACTATAGTTTATAATAATATATCAATATTAGTTCATTAGTTGTGATGAATGTGCCATGTTAACATAAGAGGGTAACAATAACTGAATGTGTGTTATATAGAAACTTTTGTATTATCTTTGCAATTGTTTGGTAAACCTAAATCTATTCTAAATATACAAAGCTTATTAAAACATACCTACTGAGCTAAACTCTGAATATTGTCACTTTTGATTAGCAGGTTGCCAACCTAATGTGCTAATCTGTTTTCTTTGGATGCAGGTTGAGTGTTAGCTTAGAAAACTTATCTCAACAGATATAAACTCTGTGCACAGAAGTTACCAAGGATGTGGAAAATCTTTGCCAGAGCCCATTGCTTGATTTTTAAAATAGTACAAAGCTCATTTGAAATTCCAATATGCCAAGTGGGCCAAACCAAACAGGTCATATGGAATAGTGGTTAAACCACACTGTCCTGAGTTCAAATCCCTGTTCTGTGGCATACTAGCCAAGGAATATTTGCACAAATAGTTTATATTCTGAGGCTCAATTTCCTTACTAATAAAGTGAATATTATAGTAACACCATACAATTGGCAGTTTCAAGGGTAAAATGAGGGTGATAATGTATGTAAAACACTTAGCACAGTACTTGGTCCTCATTAACTGTTCCATAAATGCCTGCTGTTGTGCAGATGATAACTTCCTTTTGTTTTAATCTGCAAAAAATATTCCCATCAGGACCATAGTCTCAGGGGGCATCAAGGTCAATTGGCATAACATAGTCCATAAAGTCATTGTTCTACATTCTACTTTGATGAGTAGCGACTGGGGTCTTAAAAGCTTGTGAGTGGCCATCTAAGGTGCAACTCTTGATCTCTCCCAGTTTGAAGCAAATAAGAGTGAAGAAAATCAAAGACTCATGGAAACAGTTAGTCCAAAGGACTAATGAACAATGCTAACCGCAGCCTCCACTACCCTAAGACCAGAAGAGCTAGATGATACCAATTTGAAAGGGATCCCAATAGAAGACAGAGTGGGAGAAAGATGTGGAGTGCAATTGAAAATCATAAAAAAGACCAGGCTTATTGGTCTGATGGAGACTGGTAGAACCCCCAAGGCTATGGCCCTTAGTCACTCTTCAAGCCTGGAGCTGAACTTATGCTATGGCTCAGCTTTTAGCCAAATGACAGACCTGTAAGGTGAACAGTTACACCAGGAAAGTATGCAGAATAGTCAACCCTCAGAATAACCAACCATTGGAGAGCTAAAAGGCAGCATTTGCCCAGGGATAAACTTCAGGTGGCAGGAAGGGATAGGAAAGAACAAAGGGGAATGGTTATCACAGGGAGGAAGTAGGAGGAGTGCTGTTACATTGTGGCGATTGCAGTCTATGTCACAAAACAAAATATGTCTCAACTATTGAATGGAAAGCCAATTTGCTCTGTAAACTTTCACCCAAATCACAAAAAAAAGTTAACATATACACACGCACAAACATTCCATTAACACTAATGATTCTGGTTAATGGTTGTAGATGATACCAGTGGGTACTTTGGTCTGATTTCAAGGGTCCTAGGAAGTTGTTCCTCTACAAAATATCTCTCATCAACGCCTCTATTTCCCCCTGGAGGGATTAATTTTGTTAAATAGTTTGTGTTAAACATGAGTATATCTCATTCATGTTGCTCTTGTCCCTGAGTGGAAGAACATATCTGGTCTGAAAGGGATTGTAGTGTTTACCTTGTGGGGGGACCAGTGCACATGGGAGCCTTGGAACCTGTGGGGAGGAGGCATGGAGAGGGAGAGAGGCATTCAGAGAGGGGGTCCAGGTACCCTGTTTACTTCCCAGATCCAATCAGATAGGACTCTATTTCTGTTTATCTAAGAAAAGCCAGTATTTTATTAGGTTCTGTGGCATCAGCCCTGACTTGTAGAAACCTCTGCACAATCACCATGATCGGTTGCACATCAGACTCTTGTGATCTGTAAGGTTTTCTTTGGCTAATTTTTTCTGAAGTAGATCACCACACCTTTCTTCCTAGTTCATTTAGTCTGGAAGCTCCACTGACACTAGTTCAGCATCACAGCAGTAAACAAGCCTCCATGGAAGCTGCACATGAGGTGCGTTGGCCAGGATTCAAACCCAGGTCTTCTGGGTGGAAGGCAAGAATTCTACCACTGAGCCACAGATGTCCTCCTGGTGTTTTATAGTCCTTGTTAATCTATGCATTCAGGAAGTTTGGATTTCTCTAGTTCTACAGATGAAATATAGATCAAAAGCATTTTTATTTTTAAAAAAGCATCTTTACATATTTGCATGTTAAAGAGGAATCTTTACCCAATAAGCTGGATCTCTGAAACTTGAATTTTATGAAGAGGAATGCTAGCTGACCCACCTAAACTTGTTGCCTTTAAGTCAATTCTGCTTCATATAACCCTGTAGGGTTTCCAAGGCTGTGATCTTTATGGAAGTGGATTACCACATCTTTCTCTGGTAGAGTTTGAACTGCTGACTTTTTGGTCAGCATTTGAATGCTTTAACCACTGTACCACCAGAGCTGACCCACTTAACTTCATTAAATGGGTCCAACTTTTTAATTGCCCTTTTTCTGCTTCTTAAGAATTACTACATAAGCATCTTTTACCCCCCACTGAAAATCTGGGTATTTTTTTGCTGTTGACATATGTTGCCACAAAGCATGCTGACACTGGCTTAATTCCTGCTTGGCTACATTTTCCCCCTTTCTTTTGTAGGATGTCTCCAAATCTATATGAATTCAGCAAATTTTAATAGGTGTTAAGTAGGGGAAAAAATGGTTTTTAGGGAAATACAATGTTAGCCAAGTTAACCCAGTGACATCAAATTGATTCTGATTCAGCGATTTCCATTGAGTTTCTGAGGAGATACATCTTTATGAAAGTAGATTGCCCTGTCTTCCTTCCACAGAGTGGTTGATGTGTTTGAACTGTCAGCCTTTTGATTAGCAGTCAAATGCCTTTGGCACTATGCTGCTAGAGCTCCTTAGACCAAATTAAGCAGGGTTCTTTTCTGCAGGACCTTTCAGAGCCTTAACTTAGCTGACACAAGTTGTAAATCTGAGGGACTATTGGGTACTTACAGCTTATCTCCCAAATATCCAAATATCCATGAGACGTGTCTTCTTGTAGTGTTTCTTGAGATCAGTGATGGGTGGTTAGTGTTCTTTGGCATGTACTGTGTAAAACACTATTCCTCACCAGTTTTCAAGTTCTTTGCATTTATCAGAGTTCTTCTTCTTTTTTTTTTTTTTTTAACATCTAAGTCATCTGTAGCATAATTTACATGTTAATAAATTTTCCTTCTTATCATTTCTCACCCAATGTGAGAATATGTTTGCAATTTTTTTAATAACATAGTTGAACTGCTGTAGAACTTTGGGTTTTATTTTAGCTGCATAATCTCCTGCATTGGCATTGAGTTATTAGCGAGTTGTCCATCACCTATATATATTAAGGAGGCAGAAGCAAATTGCTTCTGAACACTGAGGTAGAGCAAATCGCCATAAATGATTATGGAAAAAATCTAATTCAGGTCTTGTAATTGCTTTCTTATAGCAGTCCTACTACATGGGTTTATTATAATAAAAAAATAAAAGATTAATACACTTGCTAAAATATTTTCTTTCTGTAGTCATAGAGCTTCTTACTATTGGGGAAAAAGCAGTAAATCTCAAATCATCTTTCCTATCCCTTCCTGCTGCCTGAAGTTTATCCCTGGGCAAATGCTGCCTTTTAGCTCTCTGATGGTTGGTTATTCTGAGGGTTGATTATTCTGCATACCTTCCTGGTGTAACTGTTCACCTTATAGGTCTGTCATGATATGTAAGTTGTTATGTAAGTTTTTATATGCAACAGTGTTTGGTAGAAAAACAGATATAATTGAGTATATCCTGATTTTTCTGGGAAGGAAAAGCACTAAAGCTCATTTTCAAGTTTAAATAATGAAAAAAGGGGGTTGCAAATACTTCCAAAAAGAAGACCATTAAATATGAGGTGGGGAAATTAGAGGTTCAGTGATAGAATTCTCTCCTTCCATATGGGAGGCCAGGGTTTGATGCCTGGCCAGTGGACTTCATGCACAACCATTACCCACCTGTCAGTGGACACTTGTGTGTTGCTATGTTGCTGAACAAGTTTGAGCACAGCTTCCAGACTAAGACAAGTAAGAAAGTCCTGGTGATCTACTTCTAGAAATCAGCCAATGAAAATGCTATGGATCATCATAGTCCAATCTATAACCAAGGATGGCCATGTTACAGGGCCAGGCAACATTTCTTACTGCCGTGCATGGGGTCACCGTGCATTGAGGGCTGACTCATGGCAGCTAACAACTGTAAACACAAAATGAGGCAATCACTTCTCCAAAGAAAGTTTAGACTAAACTATCCATGTACAGTGATTCAAACCATGCCACATTGTTCTTATGGTTCAAGGAAATTAAAAATTTTTATGCCTCCAAAACTGTTGTTTACCAAAAATGTGTCCCAGAGCACTAATAAACTCATTTGACTCTTTAGATCCTTTTGAGTATTTTATTTATTAACAACATATAAACCAACAGATGTATTTATTATTGTAAAATGTAAGCAAATTGAGCATGTGATTTTCTTTGTCATTCTTACTAGTGATTGTTACCATAGTATTAGATAGATTAAAAGGAGTAGATTTCTGGCCCTGTAACTAAAATACAGGAGTCCAAGCAATATTGGAGAGTAATTACTGAGTCAGCTAAATCCCAACTTTCTGGTGGGACTTGACTTAGTTTGGTCAAGACTTTTCAAAGGCTCTTGAGGAACAAGACAAATTAGGAAATGAATTTGAGATGCTTTGCATTCAGCCCAATAACAATACACTTGTCATACTGGTTAAGTGTGGAAATAAATTCGTTAGTAGGTGTTTATAGATTAATCACCATGCCCAAGGGTGTAGAACAAGGAACCTCTTCAGGTACTCAGAGGATTTATAGTCCAGGTGGGGAGATAAGGCTAAAATTGCTAAAGTTCAGTAGCAGTGCAAGGATCAAAGAATGCTGAAGCAACCTAGAGTTTTCAGTAACTACCTTTGAGAATTTTATCTGCGTGATCCTGATTGCCAAGTGAGGATACAAGACAAAAGTTCTAGGTCAGAGTAAGAATCATTGCTTGCTGAAGAGGTTTTGGAAGGACAGATATACTACTATTGGCTGTCATGATTCAGAACCATAACTTCAGTTTCTGAAAAGCAGGAAATCTGAACCTTGTTCAACATACCGGAATACCAAAAACCAAACTCCATTGCTATCGAGTCAATTCTGACCCATAACAACCCTTTAACACAGAGTAGAACTGCTCCATAGGGTTTCCAAGTCTGTAAATCTTTATGGAAACAGACTGCCTCATCTTTCTCCTAGAGAAAGATGGCTGGTGGGTTGGAGCTGCTGATCATTTGGTTAGTAGCTGAAAGCTTTAACCACTGTGTCATTAGTACTCCTTATATACTGGAATAGGAGGTAATAAGTGATAGTGGGTAAATATCAGGGCTTTAAGTAAAACTTGTATGGAATTCAGGGCAAACAATCTGAGTCTTGAATCCTCAGTTTATTATTAAGATGTGATATAAGTATAATAACACACTAAAATCAGGTAACACTTTCATAATAAAACCACTTTACACTCTGCTAGGCACTTGGTAAGGTCTCACTAATTGTCAGCTGCTATAATATTTACTGGAAACAACACTACTGGTGAAATCTTACCAGGAACAAAGACTAGAGACTAGAGTAATAGAATTGAATAACTTAATTTCTAATTTTTAAGTATAAAATAACCTTTGGCATTTAGGCCAAGACTGTCTGTGGCAGGCCCAAAGTATTAAAGGAACTCTGTAAATAAGAGGGAATTTGGAACATTCAATTCATCAAGCTTTGAGATGCTAATGGTCATACTAGTTTTTTTCTTTTAAGTGAAAACAAACCTAGACAGGAATCACACATAGGGCTGGCAGATCCTGTTGGTTGCTCGTTGGAGGTCAAAAGCCCAGCAGCTTGGGTTGAAAGATCACCGGTGATAAGCAATTCTGCTTTGTTCCAACCTACCCAAGAGAACAGTAATTACCAAATATAATAATGCTTGTCAGAGGCGGTTACTGAAAACCCTCTGCTGCTTCAGCATAATCAGAACGACAGAAGTTCCAGGATGATTTTCCTTGTGAGAGGCACCCACTCAGAATGCTAATGACATGAAGTAAAAAGAATATGGATCGGAGGCTGAGAGATGCATTTCCCTCTAGTGAATGAAGATGTGGAAGGAAGGAGGAGGAAGAATTTGACTTACCTGCTTTATGGTTCATGCTATGATCCTCTACATTGATTTCAGGCTCTTAATTCTTCTCATCGGATGGTTTTGTTGAAGAGATGCTTGTGAGACCACGGCAAAGCAAAGGCTGCCTCTTCCCTTGGAAAGTTTGGAGGTGTTGTTAGGCCTTAGAGATATCTTGGTACTAGAGAAAAATAATACCTTAACTCTGTGCCAGTGGAAGTGAAATAGAATATGTTATCATCCAGCTCCTTGCGAGAAGTGTGGAGGGACACCATCGCCAACAGAATACCAACTATCTAAAAATAAAGTTTGAATTCTTTATTCTTTAAATTAAAAAGAAATTATGGTAAATATATATGTAACTGCTTGAACAATTTCTCTCAGAAAGATCAGCACAGGGTCAGTCCCCATGAGACGGAGGTTAAAGATGTCCCAAATGTCCAAACTACCATGCCACTCCATCATTTCAGACATTAACTCCTCCTTCTCCTCCCAGTAATTTCTTAGGGTCTTAGGGTTCTGTATTTCGCTGTAATGCCTCACAGAACTCACAGACACCCAAGGGTTCGTCTCACGTGGTAGTGGTGGAGGCTGGCAGGCTGGCGAGTCTCAGGTCCGTGAGTGGGTCTGGAGGATCCTCCCAGTTCTCAGGGTTTGATGAACCTCAATCAGCAGATCAGATGACAACTGCTGTCCCAAATCCAGGGGTGAGATGAGGATGAGCCAAAACACAGAACTGGAGCAAGAGGAGGGTGAACCTTCCCAGGAGATTGGTAGGTATACCCTCAAGGAACCTAAGGGTGGTGATTTGAATTATACCCTCCACTAAAGCAGGACTCAAGATACATGCCACAGAAATAACCCAAGTGGATGGCTTTAACAATCAGCAGCTCAAGGCAAATTCCACCACAGAGCTGATGCCAGTCATTATAGGGAACGACTACTACCAGCTGCTCAGCCAAGTTGACACCTGACCTTAACTACCACACCACCCCAAACAGGCATGGATAATGGGATTTACAATACATCACAGAATGGAGGACAATTGCTAGAAGAGCCACATCAAGCAATTTACCACAGTAACAAAACACTGCATTTCAACATTCCTCAAAGGTGTAATTCAGTGACATTAATTATATGTATCATGTTGTTCAACCATCTCCGTTTCCAAATTTTTCTATGACCCTTAACAGAAGCACGGTGTCTCCTAAGCAATGACTTCTCCTTTGTCTCCTGGTTTCTTTTGGATGATTTCAAATAGAATTTGATTCCAGTGGCAAATAGACCCAATAGCTAAGAGCCCCCTTAGGAACATTCTGTATTTTTGCTTTTATTTGCTGCCAAACACTCAGTTTGTAAGAAAAATTTAAACATTTATCTGGAAAATCTCAGTGTTTACCTGTATGTTGCTGTTGTCTAGGTGACCACAGCTGAGGGCTCCCTGTGTACCAGATACTGTTCTGAGCACTATAAGCACTGAGTCATATAACCCTCATAGCACACGAAGACATAGGTTCTATTACTAGCATGAATACTTAACATTTTTTCAATGGAAAAACTGAAGCTCAGGAAGTTAAAATAACTTGCCCAAGGCCTCACAGTAAACAAATGGTTATAGATGAGAAAAAGAAGTACTGGGAGGCTAAGCATGTTGCCCACTGCTACACAACTTGGAAGGGATGGGGTCAGAATTCAAATGCAGTCTGTCTGGCTGCAGAGTCTGCAGGCTAAAAATACCAAGCCCACTCTTACCGAGTTGATTCTGACTTATAGTGACTCTTTAAGACAATGCTTCATAGGGTTTCCAAGGCCGTAAGTCTTTATGGAAGCAGACTATCTCATCTTTCTCCTGTGGAATGGCTGGTGGGTTCAAACTGGTGATCTTTTTTTTTTTTTTCTTTTTTAACAGCCAAGTGTTTTATGTCACCAGAGCTCCTCTGCAGTCTAACTAAACTCAAAATTCATTGCTGTGGAGTTGGATCTGACGCATAGCGACCCCTCCTTGGGTTTCTGAGGCAGTATCACTATGGAAGTACATTGCCCAACCTTCCTTCTGAGGAGTGGCTGATGGGTTTGAACTGCCAGCCTTCTGGTTAGTAGTCAAATGCCTTAGGCACTACGACACCAGGGGAAGTGTATTAATCAGTAAAGGAGCTGCTGGACAGCTTTGATACAAAGACATTGCCTGAAGAACAGGGTATGAGTTAGGGAGACTAAGATGGGCAAGCCCAACTCAAATTGCGCTAAAGACAGGTAAGCTCGTATACAAACTGCATGCTACCTCATGCAGCTGATTTGGAAGTGGGAAGTGGAGAGAGTAGATCATGAATGGTAATATCTAGAAAGTTCCTGTGCCAGAGGCCAGTGTGGGACAGTGATGAGGAGCTTAGACTCTGGAGTGAGATGCAAGAACCAAACCAAACCAACCAACAAAAAATATCACCAAAAACAAATCAGTTCTCTTGGAGTCAATTCCAAGTCATGGTGATCCCATGTGTTTCAGAATATAACTGATGTACCCAGTTTCAAACCCTGAATTTATTTTTGGTAGTGACTAGTAAGTGGTTCTACCAGCCTGTGTGGCCTTAGGCAAGTTACTTTAACTCCTCAGCGTCAGTTTCTCCATTGAAAAAGTAAAGATGGTAAGACCAACCAAACCAAACTCACTGCTGTTGAATTGGATACGACTCATGGCGACCCCTCCTTGGGTTTCCAAGATGGTATCATTACGGAAGTAGATTACCCAATCTTCCTTCTACGGGGTAGCTGGTGGACCCCATAAATAGGATTGCTGTGAGGATTAAGTGAGAGAAATATATAAAAGCTTTAGCATAGGGCCTGGAACATGGTGAGTATGCCATCAGTGGTGGGGTGGTTGCCTTCGTTTTTGTTGTTACTGGGGTAAGAGGAAGTTTTGAGGATAACTGATAGGAAATCACCTTTTACCAAATGGCAACATGTGGAAGTTCTCTGTAGGAAAAACTCTTCCCAGCAGAAAAGATATTGATGAGATTGAAGTCTAGGCAAACTGCACAGTCGGCTTGAACTGTTAGCCTGGATCCTAATTTCAGGTCATGAACCAGGTGCCCCAGATTCCAAATCTTCTCTGAGATTGTGCCCTCTGCTCCAGTTTCTCCTCTCCAGGCTCAGGCTTTCTCTTTCCTCCCATGTCCTGGTGAATCCTGGGAACCCAAGGCTGTGGAGGGGATTTCATTCACTCCCCAGAAAGGCAGGAGTGAGACAGGGGCCTCTCAAGCACCAGGTGATGCCCATGAATTTGGCCAAAAAATTGAATGGATGCTCTTAACTTTAGGCTTCTCTTGTTAATTTCCATGGTTCCAATGTATTTCCAGCACTCTTTCTTTCTTTCTTTTGGTTCTTAGCAAGCCATTGCTTTTCTTATCTTGGGAGCTGAGTTGTTGACCCATCTCCACAGCTTGCAAATCACCTGTAGGGCTAGGACATAAAAGCAAAGCTCAGGCTATAGTTCATATTGGATGAGATAGTACTTGTCTTTTGTCATTGCAAAGGCAGCACAGGTGATACCATTGTCTTCATAGTACTCATTCTTAAGGTCAGTGAAGCAGTTAATAGTTCTGACTGAAAAAGATTAATTGGAATTAAAAAGGAGAAGACAAACATACACAAACAAATAAAAAACAAAACAATATATCCAGTTCCCTTCCTTCAGATAGAGCACCCCTCCGAATTCAGCCTGCCCAATTACCTGGCTCCAGACTCCAAACATGAAACAGTTGATTGGAAACTGTTCGAGCTCTGACTCAGCTTTGCCATCTATTTATTTATTTATATGCTTTAGGTGCAAATTACAAAGCAAACTTGTTTTACATTCAACAGTTCATGCACGTATGATTTCATGGCTCGGATTACCATCCCCAACCATAGACAACTCTCCTCCCCTCTCCTCCCTGTGTCCTCTCCTGTCCTCCCTTTGACCACCCCCTCCCTGTGCCCTTCTGATCTATGCATTCGTGTCTGTCCAGTTTCCCTCTGTGTGAGTGCTACCCCTCTGGTGTCTCATGGCTAATTGATCCAAGGGGTGCGTCTCCCTACAGTCGGTAGGTGCATCGACCTGTGTTGTGTATATAGGTCTTTCTACTGTTGGGCTGGAGCTCTGGTAGCATAGTGGCTAAGATACTTGCCTGCTAACCAGAAGGCTGATGGTTCAAACCCACCAGCCACTCCTTGGAAGGAAGGTTGGGTAATCCTACTTCTGTAGTGATACTGCCTCAGAAACCCAAGGAGGGGTCGCTATGAGTCGGGGCCGACTCCACGGCACATAACAACAACAACAACAACTGTTGGGCTGAGATCCAGTCCATATAAGTGAGTCTATTTCTAGGCCTGAAGGTTAACCCAGGGCCATAGTCTTGGGGGTTCCACCAGTCTCTGTCCCACCAGTAATTCTGGTCATTTTTCTGTTTTTGAATTTTGTTCCACGTTTTTCCTCCCACTCTATCCAGGCTCTCCAAATTTGATCCCTTTCGGAGTGGTTGGCATTGGTAGCTGGGCACCATTTAGTTATTTTTTAACCTTTAATTTTTAGCTTACTATTTTTAAAAGACTTCACATTTTAGAGCAGTTTTAGATTTATAAAAAAATTATGCTAAAAATACAGAGTTCCCATACTCACTCTCCTACTGCACACCATTTTTTCCTATTATAAATATCTTGCATTTTTGTAGTACATTTGTTATAACTCATAACCCAATATGGATACGTTTTGGTTAACTAAAGTCAATATTTTTCATTTGAGTCCACTATTTATCTTGTACAGTCTTTGAGTCCACTATTTATCTTGTACAGTCTTGTGTTTGCCACTTTTTAGCAGGGGCACATTGGACAATTTACTAATCCCTTTGAGCTTCACTTGACTGCTAACCAGAAGGCTGACAGTTCAAACCCACCAGCCACTCCTTGGAAGGAAGGTTGGGCAATCTACATCCATAATACCGCCTCAAAACCCAAGGTGGGGTTACTATGAGTCAGATCTGACTTGACGGCAGTGAATTTGGTGTTTTTGATAAATTGGATAAGGGTACCTGCGCTACCTACCTCACAGGATTAATTAAGAGACTGAAATCAGAATGTATCTGGAGGTCCTTTCCAAACTGCACTATATTAGTTTTGATTCCTTCTATTTTTTTCTTTGTTTGCTAAGGTTACAGAGCTTAGCATACACATGATGTGTGCCTATATGGCACACGTAAGGTATAGCAATGGTACATGGACAGGCTACTTCTAATGCCTAATGCAATGTGTTTATCTTAGACACATTGTGTGCTTAACCTCTCTGAGCTGCTGCTTCCTACTTGTGGGGGAAACAGATCCAGGTGTTAGTGCTGGCAGATACAATGTCAGTCCTCCCCCATCCTCTAATGGAGGCAGAACCAACTGATTGATTAGCGCCTTCTGGTATGGAGCCTGATCACAAATCCATTGCTGTCAACTTGATTCCAGCTCTTTGTGATCCATTAGGACAGAGTAGAACTGTCCCACAGAATTTTCAAGGCTGTACTGTTTATGGAAGCTGACTGCTATGTCTTTTTCCCATGGATCAGCTGGTGAGTTTGAACTTCAGACATTTCTATTAGCAGCAGAGTACTTAACCACTGTGCCACCAGAGCTCCTTCAGAGTCTAATGATGGCTCTCAATCCTCCTCAACTTAAGATGTGGGTGGAAGGATTTAGAAATCGTGGAGACCAAGCACTGCTTCAGTGTTTGGCATGGAGAAAGCACTCAGCTGTTTCCTTCCATTTTCTTTGTGATTGAAGTGGCACTAATGGCAACAGGTGAATGAAACCCATTTGGGCAGAGTTTGGGGAAATGACCAGAATCTGTGGCCTGGAAAAAGCAGCTGATAAGCCAGAAGCAGCCTGCATTAGGGGTGATCTTGGAAAGAATACTTTCCCTTAGACTTTAAAGTAAGCTAATCACCATTAGTCAAATGAGACTGGGTATTTGTGAACTGTCAACTAAGAAAAGCAATTGTTGTTAGGTTCTGTTAAGTAAGTTCTGATGCTTAGCGACCCTACATACAACAGAATGAGATGCTTCTTGGTCTTATGCCTATATTCATTATTATTAAACAATGACCTCATATGCATGTGACACCTGGAAAATGAATAAGGAAGACCAAAGAATTGATGCCTTTGAATTGTGGTGTTGGTGAAGAATACTTGAAAACACCATAGACTGCCAAAAGAATGAACAAATCTGTCCTGGAAGAAGTGCAGCCAGAATGCTCCTTAGAGGCAAGAATGTCCAGGCTTTGTCTCACCTACTTTGGTTATGTTGTCAGAAGGGACCAGTCTCTGGAGAAAGATGTTACGCTTGGTAAAATAGAGGGTCAATGAAAAAGGGGAAGACCCTCAATGAGATGGATTGACACAGTGGCTGCAACAGTGGGCTCAAGCACAGCAAGGATTGTGAAGATGGTGCAGGCCTGGGCAGTGGTTTGTTCTCTTGTCATAGTGGTGCTATGAGTTGGAGCTGACTTGATGGCAAGTAACAACAAAATCATTAGTTTTGAAAAATACAGGCATACTGCAGTGATATTGTGGATTCAGTTCCAGATTACTACAACAAAGCAAATCTCACAATAGAGTGAATCACATGAATTTTTTGATTTCTCAGTACATGTAAGTTATTATCCACACTACACTGCAGTCTGTCAATTATGCAATAACATTATGAAAAAGTTTGAAATATTGTGAGAATTACCGAAATGTGACACGAAAGTAAGCACGTACAATTGGAAAAATGGCGCTGGCTGAACTTACTCAACGCAGCGTTACCACAGACCTTCAATTTATGAAAAGTGCAATATCTGCAAAGCAGAATAAAAAAGGTACGCCTATATATCATTTATGCTAAAGACTTGCTAGACTGTAGATTGCGAGAGTCAGGGGAAGCTATCATTAATTTTAAAAAGAACATCTTTTCTGCAGAAGCCTTTCCAGACTGTAAATTACTGAATGAGAAGTCAGATCACTTGATGGCCTGGGGGTAGTATATTGCCCACCTCATCATAAGTGTGAAATAAATGTTGTTGACTGATTGATTGAAAGGAAACAAGGGGCATGTATGCAATATGCCAGTTATTCTCAAAAATAGACATCCTATACCCATAATTTTTTGTGTGTACCATAACTGATATTGCCTATAGAGTCACTTACCACATATTTGTTTTTTAAATCAGCTAACATTTTGAAAGACTACCTGCTTCAGTTTCGTTCTAAGCAATAATATATTTGAAATCATGAGTTTGAGGTGTGCTGGAGTTCCTGGGTGGTTGCAGGGCAATGGGTTTCTCTTTATACATGACCTTTCTGGCCCTGGGTTTATTGTTCTGCAAAAATGATTTGCTAGGCCACAATCTCTCAAAGGGATTGGGCAGTGTACTATGCTAATATATGTATTTAAAACCCTTGCAGTGACTAGTCAATTACTATGACTAGTCAATTACTATGCAAACTAGGTGGCTATGGTCTACCTAGGGCATTGGTCAGTTTTGCCATCCTTCTAGGCTTAGAAGGAACAAACCTGCACTGTTCAAAGGAACCTCACTACTGTCAAGAAGAAGAACCAACAATGAAGTACATCCTTTTGATCTGGAGTTCCTGCAATGAGAAATTTCCAGACCCAGGAGACAGGGAGCTGTAACATTGGAGATAGTATGAGATGGTGTGAGATGGCTGTGATAGGCTTCCTGGCTCATGGAATAAGGCAGCTACAGTGGGCTTGCTGACCCATGGAGTGAGAGAGTTGAGTGCGTTTGGGCAAGAGGCTTGCTGGTAGAATGGGATGCCTCCAGGTACTTTATGGTGAGCCAAAAGAGCTGTAGCACTTGCTTGAGTGGGGCCTAGTGGCAGAGGCCAGACCTGAGTGGGAGGCTGGTGGCAGAGGTCTGGCCCAAGCAAAGCCTGGCAGCAGAGGCCCTAATGCGGCCTGTCTGTGGGCATGGCCGAGAAGAAGCTAAGAGATGTCTTAGTTGGAAGCTGTACTGATTGATGTACTGTGTATCCCATCTCCTGAGTTGTTCCTGTCACTTTCAAGTTGATTGTTATCTTGAATTGTAATCTATTATTCTTTAATAAACCCCATAATCTCTGTTCCTCTGTTCTTGGTATTTCAGGTAGCCACATCCATAGACTTGACTAGACTTGGGGTTGATTCCTTGGCCAGATTCTAGGCAGAGCTTTCGTTGGGAGGCACATGGTGTCTAATGCTCTCTCTCTCTCTCTGTTATGTTGGCAGCTGGTGGTAACTTAGATCCATTAATTCACAGAGGTCTCAAAATGGTAATGTTCTGATTTTATGATTTATTTTTCATGTATTAGCTGGAATAATTCAGTAAAGAGATGTTTCCCTCATCTCTTTGGTTACTCATTCAGTATAGTTCATGAAAGACAGGCAGGATAAACCTTTGATTCTTTGCTTTTGTTCACCAGCATCCAAGGTCCTGTGATTCTTTTCCCTATCATCTGAAAGCAACAAATGAGTTTTTTTCCCCTGTCATTGTGAACAATGAATTTAGACATATTTTATAGATTTCAATCAATTGCAATTATCACCTTTAATAAAGCATAAATATCTCCCCTGTGAGAGATTCTTGACTCCTTTTTACATGATCTTAGGAGCCTTTCATAGGAACTCTGGTGGCATAGTACCTCAGGCATTTGACTGCTACTCAGAAGGTTGGTGGTTCAAACCCACCAGCCACTCCTCAGAAGGAAGATGGGGCAATCTACTTCCATAGTGATACTGCCTGGGTAAACCAAGGAGGGGTCGCTGTGAGTCAGATGTGACTCGATGGCAGTGAGTTATTTTGTTGTTTTGTTTAGGAGCCTTTCATAGCTTCTCTGCTACGTGTATGACAAGATTTTCCAGGCATATTTTGTACATTTCTTGCTGTAGACCCGGACTCACTATTTTCACTAAGATACCTTGATCTCTTTTAGGGAGAAATAATATTTCATGACTACAGTCTGGGTGATAAGGCGTGATCATTGTTACTTGGTTGTTTATTATTTCCAGGCTTTTTAGGAGACAAAGCTGAAAGCTGCGTAGGATGTATACATAAGTATGGATGTATATATGTACACATATGTATGCATACACACATATAAATACTTTATGATTTCATACTGATACTTCCAATTCAAATAAAGGATCACAGGGTTTTCACTTAACCTTTTCTATATAATAGCTGTATCTCATTTCTTTCACACCAAGAAACTTGGTTCTCATGGATAAAGGGGACACCAAGCTCAGTTGGCATAATATATTAGACAAAAACATTATTCCACATCCTGCTTTGGTGAGTAGCAACTAGGATGTTAAAAGCTTGCAAGCGGCCATCTAATTCCAACGATGGGTCTCTCCTTGTAGAGCAAAGAATGAAGACAACCAAAGACATATAGAAACAATTAGTCTAAGGGACTATGTGCTCACTTCTGTGTCACATTTCAGTAATTTTCACAATATTTCAAACTTTTTCATAATATTGCATATTTGACAGACTACAATATAGTGTGGATTGTAACTTATATGTACTGAGAAATCAAAAAATTCATGTGACTCAGTTTATTGTGAGATTTGCTTTGTTGTGGTAATCTGAAATTGAATCCACAATATCACTGCAGTATGCCAATCACACACCATGTGATCCTCAGCGTACATGACTGTAAGACCAGAAGAACTAGAGGGTGCCCAGCTATCACTATCAACCACTTGGAGGGGGATCTATGTAGGAGATCCTGGATAGAGTGGGAGAACAATGTGGAATAAAAGACAGGCATATGAGCTGAACATTTACATTAGGTAGATACACTCCTTGGAGAGATCAGTCATGGGAAAACAGAAGGGCTATGTATGCACACAAGATAGCTTGAGGGGCAGGAGTGCATGGGAGAGAAGGACACAGGGAAGAGGTAACTATGGGGAGGAAGTGGGAGGGGAACTGTTGCATTGTGGGGGATTACAGTCAATGTCGGGAGACAAAGTGTATGTGAACTGCTGTATGGAAGATGAATTTGCTCTGTAAACTTTCACCCAAATCACAGCAAAGTAAAAAAGAAAAGAAAAGAAACTTGGTTCTAAGTATGTAGGGTTCATAGAATATCTCATATTATGTATAAAACATCTCAGAATTATACCACCATGAATATGAGTAATAAAATACTTGAAAACATTTTTTTTTAATTTGTTACCATTTTTCCCATTTAAAATAATAATTGTACTATATCTACATTTTGAGAGCATGTAGCCATTACATGCTTTGCTCTCTCTTTTAACTTTTATTTAGTATTAATTTCACAAACATCTATGAATTTAATGGCCATCCCTGGTCCTAATCACTGCTCTTTTGCTTCTCTGTTGCTTCTTTTTAGTAGATTCATCAGAAAAGCTCATTGTAACAAGATTTCCCGAGTTCTTGCATGTTTCCTGTGTGCTTTATACTTGAAAATAATTTTACTGGTTATAACATCTTTGATTCATGTTTTCTTTCCTCTATTTTATTTGCTTGCATAGTTTTCAGTTTTTTACATTAATAAGTCACCTGTTCTTTTTGTCTAGATGTCCCTCAATTTTTGTTTTTTCTGTAGAGTCTAGTAATAAAAGTAGAAATGGAGAATGTAACTAGAACCAGGATATTTCAGACAGTGACCACCATGTATATATTTTTTCACTTCTAATGATTACAAAAGAAAAGGCAGCTCTAAGAAAAGCTAATATGGACTATGCTTATTTCTAAAAGTTCAGGAAAACTAATTTCAAATGAAACAAACCATAGAAAATGATAGAGGTAACGTCCAAAATAATACGATAAGGAAAAAAAAAAAAAAGAAGCAGAGTAACATCTCAAATGTAGTATACCCCCCTCAAAAAAAGGAGGTCTATGAGATAGATTAAAGCTATAAGTTAATTATTGTCAGAATGGACTAAAATTAATCTTGAAGTGAGTGTTTTGGTTACCTAGTGCTACTGTGACAGGAATATACCACAAATTGGTTAGCTTGAACAAACAGGAGTTTATTCTCTTATAGTTCGGGAGGCTAGTAGTCTGAGTTCAAAGTACTAGGCTCTAGGGGCTGTGTGAAAGCCTCTTGACCTTGGACTTCTGCTCTGCCTCTTGCTCTCAGCCCACTGAAGCTAGAGGCATCTCTCCACTCAGGCAGCTGCTAGCTGCTGAGGCTGACAAACCCAAGGTTGACAAGTAAAAAGGCACAGTCCCAATATTACCAAACCTCATGGCAGGCCATTAATTTAAGTCCAATGAAAGTCCCAAGATCAGCAGAGCATGCCAGATTTCAGAGCACAGTAGGCTGCTAAACAATGACACGGCTACATGCAAGATTCAAGCATGCCATAAGCTAGAGACCATTCCCAAAGCTGTTTCTTATATACAGGAAGCAGATCACATACCCAAAGCAGCTAGCTACTCAGCTGCTCCAGTAGATAGCACCATGGAGTTAGTTACCAATTTCACCTTGGGGAATAACTACATTCAGCTGCCTAGCCACTCAACTAGGCCCAGCCAAGTTGATATACAAACTTAACTACCACAGTGATGTATAAATAAAGCATGAAGTAGAAAATATCAGAAATGAAGTACATAAGTGAGGAAAATATTAGAAATAAAAGAAAAAATATTTAGGAGTAAAGATTAGAAGAAACACAAGAAAAAAATAAAAGAATGGATAATACTTTAAAATGAACATTTTAAATATTAAAAAATAGAAAAATAATTAGGAGAAATATTGAAGATAGGCAAAGAAAATCTAACATGAATATTTGGAGCCCCTGGGAAAAGAAAAACTAAAATCAGGAACAAAACCAAATATACAATTAAAGAAAGTTTGCCAAGATTCAGAGAATTTGAAGTTCCATACTTGGGGAAACATCTCACACACAGAAATAATGACTCACAGTGTCCAACACTGAAGACATATCTGGTGTTGTCTCTTTTGATCACTACTTGTATTTGTCATTTCTAGACCAGTGCCTGGTATATAGAAGGTGCTCAAAATATTGGCCACATGGTTAATGTTTGGTGAATAAATAAAAATTCTCAAAAATCCCTAGAAAATAATTTAAAAAAAAACTTATTTTCCTTAACTACTCCTTGCTGTATATTATCCTAGATGAGACGGAATATGATTAGGAACGTGCAACACTTGATACCAAATAACTGGAGATTTTTTTTGGGGATGAGTAAGATCATTCCTCCTTTTGTCCCTTTAAAATATAAAAATATAAAAGCAACTCCTAAAGACTGCAAATAGCAGGAGATATGCCTGTAATTGCTTTTATGATGCTTGAAAAAAAAAATATTATGACACTTTTGATATCATGGAATCTGTGTAGTTATCATTTAGTGTTAGAACAGTCAGAATTTCTGTGAAAGAGTAGTGGGCAAATGTATTTGGTAGAGTTCCTTAGAGAACCTTGCTTTTTTCTAAATCAATTTGTACTTAATATTTTTATAATCTGAAGTCTGATAGAGAGCAGCTACAAACACAAAAATCTTGCCCAAACTAGCCAATTTATTGTCACTACCATTCTTCTTCTTCTTTTTTTTACTTGATTTTTATGACTGGGTTATTTTCTTTTAATATGTGTACTGGTATCACCAGGCAAAACACTATCTTTGATCAGTGTGAAACACATGGTTGATAAGCAACAAACGTGGAGTCATAAATCCATTTTAATTGTAAGAATGATAAATAAGAGTCTTTCAGTCTAGTATATGTGTAGGGGGCAAAACACAAATTAACAAGAAAATATCTAACAGTGATAAGAATTAGAGAAGTAGGCAATATGCTAGATAGCTAGGATAGCTTGATTTGAGTATTCAAGGAAGGTGTTATGTAATCTGCAATTAAGGTAATATTTAACCTCATACATGTGAAGATTTGTGTGAAGAACACTCTAGAGCTGTTGTAAATGCCTCAAGGCAGTGCCACTTTGCAGATTGTGAGATGTAGAAAGGAGGCTGACTTAGCTGTAGAATATGAGGGGGGGAGTGGTAGAGGATTAGGTAGAGAATTTAGGTAGGGCTATAAGGCATTTGACTGCTAACTAGAAGGCTGGAGGTTCAAATCCACCAGCCACTCCTTGGAAGGAAGTTTGGGCAATCTACTTCTGTAGTGATACTGCCTCAGAAACCCAAGGAGGGGTCACTATGATTCGGGTCTGACTCGACGGCCCGTAACAACAACAGCAGATCAAGTAGGAGGGCAGTGGTGATTTAGTGGTGGAATTCTTACCTTCCATGTGGGATACCTAGATTTGATCCTCAGATTTGACTTCATATATAGCCACCATCCATCTTTCAGTGGTGGATTACTTACTTGCCACTATGATGTTGAACAGGTTTCAGTGGAATTTCCAGACTAAGGTAGACTAGGAAGAAAGGCTTGGTGATCTGCTTCCCAAAATGAGCCAGTGGATCACAATAGTCCTATCCACAACCAAATATGGGCATGGCACAGGACTCAGTAGTGTTTAGTTCCATTGTACATTGAGTCACGACGATGCAAGGGCCAACTGGCTGGCAGCTCACAACAAGAAGATTAAGTAAGGAGGCTGGGGAATGTGTGCCCAGGAAGAAAATTCAGCTGAGTTTGGTGCTTGCATGGCATTTATTCTATAGCAGTATTTTGAAAAGGGGTACCAGGGTTGGGTTTTGGAAGAAGTAGGGCAGCAGAAAGAGGAATGAAGAGGTATCTTACATTGGGTTCTCTAGAGAAGCAAAACCAGTAAAGCTTATGTATGTATTTATATATATATGTATGTGTATGTGTTTATAAATAAATTTATCTCAAATAAATGGCTCATGAGGTTGTAAGGCTGACAAGTCCCAAGTCCTTGGGTCAATGTCAGGCTGGAGGCTTCTCCTGACTCACTTAGCTTCAGGGGCTGATGAACCCAAGATTGATAGGTCAGATGGCAGTCTGCTGGCTCATGGGCTACAGAGGCTGACAAATCAAAGATAAACAAGTAAGATGGCCTCCTGCTGGCTCACGGGCTGCGTAGGCTAATAAATTCTAAGATTAGCAGGCAACATGGAAGGCCGCTGGCTTGAGTCCAAATAACAAAAGGTCAGATGATGACAAGCCAGAAGCAGGATCCAGATCAAGCACAAAGCCAGAAGGTTTACCGGGATATCCATATATATTGGAAGCAGGCCACACCCCTGAGGAAACTCCCTTTCAATTGATTGGCTACTCATAGTGGACCTCATTGTTGAGATTATTGAGGTGCTTATATTGTATCAGATTTTATCATGCAGGATGACTACATCGTAACTGTTAAACTACCGAAAATTATGGCCCAGCCAAGTTGACATCCAGCCTTAACTATTACAGGAGGCTTTCATAAAAGAGAAAGGAGGGTTCACTAAGGTCACGTTGCTAGCGATGGAGAGAATGTAGAGTCAGGCTCTGAAACATAATTGGAGAGCACCTTTAACTGTTTTATAAAAGTCAAAGTTGAGAGATACTTATATATGGTTGGTTATATCATCATAACCAACTTAATTTGAAACTGTAGATGATTTAGGATAAGATAAAATGACAAATACACAATTCTTTGTGGAACAGTTGTTACTGGTATCTCCCACTGTTTATTGAAAACTTGCAGACTGGCATTGCAGTGAGTGTTGGAGAATAAGGGAATATCTTGCATGACCTATTTTGGTCATCAAGGGCTCTTGGAGCCTTCCGCTCTGCACTGAACCTATCTCATCCACCTCTTACAATAATTTCAGAAGTGGAGTAGCTTTATTACCTCCCTAAACAATGTTTGCCTTTTGTCTGCTCTTGTCCTTGAAATCTGTATCTTGAATCTCAGTGAGTGCTGTTCTGTTGGACCATGAGTGTAGATAGAACTGCTAGAGAGCAGGATTAATATAAAAAGACCTGATGCAAAGGTCTAGTTAGATAAATATAAAAATGATACTGTCATGAAATAGTTTCACTTGTAAGGCAGAACAATAATGTGAAATTTGAGGACCTGCTAGGTTACAGCCAGGGCCTGGTGTTTTATTGTTCCTGTTCTCCTGTCAGACTCTGCTTAGTTCTGATATTTATGTATCGTTTATTAGAAGCTTTTGAAATTTTTTATTCATGAAGTCATCTCTCTGGAAATTCTCCTTAATTTAGGTCCCAAGATACCACTATATGGAGTATTTGGATCCCATTGGTCTCGATTTCTTTTTTTGCAGAGCTGCCTTTTTGGTACAATCTCTTTCTCTCTCTTTTTTTAAAAGATCTCTTTGTACTTTCATGTCTGAAATATTTTATGTTTGTAATTTTTTTGTGATGCAATGTTTTTTCATTAATGGAATGCATGCTGAATCATTGAATGTTGGTAATCTTTGTTACGTATGGTGGGTTTTTATAAATATTTTGTGATATGCATATGTACCAGTGGACTCTGGAGGGAGGATGGGTAGAATGAAGTAGGGAAAAATTGTTGTTTTGTCTTCTTGTTTTTTTAACTGAGTGAAACTTTTGAAAACATGAGCTAACACATAAAGGCACCTTGAACTGGCTACACATAATTGTTCAGAAGCCCAAGCAGTGAAAAATGTAAGTGGTACATATTTGTACCTGTGGTCATAAGGTACATCAAGATATATGCTTACACTGTGTTTCTCTGAAAATAACTTATTCACTTGAATATTATGTCATGTAGAAAAATGCTCCTTCCTAATAACACAAAGAAAACTTTTAATATTACCTACAGGCCTATCTTGCTATATAGAAGCCAAAAGAGACACACACTTCACAAAATCTCACCTCCAGGATGCACCACTTCATACAGCTATCTCTCACCACAGCAATATGGTGCTGATATACTTCCTTTCATTTTATGCAGATACACAATTCCCTGCCCCAACACAGCACGTATTATAAGTGGCACAATTATGTGAGAATAATCATGCTATGGATAATCATATGCACAGACTTGCTAGATACCATCAAGTCAGCTCTTACTCATAGTGACCCTGTGTACAATAGAACAAAGCACTGCCCCAGCCTGTGCCATCCTCACAGTCCTTGCTATACCTGCACCCATTATTGCAGCCACTATGTCAATCCATCTCATTGAGGGTTTTCCTTTTTTTTCTCTTACCCTCCACTTTACCAAACATGATATCCTTCTCCAGGGAATGGTCCCTTCTGACCACCAAAGTAGGTGAGACAAAGTCTGGCCCTTCTCACTTCTAAGGAACATTCTGGCTGCACTTCTTCCAGGATAGATTTGTTTGTTCTTCTGGTATTTTCAATGTTCTTTGCCAACACCACAATTCAAAGGCATCAACTCTTCTTTAGTCTTCCTTATTCATCATCCAACTTTCACATGAATATGAGGTGATTCAAAATACTGTGGCTTGAGTTAGGCATACCTTAGTTTTCAAAGTGACATCTTTGCTCCTTAACACTTTAAAGAAGTCTTTTGCAGCAGGTGTGCCCTGTGCAGTCTTAATTGTGCTCACGAGGAACCTTTAGATAGACTAAGAGATTGTCCTTCAAACAGAACAAGGGGATATTGAATGGTTTA
The DNA here is from genome assembly GCF_000298275.1 of Orycteropus afer afer. Classification (NCBI taxonomy): domain Eukaryota; kingdom Metazoa; phylum Chordata; class Mammalia; order Tubulidentata; family Orycteropodidae; genus Orycteropus; species Orycteropus afer. The sequence goes on from NW_006921628.1 coordinate 1,577,306, forward strand.
AAATCAGGAAGGGTGTGTGTCAGGGTTTTAGCCTTTCACCATACTTACTCAATCTGTATACTAAGCAAATAATCTGAGAAGTTGGACTATATGAAGAAGAATACAGGGATTGAAGGAAGACTTACTAACAACCTGTGATACGCAAATTTTATAACTTGTTTGCTGAAAGTCAGGATGACTTGAAGCACTTATTGATGAAGATCAAAGAGTATGTGGTCTTCAGTACAGATTACACTTCAGCATTAAAAAACAAAAATCTTCACAACTAGACCAATCAGTAACATCGTGATAAATGGAGAAAAGATTGAAGTTGTTAGGGATTTCATTTTACTTGAATCTTTAATCAGCAGCCATGGAAGCAGAAATCACGGTGTATACACAGACTTACTAGTAGCTAATGTCAGTCCTACCTATTACAGAAATGAGGTAGAAATGTGAAATCAGCTCTGTGCAGGCAGTGCTCAGCCAGTCCACTAGGTTTTATTTTCACTCTTCTTTCCTCTGTCTTGGAAGTGTACCATCCTCTGGGCTTACTGTGTAACACACTTAACCAGTCAGTGACTCTCTCATGGATCTGACTCATAGAGACCCTTCCTTGGGTTTCCAAGGCAGTAAGTATCCCAACCTTCCTTCTGAGGAGTGGCTGGTGGATTTGAACCACCAGCCTTCTGGTTAGCAGTCAAATGCCTTAGGCACTACACCACCAGAGCTCCCTAAAATACATATATTTTCTTTCCAGGAATTTCTGCACCCTGTGTGCAAAGATTTTTGTTGTCTCTCTCCTATGTCTTCCCTGAAGGCTGCTCACCCTAGGACGCAGAACTGCCTTTCTCTGCTCTTTGCTCTGTTCTCACCTGGGTCCAGATGTTCACCATCTTTCCCCTGCTGTGTGTCTGTGATCTCTCAGAAGTTTATGCCGGGGCATGTGAGTGAAACCTTGCAGTACATTCTTACGCTCTTGCCGTCCTTTGGCTTGCTGCTGCCTGACAGCGCTAGGGGAGGGGTTATATTAGTTTCCTCAGGCTGTGATAACAAATTACAACAAAATGGGTGGACAAAAAACACAGGAATTTATTCTCTTAAAGTTATAGAGGCTAGAAGTATAAAATCAAGGAGTCCACAGGGCCGTGCTCTCTCTGAAGACTCTTTGGGAAAACCTGTTCCAGGCCTTTCTCTTAGCTTTTGATATTGCCAGGAGTCCTTGGTGTTCCTTGGCCAATAGACACATCACCCTAATCTTTGCCTCCATTGGTGCATGGCCATCTTCTTCTGTGTCTCTTTGGCTCTTTTTCTCTGCATCTCTTCTTCTCTTCTTAAAGGATACCAGTCCAATTGCAGTAAGGCTCAGCCTACTTCAATGTGACCTCATGTTAACTAATTACATGTGCAAAGACCATATTTCAAGTAAGGTCATGTTCACAGGTACCAGGAGTGAAGACTTGAGAATATAAGACAACCAACCCACAGTGCGGGTATGAGTGGAGAAGTTGGAGGTAGAGCAGAGCCAGCAGGGGGACCGGACCGTAAGGAAACACAGTTGAGCTTTTACCTTCCGCCTATCTTTGTTCTTCCTTTCAATCATTTCCTGGCCTCAGTGATCTGTCCATACTTTCTGAGCCTTTGCTCTCCACCCTAGAGCCACACAGTGTTTGCTTTTTGTATGATCCTGTAGTTTTTGACTGGTCTTTGCAGGTCAGGCTTTGAGTTCATATTCTCATTGATTCATTTTGTACCTATCTTATTTCTATGCAGCTCTGAAATTGGACTTTTAATATTAAAGATTCAAAGTGGCCCTGAGTTTGACCAGCTTTTTCAGGCACTGTTGCTCAGAGTGTCTCCATGTAGGTATGACATTTTGAAATACTGTAACAACACAATGTTTTTGAGATGTTTATTTGCTCAGCTCAATGAGCCCTTGCTGTGTTAATTCTTTTGAGAGTAAGAGGTTATGGTTGAGTCTCTTTTTTCCCATTACATGTGTTGTGATTGGGAGGAGGTATTTGTGGCTTGGTGTGTACATGAGTGCCCTTTGGAGGACTCCATGGGTAGCAGGATTGGGTTAACATCAGTCTCAAAGGCAGGGATTCTCCATAAAATGACACACGGATCTTGTTTAAGATATGCATTCCCTGTGTATCTTTGCAGCAAGTGACTGAGTTAGGCCTGGGATGGGCTCAGAAATATGGATTTTCCTCAATATTCCTTAAATGATATTGATGCTGGTGGAGACCACTTGAGAAACTACTCCAAGGAGGGATGCTGTCCCAGTAAATGACAGGTGGTTTTTACCATGGATTTGTATGATCTTTCTTGAGTGTTACTTTTCATTTCTAGGGAGGCAAATATGGAGTGTTGTTGTTGTTGTTGTTATGTGCCGTCGAGTCAAACCCGACTCATAGCAACCCCTCCTTGGGTTTCCGAGGCAGTATCACTACGGAAGTAGGATTGCCCAACCTTCCTTCCGAGGAGCGGCTGGTGGGTTTGAACCGCCAGCCCTCTGGTTAGCAGGCAAGTGTCTTAGCCACTATGCTACCAGAGCTCCCATATGGAGTGTTAAGTGACTCATTTTCTCACAATCCAGTGCTTCCTGTCCATCCCCTTCCAGAGGACAGTGAGATGAGCCAATTAGATTCTAATGAATAGTTTTTGCTTTTTGGAAGGATATAGCATTGTGGGAGTGCAATGATATAGCCAAATGCAATCTTCTGGTAGCTTCTTTGTGGTTATATGTATGTGCCTGTGTGGTGTGTGTTGATGGGCAAAGATAAGGACTTGGGAAAGGTACTTAACCTCCCTGAGTCTTGGTTAGTGAAAATGTAGATAATAATAATGCTATGTAATCCATAGGGTTATTTTAAGGATTAAATGGTCAATGTGAAGAATAATGCCAGGCAAATGCTATATAAGTGTTCATTGCTATTAGTATTATTATTGCTATTATTATTGTTATTAATCTCTTTGGAATTAAACTAGAAATCTTTCTTGTCAGAAATGCATAGGAATCAATAAGAAAGATGTAAGAGAGCCCTGTACACAGCAGTTTGCATGCTCTAAGGGAGTCTCAATTTCAGGGTGCAATTTCTGGGATGAGCAGAGTCCTTATCTACAATGTGGACGTGTTATCAGTGGAATCTACTGTGAAGAGCGTTAATAGGACATCTTCTTGTCCTCCAGCTCTAGCTCAAAGGTGCTGCCAAGTGCAGATAAAAGCATGGGAGTAATCTCAGTTGACTATTGTCTGCTTCCTTAATCTCACCATCAGTGAAATTAATATTTGGTCGTTGGGGGAAGACAAACATCTGTTACTTTTCCCATGTGGAATAGCTGGTTGGTTTCGGTTGCATATATTTTTCTTTGAGGTTAAAAATGATCTAAACTCAATTCCACCCCCCCTCCTTTTTTTTTTTTTTTTAAATAGAATCTTATTTGATTTAATGGTAATGTTTATAGAGTGAAGGAGAGTTAAGAGTCAGTCTGGCGTTAAAACCGTCTAAGCCTTTAAATAAATATATTGTTGTTGTCTTGAAACTTTCCAAACTGAACTTGGAAATCACTCAGGCATCTTACAGAGCTTTTATGTGTAAGAGGGTGACAACTAACCATTCTGTAAATCCCTAATACTATTGTGGCTACTCTTGCAGCTTGCAAGTTGCACAATGAAACACAGCATGAGGACTTGCACATGGCGTCCATGAAAGCATTGACCAACTTGCTATTTGAAATAATGTCCCAATTACAGAAGATTTATTTAGAAAGAATTTGGTATTTTTATCATCATTTCTCTTCTGGGTGATTATGGAAACTTCCCAGCTGGTCTCCATGGTCCTGTTCCCTTGTTACTTTAATGCATCGTACACAACAATTTCTGGGATACCTTTCCTAAAACAATGGGTTTTTTTTTTGTTTGTTTGTTTCACCATCAGCTCACTCCTTTGCTTTGAACCCCAGCATGGCTCCCAATTGCCTGCAGCAAACAAACAGTATTTGTAGCTTTATATTCCAGGCCCTTCCCTATCTGGTCCCTGCCCTACTTTAAACGTATCTACCCCACTCCCCAGCAATGCTGATTGACCCCATACTCTCTCCCCTAGGCCGTTGCTTATTTTGTTTACTCTGCCTGAGAAGCGCCTTCTAACGTCCACTGCTGGGTACTCTGGGAATCTCAAATGTCTTTCAGGAAAGCCTTTCCTGAGCACTCCAGCCTCAGGATTAGTAATTTCATCCTCTTTTACAGAGGTAGAAATGGACACATGGAGGCACACAGAGGTTGAGTAACATGCCTGGGGTTATGAGGAGTCTGTGAAGTGTCAGCTAGGGTGGGCAATGAAACACTGAATGAAAAAAAAAAAAAAAGAAGTACAAAAGGATAGTTAGGATGTCACTGTCAAATTTAGGATCAGAAGTAGGCTTTGTGGGAACTCACCAATAGGCTATACCCTGAAAGAAGCTTGTCTGTGCTAAGTCTTAGAAAGGACTAGGAAAGGGCCTCAAATCTGAAGTTGGAAACACTTTTTCTGGGAGACCTGAGATCTCGTGACGAGGGGTGTGTGTATTCTTTTCTGTGTGATGAGAAGTGCTGTCAAGTCTCCCCATGGGCTGGGAGAGGAAATCCTCAAGATTGAACTCTGACTGTGCTAAGCAAGGGGATGTCTGATGAGAATGTGGCAGCTTCCAAGGCCTTTTTATGACATGTAGGGGCTGCCTGGGATGTGGCAGAGCCTGATTGTAAATCAATGGGAATTTCGGGGTGAGGGTAGAAAATTGGATTATTAGATGTGAGTACTCTTGGAAGGTGTCAATAGGGAGTAACAGAAAAGTCTCCCCAAGTTTGTCTTGCTCCGTGTTGTTGTTGTTGTTTGCCGTCGAGGCGGCCCCGACTCATAGCGACCCCTCCTTGGGTTTCCGAGGCAGTATCACTACGGAAGTAGGATTGCCCAACCTTCCTTCCGAGGAGTGGCTCCTTAGAGAATCCAAATTTCCCAGCATGAGCTAGAATCTGGTGAGTCACAAATACAAGAGAATGTGACACTAATGGCGTTGTGTGCTCTGATGCTGATGCCATCAACACTGAAATGCAGAATTACCTTCTTTTGTCACAAACCAGTATAAAAACAACCCTTAAAAAATGAGCTATCTTCTTCTCAGTACATTTTCTTACCCAGATACTCTATAGAAAAAGTAATAATGAGCTTCTCTGATTAACAGGACACAACAAAATTACTAAAGGTAATTTTCCACATTACTTGTTTTACTTTTCTTTGGCCAATACTGGCACTTTTAAAACCTGCATGTGGCCCTTTCTTCAGCCACTTGGACTGACTTTCAAGCTACAGTGAGCAGGGTCTAGTTATGACCACTGAAGCAGAAATGCAGATTCAATGAGTAATTATTAAGAACTTTTCAGAATATTAGCTGTTTCAGTTGCTGTGGTGACTAGTGATAGAATAGTCCATTAGACATTTCTGTCCCTAGCAACTCCTGAGAATTGATTCCAATCTGAAGCAGCCAACTACTTTGATCAATACCATAATTACTCTTATTGATGGATTGTTTTACAATGGTAGTCATCAAGGCAGTTCGTCAGTCAGGAGGCACCAGCACTGTCCCCTGCAAGCTGTAATGTACCACAAATATCTGATTCAAATCAACTTACTATTGAGGCCAGGATGACAAGCGTGAAATTAATTGTTCCACTTCATGTAAGACCTGCATTCTTCTTTTGAGAGAGTAATTGGTTGCCGTGTGTAGCTTGAGAGCTGGGAGAGCTTTGCTTCTCTGCAATGTTTATGGACTAACTTTTTCCCCCACCAGCTATTTTTTTTTTTTCCTTACCCTTTTAGGTGTCAGCAATGTTGTACAGCTGCTGTTTCTGCTTTTTTTTTTTTTTTTAAAAAAAAAAACTGGGTCTTGTCATGTCGGAGAGGATGGTTCCCTTCTAGAAAGGTTGATTGTAGAAAGAGTAAATTTCTTATCTGAAAAGTTTATTCATCAAAGAAGAGGATTTGTTGGCTGGCATAAAAGCAAAAATGTTTTGTTGGATGTAAAAAATGAAAAAAAAAAAAAAATAGGCAAGTGGTGGTGGGCTTGGTACTCTTCCATGATTGCAATAGACTGATTCAAGAAATGTGATGATTTTGGGAAGAATCTTGTGAATACAGTTGCCTTCAGAGGTTTTTGATGAGAAATGACTAGATCAGTCATAATAAGAAGTCAAGGACAACGGAAGAAAGAAATGAGGATAATTTTCACAGTCTCTGGCCATTCAGTTCTTGTCAACAAATAGACCCTTACCTTGGATAAAATTAGAGTTTTGTAGAACTTGAGAGAAGCACTGTAAAATAGTTTCATAAGAAAACTGAGTGTACATGTTTGTAACTGGTGCAGGAAAGTCAAGGGGCTTTAGAAACAAAAGTGTGGTCTCAAAGCAAAGTAACCTTTGTGGTCTCAAGGGCTTTTTGATACTCTGGTTAGGTGGATATCTTTTTAGAGGTGGGAATCTCTTAACTTTTAGGGATAGGTCAGAAACTAGCCCTTTAAGGCATAGTTGTTGTTGTTGTTATGTGCCGTCGAGTCGGCCCCGACTCATAGCGACCCCTCCTTGGGTTTCCGAGGCAGTATCACTACGGAAGTAGGATTGCCCAACCTTCCTTCCGAGGAGTGGCTGGTGGGTTTGAACCGCCAGCCTTCTGGTTAGCAGTCAAGTGCTTTTAGCCACTATGCTACCAGAGCTCCTTTAAGGCATAGTAATACCTTTTAATTTAATTGTTTATTATAACATTTCTAAGCTGAATCCTGTGAGAACTGGGGAAAAACGGGATTCTGAGGACAACTAATCCAGCCAACTAGTATTTATTAAGCACCTGTTATGTGTTACGTGTAAGCACTATTTTGACCCTGGGGGTACCCAAGTAAATGAGACTGAATCTCAGGACCCTTGAACGTTACATTCTCATGGGAAACTTCATAAGACAGACCATAATCATAAATGCAAGTGTGTAAGGTAGTGTTAGAGATGACAGATGACAGAGAGTGGCAACCCTGTCTGATGTTTGAGAACGAAGACCAGGAAAGAATAACTAAAGTAAGTTTAACTCAAGCCCAGTTCCATAGGTCTGAAGCCCCTTTCACTGTTAAACTTGGTTTACCTTTGAGATGTTCTAAAGCTTTCCTTTTACACTTTGGAAGAAGGAGATTTTATGCTCTCAGCATTATTTTATGCTCCAAGGGGAATGAACCAATATAAAATACCCAACTGAGAATGTTGGGGATGGTTTTAGAGGTAAGTGATTCTATTTATGTTCAGCCTTGTAAGTGTTTGAAAATATTGATTGAACACTTTCATAACACCTGAAGAGACCAGGAGTGATTAATAATAAATAACCTATGATAGTAAGACTCAGAAATTGCAAAAGCCCACATGATGCTGCCTAGGGAGCAGGATTCCACATTTCTTAGCTGCATATGGTTAGGGTCAATGTATACCTCATTGACTAAAATCCTCACCCTAGTAAACTTAGGTTGTTGTTGTTATGTGCAGTAAAGTCGGACCTGACTCATAGCGACTCCTTCTTGGGTTTCCGAGGCAGTATCATTATGAAAGTAGATTTCCCAACCTTCCTTCCGAGGAGTGGTGGGTTTGAACCTCCAGCCTTCTGGTTAGCAGTCAAGTGCCTTAGGCTTAGGTAGCTAAAGTATTAACCTGATCGTCATGTTTTCTCATCTCTCATCTGCTGCTTCCCTTGGGTTTCTCATCTTCCTTTTGTTTGATGCTGAAACCCAATGAACTCCAGTTATAAGGTGGTCAGGATGTGCAGGCTTAGCCCTCCAAGGTTTTGGATTCTCCTGGACACAGGGTTTGGCTCAGTAATAGACTTGTGACTCAGGCTAGGCCAAGCAGAGCATTCCCAGGGCTCTTCTCCAAGAGCCTGTGTGTGTGTGTGTGTGTGTGTGTGTGTAATCTTCTTTTCCCAAGGTGGCTAAGCTGATAGAATGAGAGCCTGTCTTGGTGACATGGATTTAACAGGTCACTGGAATGACCTGCCTATAGAATGAAGTCAAACATGGCTGAGAGTTGTAGTGGAGAGAGAGAGAGACACCGATGGAGTAGATGCAGATATCAGCCACAATTGTTAGTTGTTGATTCTTTGTCTTGTTTAAATAAGTACACATATTTAATAGAAAAACACCGTCTAAAATAATTGAAATATATTTCCATGTTAGGAGACCTAGTGGTGCAATTGTTAAAGCGTTCGGCTGCCAACTGAAAGATTGGTAGTTCTAACCCACCAGCCATTCCATGGGAGGAAGATGCAGCAATCTGTTTGTGTAAAGATTACAGCCTTGGAAACCCTATGATGTTCTACCCTGTCCTATAGGATTGCTGTGAGTCAGGAATGACTTGATGGCAGTAGGTTTTTCCATGTAATTAAGCCAGAATGGTGAGGTTTCATTTATACTATATTGAGAACAGAATTGAACAGTTTTTCCTGTATGATAGGCTTGAGAACATCTTCAGGAGGGAACGACTGAGCTCAAATGGCTCACTAGGCCTGTGCTGTTGTCTCTGGAAACACTTATTGTGGCTGGGAAGATCTCCTTAAATAACTTTTATGATGTCAGTATCATAAATATGTGTCATAAAGACTTTGTGTGAAGGAAATTTACAAAATCAAAAGTCCATTTAGTTACAGCAGAAGCCTCCAATACATTTTTGTAGTGGCAAAATAGAGACTTCTGAGAAGATAGTTACAATTTGCAGCTGCTTAAGCAAAGTTCTGTGTTCTGGCCAGTCAGCTTTTGCAATGCTCTGGAATTTTTCAGTGTGTTTATAGACCAGCTGCTCTGTTAGAATTTGGTAATATATGGGCAGAGGAGTCTTGAATAAATATGTTTCCTCCTTCTCCTCCTTGGGAATCCAGAAACTTTGGCCATAACTTCTTCCAGGAATTGAACCCAGTGATGTTTGATGTTTGTAAATATTGAATCAGCAATTTGCTTAACCACTGGAGCCATTTGTTATATGGAACAAGACATGACAAATTTGTCTGGTTTCTAAACAGAAACTATATTGATTGTATGCTTGCCAAGATGTCGCTTTGTGGAAGCTTTCATATTGATGTCTTTATTCTCTGGGGACTGGGAGTGACTCACATTTCCTCCATGGCCTCAAGGACCCCAGAATGTAGCTGCTGTGTTTTCTCCTTCCATGGCTCTTACCATTCTGGCACTCTGCAAGGTTTCAGACTTTGTCTTCTTTCTCTTCCTTAAACATGCTTACCCTTTTCTGCTCAGGCACTTGGGTCTCATGTTCCCCCTTCCTGGAATGCTCTTTGCTTGCTTTTTTGCACGCCTGGTTCATCATTCAGGCCTTAGGTGCTAGGTTGTCTCTTAGTAGCTGGTACTGACCAGGTAAACCTAATGCCTTGTGCTTAGGAACTCTGTACCATCCAACCCTGGCTTATTTTCTCTGTAATAGCTCTGTCTGAACTCTAAACTAATTTTCTGTTTGTTCTCTCTTTCCCCTCACTAGAATATAAGCATCATAAGAATGAGGGCTTAGTCTGTCTTATTCTGTGTTGTAACTCTGGCTAAAGTCCTGGCTCACAGTAGATGCTCATTTCTATTTTGAGAAAGAATAAATGGCTACGTTGTCTGTGTATCCCTCTGAGAAGTGAGCACATTCAAATAAGTTAAGCAGTTTATCTTAGTATGTCTCTCCAGCTTCTCTGTTACAGAAGGGGAAGGGAAATTGGATATTCAAGTGTAAGACTTTACATTAGGGCAGATGCTTTAATCATCTCATTTAATCCGTATACAAACCTTTGGAGCTAACAATACTCAAACCCATCTTCTCTTCATATCTGAAGTCCAGTTTCATTGTCTGACACCCAGATTGCTTCTTGGTACTTGTCACCATGGAGGTTACCCATGTGATTATTTGTTTGCTATCTTCTTCCCCAGCCAGACCTAATGAACCTATGCTCATTGTTCAACTCTCTGAGCCTTGCAGAGAGCTTGACACATAGTGGGTGCTCAAGACCATGGGACTCAGGACAGGGTTGGGGAGATTCTTGGCTGTATCCTTTACTCTGCTTGGTCTGGATACAGGGTTATGTGACCACAGAGTATCCCTATTTGGACAAATACATGCTTCCTTATGCCTGGGGGAACATTTAAAAAAAAAATCTTGATTACAAGTTCTTTTGCAGGAGTTGAAAGAATGTAAAGTCAACTCTTAATTTTAGAACAGATAGTTCAGAAAGATCCAAGGTCTAACATGGTCAGTGATACTGTGTCTTTGATTCTAGCCTATGCTACCCTAGGTTTATGGAGAGGGAAACTCATATTCAAATTCATATATGGTCTAAAATATACAAATGTGCTTTTAAGGGCAGCATGCTGGAACATTTGAAATAAAGGTGACCTTGAAAAATATAGTAGGACATGTGGTCCCCTTACTTCCCCCATAGGATCTGCAGAAATCCCTCCATGGTACTTGAGTATGACCTGCCACTGTAATCCAGTTGAGGCAAGAAACTCTGTGCATCCTCGCCTGGGTCTCCTTGGAGGCTGTGACTACAGTGGGGGATACAGGGGTGGGGGGAGAGAATGCAGGGTTTTCAATTTTTTGCTGCTGCTCTCTAAAGAATTCTATATTTCACTTTAGCGTGTCTCCAGAACCTGTGACAGGCTGTATAATTGCTGGACTGACTTAAATCTATAGCGGCGATGGGTAGATTTTGCTGACGTGTTTGCTTTGGTCTGCAGGACTCAGTAGACCATGTCTGCATATCATAACACAATCTCAGGCTGTGATGCGTCTGGGCAAGGAAAGCTATTTATTGTGTCCCCAAAGTCATGCAAGATGGGGGGAATCATAATAAAGAAGCACCGTTTAGGCAGAGAGCATTCCCCAAAGGGGCAAAGTGGGAAGATGACAGAAAGCATTTCCTCCCCCTGAGGACTCATGATACAAAAGCTTACAGCTGGAAGTGGGGCATTCATCCCTTTACTTCACAAATATCTGTCATTGCAACTCACTGAATAAAACCTTGTCTGATCAGAAATCTTTCCTTATAGTTTGAAAGTTAAATAACCAAGTGTTTTTAGTACCTCAGGAAAACATATATTAAAAAATGAAATGTTTAGAGAATTTAGGAATTAAAAAAAAGTCATCCACTCTGTCTACACATATTTTCTGAGCATCGCCTGTGTGCCTAGCACTGTGATTAGTGCTGAGAACACAGGAACAGTGAATTAGTCAGGGAAGGTTCCTTGTCAGCCAGAACATATGGTCCAGCCAAGTGGAAACCATTGCCCAAACGGTTATGGTTCAGTCCTTCAACAAAACTACACAAAGGGCTCCTTCCCTGGGCTGGGAGAAGAGATTACTTTTCTTATTTCCTCTTTTCATTTTATTTGTAGTTTACATTTTTAAAGTTTACTTTACATTTTTAATTATAATATATATAAATAACTCAGACACCTCTTTACTTTATACTTGGAACCTTACAGGGAAAGCTTGAGGTCCTTGTGACTCCCCCAAGCTACTCTGCCTGCTACAGGTAACCACTATGATAGATTTGAGGTAGGAATTTGCAGAAAATTCTTTTTTTATACTAACACATGGATGTGTGTGTGTGTGTATGCACCCACAGAATACTTCTAATATCTTCCTAGCATGAGTTGCAACTTGCTTTTTATTCAGTAGTACATTTTTACATTTGTTGATGTTGATACATGTAAATATAGTTGGCTAATTTTGTAACCAGAAGTTATGCTTATTCATAGCCACCTTGGTAGTATGTAAATTGGTGACTGTCTACTGACCCAGAATAATAAAAGTAGTAGATTGAAGTAATTATGTGTATTGAATGTATAATGTTTGCCGAACACTGTTCTAAGTCTTCTACATGGATGATCTCTTTAAATCATGGTGACATCTGCGATAATTTTATTCTCATTTTATGGATGGGGAAGCCAAGACACAGAGAAATAAGGTGATTTGCTCAAAGTCACACTGCTAGGAAATGAAACCAAGACTTGAAGCCAGGTAGCATGAGAGCAGAGCCCAGTATCTGTTGGTTCTCTTGAGTATCTGTGATTTCTGGGGCTTTAGATGCTAAAAACCTTTGTTGTCATTATTGTTATGTGCTGTAGAGTGGATTTTGACTTATAGTGACCCCCCTGTGACAGAGTAGAACTGCTCCATAATGTTTTCTAGGCTGTACTCCAGGCTGTACTCTTTATGGGAGCAGATCACCAGGTCTTTATCCTGCAGAGTTGCTGGGTGGATTTGAACCACCAACTGTTTGGTTAATAGCCAAGCACTTAAATGTTGCCCATCTAGGTCAGTCTATGAAAACAGTGCATGAGAAGATAAGTGCCTCACAGAGGGGCTCTATGGGCCAGGTAGGGGTCAATATTAGTCAGTTCATTGATTCAGCAAACACCTGTTGAGCATCTTCATTGTGTTGGGCTCTGTGCCAGTCCCAGCAGCACAGCAATGAGATGGACACTTAGCCCTACTTCCTGAAGCTCACAGGGAGGAGGATCAGACTAAATGACTGCCTTCCTAAGGCATATGTGCTGACCATACCAGCTACAATAGGAACCTTGCCACCTTGGTGTTATTTGGTCTTGGGTCTCTATTTTCTGTTTTGTTTCATTTTCTTACATGCTAGATGCCATTCATTAAGCTGTGTGATTCATGTGGGTCTATTGGCATAATTAGAGGAGAATATAATGTCTGTAGTGACAACATGGCTTTCTATGTTATGTCTGTGCAGGCAGTGGGAAGCGACCATCAGCCTGTCTTGATGCTGATATTTTATCCCATTTTGCTGCCCAGCCACAATATGGCAGATTCACTATTCATCTAGCTCAATCATAATTAACATAACTGGCTCCGGTGCCCACCCAGATGTGGTGGGTGGCATCTTCAGTTGATTACAAAGATTGCAGGCCAGGCATTTCGGAAAACTGCTTTTACTTCCTGTCCTCGTATCACTTCTGTGAATTTATTTTTCTGCTTTTGTTTTGAAAAAATGCGGAAAGGAAAAGGTTCTCTTATATTTAATGTGTCTTGTGTAATGATGAAGGATAATCACAGCGTCTGTGATTTTTTTTTTTCTTTGAAAATCTGAAGAACAGTGAAGGCTAGAGGGAAGTGAAGTCACTTGGCTTTGAAGTCTAAAATGCATTAGTTGTCCTGAAGGCTCAGATAGAAGATGCATGCTCATCCTTATCTCTTCATTTGTTGTTTGTTATTGTTGTTATTGAGTCAACTGTGACTCATGATGACCTTGTATGCAACAGAATGAAATATTGCATGGTCCTGCATCATGTCATCCTCATGATTGCCGGCATGTTCTGTCCTTTGTTGTGGCTATTGTGCTAATCCATTTCACTGAGAGTCTCCCACACCCCTACTGACCCTCCACCTCACCAAACAGTATGTCCCCCTGCAGCAATTGGTCTTCCCTGATGATTTGTCCAAAGCAAGCAAGTCAGGCAGTGTTCAGCTGTGATCTCTAAGGTTTTCATTGGCTAACTTTCAGAATTACATTGCCAGGCTTTGCTTCCTAGTCTGTCTTAGTCTGGAAGCTCTGCTAAAACCTGGCCACCATGGGTGATGCTGCTGGTATTTGAAGTGCACAGTCTTATTTATTTATTAAACACTTGTTGTTGTTGTTGTTGTTGTTATGTGCCATCAAGTTGGACCCGACTCAGAGTGACCCCTCCTTGGGTTTCCAAGGCGGTATTGCTATGGAAGTAGATTGCCCAACCTTCTTTCCAAGGAGTGGTTGGTGGGTTTGAACCACGGGCCTTCTGTTAGCAGTCAAGTGCCTTAGCACTATGCTACCAGAGCTCCTATTAAACACTTGGGTGAATTAAATTGGGGCTTTTTACTTGTTTAGTCAATTGAGCCCAAAACTACCAAGCTTTCTTTCAGTACATAAATACTGAATTTTAAAAGACATGCAGTCCTTTTAAATAACATCTTTCTCAATTTGGTAATCATATGAGGGAAAAAAATGTATTTAAGAGAAAAAAGCATATTTTTTTCTCTTGGGTTACAACACACTTTTACTTTGAGGAGGTTTAAATTTCAGACTGACCTAAAGCCTTTTGAGGTTCAAGTTTAGTTTGCTCTTAGGGGGAAAAGAAAAAAAAGGCTCCTTCCTAGTTCAAAGAGGGGAAAAAATATAAAGACTTATAAAATGCTCAAAAGCCTTCTTGGATATCAAATAGTTCTTAGAGCATTTGATGAATGAAGGACACAGGAATTAGAAAAATATGGGCCAATTTTTCTTTAAATATAACCATATTTAAAAGCATTGGAAAAAGTTCTTAAGTCTACAGAATTGGGACATAAATCAGTGAGTGACCTTTGGAAAATTTTGGTTGTTGCCAAACCAGAAAATTGCTCAGTCTGGCCTGAGCCTTATGGAAGTGAGAAATCCTTTTGTGACATCTGTGATCTATGAAATTAACATGAGAGATCTTGATGATGCTTCTTATAATTAGAATTGGGTAGTGTGCTAACTGCTGTCAATAATTCGTTTACTGATTATTCTGGCTATGATTCAGGTAAATGGAATGGAAAATAAGGATGAGAAAATGAGAAGAGATATTAGGAGCCTTTTAAATGCTCCTAATAGCTGATTTCCTGAATTCACATGTGTTGGGTTTTGGAGTTTAATGTTGCCTGAAGTTAATGCTGCCCTCTGGAAAGAGAATGAAGTTAGCTGAAGGTGTTAGATTATGACTATGGAGAACAGAGTGCTCTGTTGTTGTATAGAAGGCTCAAAGAGGACCATCCCTTCAAGAAAACAAACATTGAAGGCCTGATAAGATGTTTTATGAAGATCACAGGACATTAAGTCCAGTTGGTTGCTTTTGGAGTCTCTATATTTGCTTAATGAGTGAATGGGTGAGTGAATGAATGAATTGTTGCAGCAGCTGACAGTCCAGGCTTAAGGAACTGTGTTCAAGCCCAGAGGGAGTGATGAGAGATTCAACATGGACCCTTTCTTACCTTAGGTTCCAATTTTCAAGAGTCACCACTGGCAAAAGGGTGAGGGAATAACATCCAGTCTGACCAGGCCGCCTATGAGCTCTCACTTACCATGGCTGTGCAACTAACTTACTCCACTGCCATTTAGGCAGCTGTTGGCACCAAGCAACCCTGGTGACACAGTGGTTAAATGCTTGATTGCTAACTGAAAGGTTTGAACCCACCAGCCACTCCATGGGAGAAAGATGAGGCACACTGCTTCCATAAAGTTCACAACCTTGGAAAACCCATGGGGTAGTTCTGCTTTATTCTGTAGGGTGGCTATGTGTTGTGATCAACTTGGTGGCAACAAGTTTGACCCCAGGTGATCCAGTCAGCAGAAATTTGGGCACATTCACATGGGTTGGAAAAGCAGGCAAATCAGGATGCTTGTAAGGAGAGTGTGAGAGGTCAGTAGCTTTTTCTTTAGCAGCACTGCTCTGTCCTTTGAACACTTTATCTTTGCTTTACCCTGAGCACGGACAACAGACATTGTATATTCCAGTAGTTTGTATTTGTTTTCATGTAAATTTAGGAGCTCTGGTGGCTCTATGCCTAAAGCATTTGACTGCTAACCAGAAGGTTCGTGGTTCAAACCCACTAGCCGCTCTGCAGAAGGAAAATGGGGCAATCTGCTTCCATAAAGATTTACCATCTTGGAAACCCAATGGGGGGGGGGTCGGTATGAGTTGGAATCAACTCAATGGCAGTGAGTTTGGTTTGGTTTGTTTTATATCTAGCACATCAAAATATGACATCATGGTTTCTCAGGCTGAAGGATGAGAGTGAAGTAGGCAGTAAGAAGAAAATATGAGTTGCTTAAAAATTTAAGGAAAAATATTACAGGTGGTATTCAGACACTTCTAAGTATGACAGAATTACTCAGGTAATTGAAATTTAGGAGACAATGACTTTATGTGCTCACTCATCCTCAGTTGTTTTTTAAATGATATTTCTAGTAGAGGATATGTCTTTAGCCTCCTTAAAGAGCACCTCATAACTGCTCTTTAATGACAATGATTGGTAAAAGTTGCAAAGGAGCCAATGACAAACAAGTTCTGTTCTGAGTTATTCATTGCAGTGTAAATATATGATTATAAAAGAAAGTTCTCTGGGAGGTACAGAGTGGATCTGTCCTCCAGTCATTGGGATGCAGGCTCATTAAGTTACAGAAACATGTTGAGCATGTGGTGGAACTCAGGGCTTCGTATTTATTTTATAAATATAATTTATGTTGTTGCGTGCTGTCATGTTGGATCCAACTCATAGTGATCCTATGTGATAGAGTAGAACTGGTCCATAGGGTTTTCTTGGTATAATCTTCATGGAAACAGATCATCAAGTCTCTTTCCTGCAGAGCCACAGGGTGGGTTCGAACTGCCAACTTTTTGGTTAGCAGCCAAGTGCTTAACCGTTGCACAACCAGGGCTCCTTTAAAGAGAATTAAAGACAGCCTTTTTGAACCATTCAGAGTTTCGTTCCTGTTTCAGGAGCTCAAAGTTGGATTGAACTTGAAATCATTTATTGCTTTATAAACTGAAGGGTGATGTTTTCATAACAGACCACCCAATCTCTGATTGTTTAAAGGTTTTCTTGTCCTATATGAAAACTCAGCAAATACATCCTTAATGAAATGAGCTACCTGGACTATTTTGATGGCAACGGGGCAGGATATTCTAAGTGATTATCCCAGAGCCTACTGCTCTGAGTTATTTTTTCCATCTTAAACCTTCATGATTTCCAGGAGTTTGCAATTCATCCATAAAATGATTTCTGGGCTTAAGCTAATGGCACAGAATATTTCAGCTTGGAAACAAGTGATGTTTTGGGGGGTGTTTTTATGATATTTAAAATATAAATCCCTTTGGTTGCTCCAAGTTGGAAACAACAAAATAACAAGAAGGAAAAGGAAAGAAGTTAATGGCCTGAAACCTAGGGTTGGTATGTGTTTATATTCAGAATTAGAGCAGTGTGCTAGCTTTGGCAATTGGGAAGTATTAATATTCTTAGTTGTGGTATGGGGATTTGGAAAAGGAGCTGAAAGAAAAAGCCCATACAATAAATTTTGGGTAGGAAAGACACTGCCATCCATGTGCAAGAAATACTGTTTATCCGTTTTAGGTGGCATAGTGTGTCAGTAATAGCCATTTAGGCGATCACCCCATCTCCACTGAGACCATGGCCAATGGCTACCATTACTGAGTTGTTACCACCTGCTGGTGCTGCACACTGAGTGTGTGCTTGATCTCTCTTTGCCCTCACTATGACCCTGTGAATTAGGGGCAATTATTGTCCCCATTAAGGAGCCCGGTGGCATAGTTGTTCATGGCCCAATTGCTAACCGTAAGGCTGGTGTTTTAAATCTACCACCCACTCAATGGGAGAAAAATGTGGCAGTCTACTTTTGTAAAGTTTTCAGCCTTGTAAACTCTGTAGAGAAGTTCTTTTCTGTCTTCCAGGGTTGCTATGAGTTGGACGCACCAGCTACTCCTTGGAAGGAAGGTTGAGCAATCTACTTCCATAGTGATACTGCCTTGGAAACCCAAGGAGGGGTCACTATGAGTTGGGTCCAACTTGACGGTACACAACAACAACAACAACATGAATTGGACTGCCTTGATGGCAATGGGTTTGGTTTTTGGTGTTGTCTCCATTGTATAGCTGAGTAAACTGAGGTTTGAAGAGTTAAAGGGACTTGTCCAAGGTCACCTGGCTAGGGAGTGGCAACAATGGGACTTAAGCCCAGGTATCTCTCTGTATTTTAACTGTTTTTAAATAGCAAGAAAACCTCGTGGTGCAATGGTTAAGTGCTCAGCTGCTAACCAAAAGGTCAGTAATTTGAACCCACCAGCCACCCTCTGGAAGAAAAGACTTGGTGATTACAGCCTAGGAAACCATATGGGGAAGTTCTTTTCTGTCCTGTAGGATCACTGTGAATTGAAATTGACTCAACGGTACACAACAGCGACAACATGTAATACGATATAGGAAGCAAAGCACTTGGAAACTGTTACCTTGAAGGCTCTGAAACTTTGTTGTTGTTATGTGCTGTCAAGTAGGCCCCGACTCATAGCAACCCCTCCTTGGGTTTCTGAGGCAGTACGGAAGTAGATTGCCCAACTTTCCTTCCGAGGAGTGGCTGGTGGATTTGAACCGCCAGCCTTTTCTGGTTAGCAGTCAAGTGCCTTAGGCACTATGCTACCAGAGCGCCTTCTGAAACTTTAGTGGTATAAAAATACTCTGAGGAGTAACATAATATATGTAGTCCCTGACCTCACTTCCAGAATATAATTCTCTGGATTTGGAGTACAAAAGCACAACAACTACCGTCAAGTTGATTCTGACTTATTGGGCCCAGGAGTCTGTGTTTTTAGTGAACATTGCAGGCAAACAACTGTGGAATTGATGGTCAGTGAATGCTCTAAGGCAACTGTGCCATTGTTTGCTCTAGAAAATTACCTGGCCCCACCAATCTTTTTAGATTTTAGAGGTAAGCTGGGGAATCTGATGATGGAAACTGGCAAATTGCTTCTGATGCTTATGCAATGTAGCTATTGACTGCATTCCACGGATGATGATTCCTCTGTATTCCTAGTCCTCTGTATTCCTAGATCTATGTAATCTTCTGTTAGTCTGGTCTGCCATATAGGATTGAAGTCTTGGAATGTGAAAGCAGTGCATATAATTATAACAGTATTTGAGATGCATTGGCTTGGAGAGGGGTACCTAGTATAGCTAGAAGTGTATGGTTCAGAGGGAACACCAGTGGATAGAGAAGCCCATGGAATGGGCTTAGATCTCTCTTTGTATTATTTTTGGACCAGGAACACCTGAGGTGGAAAGGAGTTCCTGTGATTTGGTTTAGTTTTTTGACCTTGGTATGGATTGATTTCATTACTTAGCTCAACCTCAACAAAAAGGGAGAGCATGGATTTAAGCACACAAACCACAGTCTGGGCCTGGATGTGAGAGATATGTGCAGGTACAGGTGAAAGAGGTCCCACCTGGATTCTAATACCACAAGTGGAACCTTCTGCATTGTAGGGCCATCATTCCATCTCAGAATTCTGTGAATCTGTTGTTGTTGTTATGTGCTGTCGAGTCGGACCCGACTCATAGTGACCTCCCCTTGGGTTTCCGAGGTGGTCTCACTATGGAAGTAGATTGCCCAACCTTCCTTCCGAGGAGTGGCTGGTGGGTTTGAACCACCAGCCTTCAGGTTAGCAGTCCAGTGCCATAGGTACTACTGCCAGAGCTCCTTCTGTGCACCTCAGAGGGGAGGAAATATTACTGGATCTCTGAGCTCCACGTGTCAGCCTGTCTTTCATATTACAGTTTATATTTTCAACATCTCTGGCAACCTATTCCATATTTTCTCTTGTTTCTGTATGACTTTTCTCCTCCTCCCATCCCTTTATTGTCTGTCTGTCTTCTGTGTTTTGGTCAAGAGTAAAATTAAAAAAAAAAAGAAGAAGAAGAAAAAGAAAAGCACCTATTAAGACCCACCCACTATGAGCTAGAGATGCAGAGTGTAATCACTATGGTCCCCTCCTCAGCAGTCACACATTCTGGAATGGGAGGCAGATGCGTCCACCTGCAGTTGGTGTGGTGTAGTGAGATGTCAGGAATACCAGCCATCTCCACTGTATATAGTAGATGGAATGGAGAGAGAAAACTGGCAAGAAGTGGATAAGCCTGGCTTCCCCCGGGGCTGGGGTTGCAGATGGTAGGATTGTAGGTAAGTGGTCAGGGAAGATTTGGGGCAGGAGCTCATGTCTGGACCAGGCTCCCAAAGATGAATGAGAGCTGTCCCAGTAGGAAAGTAGCTGGATAAGTTACTTTAGGCAGTTGTATTGAACAGTTTTAGGGGTGAAATAGCTTTTATTTTTATTTTTTGTTGGTTTCATGAGTGATTAATGAGAGATACCTAAAACTATGAAAAATATTTAGGAAGGTGCCTGTCACAGGAAGAAAGACCTCAATATATAGGGATACCTCTTTTTATGGTGCTTCACAGATACTGCGTTTTGTACACATTGAAGATTTGTGACAGCCTTGCATTGAGGAAGTCTACTGGCACCATATTTCCATCATTATGTGCTCACTTCATGGCTCTGTGTCCCATTTTGGTAATTCTCACAACATTTCAAACTTTTTCATAATTCTGTTTCACACTTAATAGACTGTAGTATATAGTGTAAACATAACTTTTATATGCAGTAGGAAACCAAAAAATTAATGTGACTTCCTTTATTGTGATATTTACTTTATCATAGTGGTCTGAAACAAAGCCTACAATATCTCTGAGGTCTGCCTGTATGGTGTCCATGTTGTATTGTATTGTTTTCTATTACTATGGCTACTAATGATATTGTTGTTATTTATCAAATTTATCATCTGGAGAAGAGAAGAGTAAGACTTTTCTTGGCTTGTTCTACCAGAGCCTGAAGCAGTTGGCTTAAGCTTGAGGATGGAAAAAGTTACTTGTGGACTCTTTTTAATTCATACCTCATGATGCTTGAGCTTAAAAGCATTGTTGAAATTGTCTTATTCTTCCTGCATTTAGCCATGTCATCATATGCACTTCAGGTTTAATTGTTAAAGCAATCTTTAGCAAATGTACCTATGTGCTAAATTTTCATATAGGAGTGGGAGAAAGATAGCTTCTTGTCTCTGTTTTGTTCAGCCCATTTTGGAGATTGCTTAGGTTTATGTATTGTTCTTTATAAACCAGTAGACCTTGGAGAAAGGCAGGAGGGCTACATCCCATCTTGTATTTTCTTGAAGTAATTATTTCTAAGTGACAGTTGGTGGTACTAGAATGGCAGTGAGCTGGAATTGAGAGATGAGGGTTCTGGTTTTGGCATCATATGTCTAGGCAACTTTGAACATATTCTCTGGGCCTTGATTTGACCATCTGTGAAATGAGACAGCTGAGCTCTTGGGGTCCTCTTGTTTTTCCTTTTTTTCTTCGGCTCATGTGCTCTCCTTCTGCCTTTGCCTGGCAGACCTCAGTGATCAGCCATCCCACTCTTCCCCACTGAGCTTGGACACGGTCCTAGAATCCTTTTGACATGGCTTTTCAGGAGGTCACCACCAACCCACTGGAGTTAGCATTGGAGATGAAACCTGTGCAGCGTCCTGACACCTGGAGGTCCCATTTTATCCTGAAATGCTGTAGTTCTCTGAAATGAGGAATTATCACCTCTCTTGGCCAAATTGCAGACAGCTGGAGAAGAGCCAGTTGACCTTTGCTTTGCTTATCGTACAGACATCTGGGAAGCGGGTTCAGTTTTCAAGCCACAAATTGAAATGTGTAGGAAAAGTCACTCTCTTTCCCTTTAATTGAACTTAATTTCTGTTCTGTTAAGTTGTGGAAACTAAATCCCAGTCAATTTGTGGTGCTTTCTCTGACTCTCACTGGGTTCTAAGTCTCAATGGTCCCTATAGAGGAGATACATGGTGGTGGAGCGGCATCTGCAGAGACATCCTTGCTGTAGTTGACTTTAGTTTTAGTCAGGAGAAGTGAGGTTGTACTATGTAACAAGTTAACCCTGAGAGCTCAGTAGCACTTAAGTTACTGTGCTGCTCATGAAAAGTCCCCCATGGGCTTCACAGCTCTCCAGGGC
The DNA here is from genome assembly GCF_000298275.1 of Orycteropus afer afer. Lineage (NCBI taxonomy): Eukaryota > Metazoa > Chordata > Mammalia > Tubulidentata > Orycteropodidae > Orycteropus > Orycteropus afer. Next base: position 1,598,993 of record NW_006921628.1, read on the forward strand.
ATCTTTCATATACAGGTGTACCTTGGAGATATTGCAGGTTCAGTTCCAGACCCCCACAATAAAGCAAATACTACAATAAAGTGAACCACACAAATTTTTTTGTTTTCTCAGTGCATATAAAAGTTATGTTTGTACTCTACTGTATAGTCTGTTAAATGTGCAAATAACATTATGAGAAAGTTTGAAATATTGTGAGAATTACCAGAACGGGACACAGAGACATGGAGTGAGCACATACTGTTGGAAAAGTAGTGCCAGTAGACTTGTTGATGCAGGATTGGCATAAACTTTAATTTGTAAAGAATGCATGTTGGTGAAGCACAGTGAAGCGAAATGCAATAAAACGATGTATGCTGTATACAGTGATCCAAGAAGTTGTAATTTCCATCTTGTGCTCAGTATGAAGCTTCTAGCCAATCAAGTAGGCCATGCAGTGCCTCTTAAATGCATTAGTCTGAGTGTGACACATGGTTCCCTATATCTATTGGCCAGTGATGGACATAATATCCCATCCAACCACAAGAATAGTGGGAAAGGCATGTGTATGTGTATATGGGTGATAAAGGGTGTTAGGTGAGCACTACCAGTTGCTGCCATGATTGTGATTCGTTTATTATTAGTTTTTCTTTAAAAAACTTTATTGTAAAATATATAGAACACAAAATTTGCCATTTGAATCATTTTAAAGTTAAAATTCAGTGGCATTAATTATATTCACTCTGTTGTGCCACCTTCACCACTATTTCCAGAACTTTTCATTATCTGATATTAGAAACTCTTTACCCATTAAACATGTTGATGCATTTTGAGTGGCCTATGCATCTTCTCAGTCTGTCTGCAAGGCTTGATGTATATGCCACCTCTCTGTGCTACACTCAGGCTGCTCCCAGCCCATGAAGCCCAATATCTCTTCCTGTACCACTATGGTCCTTGAGTCCACCAGTACCACCCACATGTTTTTTGCTCCAAATATGCTGGTTGTGGGAAGACCATAGGATCCTGCTCGCTTCCTACACTATACTTTGGAGACAGGAAGCTGGTGTTCCCTATTTTCAGGTTCCATAAACCTATCTTTGGCTCCTTTTGTTCCTCTGGACTTGACCTAGGAGGAGTGGTAATAACTCAAGGCTCCTTCTGATGGTCCCTCTGAGAGATATACCTGGGCCTGGATCCTTGGCTTCCTCTGAGAACTCTCCAGCACTTGCAGCCCATGTAGACTGTGTGTGTGAGCAGGGAGAGGGAAGTAGCTCTGACCAGCTCTGACCCCATTCTTCACAGGCTTTGTCCCCTAAGCCCTATGCTTCTTCTGGATTCTCATGTGGGCTGTGAGTACAACCAGCCTCTCTTACTGGTTAATAGATTAAAACATTATTCTGCTTCATCTGTATTTTCAGTTCTTACCCTGTCTTGCTCATTGTAAACACATAATTTGATAAAGGAGAGCAGATATTTGTGCCTAAGGCATTTGACTGCTAACCAGAATGTTGGCAGTCCAAATCCACCAGCCACTCCTCAGAAGGAAGGTTGGGCAATCTACTTCGGTAGTGATATCACCTTGGAAACTCAAGGAAGGGTTGCTGTGAGTTGGGTCAGACTTGACAATAGTGAGTTTGGTTTCTTTTCTTTTCTTTTTTTTTTTTAATGGCCCCACACAAGGATATATTCTGGTGATGGAACTTGTGGAATTTGTGAAGGCCTTAGGTTTATTTTTCCCTCATCCAGCTGTGCTTATTGCCTGGAAAAAAGGGTTAGATAGTTGTCATTACTCTTGACTGTTGGCATTTGTTTTCTTCCTTCTTATTCAGCTGTTCATAACTAAGAGAAGTGATCACTCTCTATTCTGTCTTTCTCAGATACACACACATGCATACATATACACACACATACATGTACACGTCTCTTCATCCTGTGATCCCATTTTACGAGTTTCCTTGCTTTATTCCTACTGCTTTCTTTAAACCAACAATAGTCCAGATAAATAACTTTCTGTTCCTTATATATTACTCTTTTTTACTTGTGTGTTTCCCACTGTTAGAAGTGACCTTTTCTTATGCTATCCACAAGCCTAAAATCTACCCATTCTTCTTAAAAAAAAAAAAATTACAATCTGTGTAAAGTGCAGGAAATCTGGAAAATACAGGAAATCATAAGCTAGAGAGTAAAACCACCCATAATTGTATCACCTGGATATAACCACTTTGATTCGTTTCCTTTCAGCTTTCTTTAAAGTTGTTTATTTGTGTGATATCTCTATACTTGAGGTTGATGTTGAGTATAAGTCTCCTCAGATACCTTCTTATACAGTTTGTTCCTGCTTGAAGACTTGGCATCTTCCTCAATGCCCCTAACATGTTAGAGTTCCAGCTCACCACTCTTTGCTCTGGGCTATTGTATTAGTTATGTACTGTTGTGTAACAGATGGCCCCCAAACATCAGCGTTTCTGTGAGTCAGGAGACTGAACATGGCTTAACTGGGTTCTGTCGTTTAGGATCTTTGACAAGCAGTCCTCAACATGTCAGCTGGGCTGTAGTCTTAACTGAAGGCTCAACTGGAGAAGAATCCACTTTGCCTTGTGGGCCTCTCCATAGAGTACCCCATAACATGGCAGCTGCCTTCTCTCAGAGAGAGCGATTAAGTGAGAGAGCAAGACAGGGCAAGACTGATAGAAGCCAGAGTCTTTTTGTAACTTAATCTTGAAGTTACCTCTTGTCACTTTTGTCATAGGCTGTTCATTAGAAACAAATCACCAGGCCCAGCCCACACTCATGGGAATCACACAGATGAATACCAGAAGGCAGGGCTCGTTGACTACTGTCCTAGAAGCTGCTTACCCCAGACAGGCTGTCACTTGTCTCCCACTGAACTGCATGGAGAGCCTTGTCTGATTCATCATTGCGTCTCTACCCTCTGCAGTTTAGTTAAGTAATGTATCTTCCACCTTAGAGGTACTCAGAAGCTTGCCTTGCTGTGGCACCTTGGGACTTGTATAACATATCCCCTCTTTTTATATCCTCACAACACCTTTGCTGGCTAATGCTTTTCCATCCTTCAGGTCTCAGCTTACTTACTCTTTTCCAGGAAGGAAGTTCTTAACCTCTTTTATGTCAACACTTTGACAATGTAAAACTTACAGGCTCCTTCTTCCTAAAAATTCTTTTAAGTGCATAATATGAAATCCGTAGGACTAGAAGGAAAACCAATTATAATGAAATATTGTTATGAAAATAGAAAAAAAAAACAAATTTGTGATACTTTTTTATTAATACCTTAAATAGCAAGATCCAGCAATAAGTTTAGTTTCAAATAGCGATGTGAATAAACATTTTTGATGCCAGCAACAATGAAAATGTGGTCAGAGGGGGGAGGCGGGGCAAGATGGCGGACTAGGCAGAAGGATTGCACAGACCCTCTTCAACAAAGAAAAGGGAAACCAATTAACACAGACACAGAAGATA
>NW_006921628.1:1610528-1614466 GCF_000298275.1 Orycteropus afer afer
AAAAAAAAAAAAAAAAGAAAATGTGGTCAGAATATATCTGATTTCTATGGGTGATAAAGTCACACATTCTTCTAATACTCCTTTCATTGATTTATATTCAAAATTCAAGTGAATGCTAAATTTCAGTGAGTGAAAATCAAGATACGATTCCCTTTTGGGTACCAGGAAAGTGTGCCTGAAGTCATGGGCTGGCTGTCCCACGTGCCACTCAGCATACTGAGTGCTCCCCTCCCACATTAAGGAGTCCTTGCCTGGTCTTTCACCTTAGACTAAAATGGTCAGCAGGGTTCATGTTGGAAAAATCAGGACCTGAGAGTAAAGGAAAAGCAGTTTTATAAGAAAAGGAGAACAATAAGAGAGCCCATGCTGATTGTATAGTGAGGAGTTTGGTATTTTGAGACAGGGAGAGGAGAGATTGGAGGGGGGCCACAGGGTAGATGCCCAGCTCCAGGGCTCGTGTATGGGAGAGTTGGAGAAAGAGGGTATTGAAGAAATTTTCCTGTGTGTATTTCAGATAGATTGTGATAAAGATTCAGACTGTTTATTTCCTGGTAGTTGAACTGTTGTGCCTTCAAACATGTCCCAAAGCTGGAGCAAGGCCATGAGATGGCTTTCATTGATTGAGCTGCTCACTGATGACCATATACCATGATTATTTATGTAGAATAGAGATTGACCAACTGTAGCCCATGGCCATGTCTACACTGCCTCCTGCTTTTGTACAGCCCAAAAGCTAAGAAGAATATTTCATGATGTGAAAATTGTATAACATAAATTTCAATGTCCATAAATAAAGTTTTGATGGAACATGGCTGTGCCTATTCATTTCTGTATCATTTATGGGTGCTTTTGTACTACATCACTGCTGAGTAGTTAATGACAGAAATATATGACCTGCAAAGCCTAAAATATTTATTATTTAGTTCTTTACAGAAAAAAAAAAATTTACTGATCCCTCATTTAGACTGTAAGCTCTGTGGGGAAGACTTGGTGTCTCATTCTCACTGCTGCTTCCCAGTGCCTGGGAGGTTTGAGGTTCTTGATATGATTGAGTGGATTACTCACTGTGTATTGCCCTCGAGGTCCTTCTCTGCTTCTGAACCCAGTGTTGTCAGGCTACTCTGATCATCTAGGTTTTATTCTTCTATAAGGATATTCATGTTGTTGTTTTTGTTATGTGCCGTCGAGTCGGACCTGACTCATAGCGACCCCTCCTTGGGTTTCCGAGGCAGTATCACTATGGAAGTAGATTGCCCTATCTTCCTTCCGAGGATATTCATAGTCCTTGGAAAACCCTTGGACTCCCTTGATAATTGTCAGATAATAGGGTTTTTCCTTAGTTTTCAAAATCAGGCTAAGACCTGGGGGCTCAGGACCATAGTGACCATGGGGGACATCAGGGTCAATTGGCACAACATAGTCCACTAAAGAGAATATTCTACATCCTACTTCTGTGAGTAGTGACTGGGGTCTTGTGAGTGGCCATCTAAGGTTATCTCTCCCTGTTCAGAGCAAAGAAGAGTGAAAAACATCAAAGACACATAGGAACAATTAGTTCAAAAGACTAATGGACCACATGAACCTCAGCTTCCATAGCCCTGAGACCAGAATTAGGATTAGATTGTGCCCAGCTATCACTATTGACCAATCTGAAAGGCTTTACAATGGAAGGTCCTGGATAGAGTAGGAGAAAAATGTGGAACAAAACTCAAAATCTTCGAAAAGATCAGGCTCCCTGGTCAGATAGAGACTCTTGGAACACCTGAGATTAATTGGCCCTTAGTCACTCTTCAAGCCTGAAACTGAACTTACCCTCAGGACTCAACTTTTAGCCAAACAATACCAGGGAGGTATGTACCCCTTAGAACAATCAACCATATGAGATCAAAAGGGCAGCATTTGCCCAAGGACTAAGCTCAGAAGGCTGGAAGGTATAGGAAGAAAAGAAAAATGGAAACATGAAACATGAAGAGGAAATAGGATGAGTGCCATTAACATTGTGGGGATTGCAATCAATGACATGAAACAAAATATGTATGAATTGTTGAAAAGAAAATTGATTTGTTCTGTAAACCTTGCCCAAATCACAATAAAAAGGTAAAAAGTTAAAACAAAATTAGGCCAGGAAAAGTGGACTGGTTAAGAGCATGAGTTGTGCGTATGTCCTCAGGTAGCCTCAGTTTTTCATGGCCCTCATCTGTTAAATGGATATAAGATAGCAGCCACCTCCCAGGCTTGATGTACAATATAGGTAGTTGATCCATGGCAGATATTTAGCATGTATAGCACCTTCCACAGTAGATGACAGTGATTACAGATAAACAGTAATTTCAAGGATGTGGGTATGAGATTGATTCTAGTTTTTAAGAGGTCTGGGACTTGGGGGATAGTTAACCAAGAGGCATTGGGGGGCAGGGCTGGATGGCTCCCAGCCTAATTTCTATTGAGGGATATTTGTAGGCAGAGAGAAGTGGCAGAAGGAAGCCCTCAAGGGTAAAATGGGGAAGCAAGGCCAGGCCTTGACTATGGGCATTTTAGGGAACTTCTGAGTGATTCATCTGCTTAGCCTTCCTTCTTTTGGGGAACACTTTTTTCTTTGCCAGTGATACTAGGGGTTGCTCACCATGCCATGCCACCCATCTGCCACAGGAGTCCCATTGGCCTCCGGCTGGCCAATTGGCATGGCGACCTTCTGTCCAAAGAATGGATATTTGGCTGACTCTCTGACAGAAGGACGCTTGTGTTTGATATGTGGGTACCGGGGGAGAGCGGGTCCCTCTTCCTGTGGTACCAAGGCTGGGCAGATGCTATAAACTGGAACTGTTCATCAGATGCAGGAGATAATGAGGCCGGAGACCAAAGAAAAGCAGACATGAGGTATGGAAAGGGAGAGATGGTGCCTGCTGGCCTTGCTTGAGCCTCTGTAGCTAGCCATGCCTATAACAAGATGACTCCTGGGTGAGCTTTTGGCCTCCTGGCCTGCCTCCAGATTGGCTTCCTGCTTCTTGCTTTTTACCTTGGATGCTGTTCAAGGTTATTGAGCAGACAAGGTTCCGTTGCTAGAAAATCCCTGGAGAAACTACTGGTATGGCAGAGAGAATATGGACTCTGAGGTGTCAGTCCTGGCTTTGAACCCCTCTCCTGGGTCCTTCACTTTGAAACTGTGACCCTGTAAGCAAGTCATTAACCTCTCTGAGTCTTGAGTTTTTCAGTTGTAAAATTGAGCTAATTATAAAATTTACCTTGTAGGAAGATTAGAGAAAATGGATGTGGAGTATCTGGCTGATGTGTTTAATAAATGGGGCTGTTCTTGTTGTGATTCCTGCCTCGGCAACACTCTTGTATTTTCAGAGTACTGGCAATGTTCTCATTTTTAAGCTGGGCGCTGTTTACATGAGTGTGTTCAGTTTGTGAAAACTCATCAACTGGTGCACTTAGGTGCCCTTTGTTTTAGGCATGTTCCCACCTCTAATAATGTTTTTAAAATAAATTTTTTCAAATGTATGTAGAAGAGTCTCAGGCTCAGAGTTTGTTTTCTGGAATGATCTCAGACTTGGTCTGTTTTCAAATTATAATTTACCAGCTCAACTGTTGGGCAAGCATTAAGTATGTGTCTCTATTGGCAAGACTGTGCCAATCTTGGTGCATTTCAGCTGAATTAGATATGCCAGGGAGCTAGTGTACTGGTCAGATCACTGAATCCAGTGTCAGGTAAGAATCTCTACCCCAGTTCAGACATCTACTCCAGAGATTGCTGTAGAAATATGCAGGACTTGAGTGTAGGATATCAATATGAGGCTTAGAGGAAATGTGGGAGAGCAAACAGCCCATGTGCAAATAAATAATATGTATGTATACATATATATCCTACAGGGAGCTCTGGTGGCATAGTGCCTAAGGCATTTGACTGCTAACCAGAAGGCTGGTGGTTCAAACCC
>NW_006921628.1:1614756-1620462 GCF_000298275.1 Orycteropus afer afer
AACAACAACAACAATATACATATATACTGTACATGTCATTTAATGTCCATTATATGCTGTGTGAAATAGGATGTTATGTGATGTAGGCACTGTGGGAACATCATATTAAAACTTTGTGGGAACCTGCTTCTAGCTGTCTTCATTGCCAATGCTGCTGCTATTTCTGCTGCTGGAGCTGCTGATGGAGGCTAGAAGAATGGGCAGCAGCAGGAGTGGCTGGGAGGGTCAGGGCAGAAGCAGAATGAGAGTAAAGGAGTAGAAAGAGAGTGGAATGTGCCAAGCCCCACCCACTGTTCCACTCACTTGAGCAGCAGGAGCAGCCTGGGCCCCACAGCCTCTGTCACTGCCACCTACCTACCTGTTAGACCAAACCATATCCTCTACCTTACTTGCCTATATTTCACCCATGGTCCAGTATTGTAAAAGTCTGGGTTTGGAGTCTTTAAAACATTAGGGGGAAATACTAAATAAAAGGATAAATGCTTTCCCTTTGAAAAATAGATAAACTAAAACATTATGGGACCAGACATATATGTAGCCGGATGTTACCAGGATGGGTATTAAACAACGCATATCTATATAATAAGCACACACACACACATACACATTTGTTGTTGCTATATGCTGTTGATTCTGACTCTCAGTAATCTCATGTCACAGAGTAGAATTGCCCCATGAGATTTTCTAGGCTGCAATATTTATACGAGCAGATGGATAGTAAGAACTGGAAACACTGCTGGCTTTGAACCGACAACTTTTGTGTTAGCAGGTGAGTGCTTAACCATTGTACCACTAGGACATATATACATACACAAACATATGCACAACATACATTGTTGCTGATAGGTGCTGTCAAGTCACTTCTGACTCATGGTTACCCTATGTAAAATGACAAAACACTGCCTGGTCTTGTGCTGTCCTCACAGTTGTTGCTATCTTTGAGTCTATCGTTGTGCCACTGTGTCAGTCCATCTTGCTGAGGGTCTTCCTCTTTTTTGCTGACCCTCTGCTTTGCCAAGCATGATGTTCTTCTCTAGGGACTAGTCCCTTTTGATAACATGCCCAAAGTACATGACACAAAGTCTCACCATCCTCGCTTTTTTCTTTTTTAAATTTTATTATGGTTTGGGTGAAAGTTTACGGAGCAAATTCATCTTCCGTACAGCAGCTCACATATACTTTCTCTCATGACTTTGACTGTAATCTCCCATAATGCAACAGCTCTCCTCCCACTTCCTTCCTATGGCCACCTCTTCCCTGTGTCCTTCCCTCCCATGCACTCCTGCCCCATGAGCTGTCTCCCTGTGCATACACAGCACTTCTATTCTCCCATGATTGATATCTCCAAGGAGTGTATCTACCTAATGTAGATGTTCAGCTCATATGACTGTCTTTTATTTGCCTGGAAGCCACAGGAGTAGGATCAGTTCTAGATCTGAAGGACAGCTAGAGGCCATAGTCTCAGGGGTTTCACCAGGCTCTATCAGACCAGAAAACCTGGTCCTTTTTTTTTTTTTTTTCTGATTTTGAGTTTTCCACATTGTTCTCCTTCTCTATACAGGATCTCCTACATAGATCCCCCTCTGAGTGGTTGACAGTGGTAGCTGGGTACCATCTAGTTCTTCTTGTCTCATAATCATGTAGGCTGAGGATCAAATGATGATCAAATCAGTCCCTCGGACTAATTGTTTCCATGTGTCTTTGGTTTTCTTCCTTCTTTGCATTGGACTAGGAGAGACCCATCTTTGCATCTAGATGCCTGCTTGCATGCTTTTAAGATCCCAGTCTCTATTTGCCAAAGTAGGATGTGGAACAATGTTTTTGTGTAGTATGTAATGCCAATTGAGCTTGAGCTTGATATCCCCTGTGACCATGGTCCTAAGCCCACAGGTCCAACTGCTTGCTCCCTCTGGGTAGCTGGCTGTGGCCAAGAAGTGACTACAACCTTGTCCTTTGTCAGCTCTACCATATACCTGGAAATTCTTACAGAACATACAAATACACTTGTAGAAACATTGTCTGCCAGTGCTATACATGGTCATGGGCACACTCCCCACTACATAGACATGCCTAATCATTCAGCCTGTGCACTCATCTATCCACTCATAGATTAATGTTTGCCATCACTGATAACACAGTACTGTATGTGCAAAAGGGTTCATCTTTGTTGTCTGTACCTCCCATACACCTTTCTATGTCTTCCTTTTTCTCAGTGCCACCGTGTTGATCACTCACATTTGGTACATTGCCCTTCCCTTCACTCAAATCAATACTTGTCTCTACCTATCTAGCAGTGTTCCCTCCCCTCCACCCCTGGTAACCAACAAAGAAAAATTCCATCCATATATAAACCTTTCCTTGACTTTTTATAATAACGGACTAATACAGTATTTGTCCTTCTGTAATTTACTTATTTCACTCAGCATAATGTTGTCCAAGTTCATCCACATTATGCAGTGTTTTGCAGATTCTACGTTACTCTTTAGGGTTGCATAGTATTACATTGTGTGTATGTACCCTAGTTTGGTTATCCATTCTTCTGTTGATGGGCACCTAGGTTCCTTCCGTCATTTTGCTGTTGTAAATAGTGCTGCAATGAACACAGGTGTGCATTTATCTGTTCTTGTCCTGGCTCTCACTTCTTTAGGTTATATACTTAGTAATGGAATTGCTGGGTCAAATGGTATTTCTAATTCCAAATTTTTAAGGAGTTGCCATACTGCTTTCTGCAGTGTTTGTATCATTTTACAGTTCCACCAGTAGTGTATGAGAGTCCCAATCTCTCCACATCCTCACCAGCATTTTTTATTTTCTGTTTTGTTGGATTTGCTATTAGTGCTGGGGAAAGATGGTATCTCATTGTTGTTTTGATTTGCATCTCTCTAATGACTGATGATCGTGAACATTTCTTCATGTGTTTGTTGGCTGCCTCAGTATCCTCTTTGATGAAGTGTCTATTTATGTCTTCTACCCATTTTTGAATTGGATTATTTGTCTTTTTGTTGTTGAGGTGTTGGAGTTTTTTTAATAAATTTTAGAGATAAATCCCCTGTCAGTTATGTCATTGCCAAATATTTTTTCCCAATATGTAGGTTCTCTTTTGACTCTTTCGGAGAAGTGTTGAAAGCACATAAAAATTTAATTTTTAGAACGTCCCATTCATCTAGTTTATCTCCTGCTGTTTGTGCATTTTGGGTTATGCTTGAGAGTCTATTTATGCCATATATTAAAAAAACTCACTGTCGTCAAGTCCATTCGACTCACAGCCACCCCTCTTTGGGTTTCCGAGGAAGTTGCTCAGTGGAAGTAGATTGTCCAGTCTTCCTTCTGAGGAGTGGCTGGTGGATTTGAAATGCCAACCTTCTGGTTAGCAGTCAGATGCCTTAGGCACTGTGCCACCAGAGCTCCCCCTAAATTTGTCCCTATTTTTTCTTTGAGGAACTTTATAGTTTTAGGTTTCACATTTAAATCTTTGATCATCTGGAGTTAGTTTTTGTGTTTGGTGTTAGGTACAGATCTTGTTTAATTTTTCTGAAAATGGATATTCAGTTTTTCCCCTACTATTTGTTAAACAGACACTCTCTTCTCCATTTAATGGATTTCAGCTCTTTGTCAAAGATCAGCTGACTATAGGTTGATGGATCTATTTCTGGGTTCTCAATTCTATTCCATTGTTTGTTAATCATGTTATTTGTATTCTCTCTTTTCCTTTGTTACATTTGCCAGTTGTTTGTTAATTTTATTAATTTTTTCAAAAAACCAAATTCTAGTCTTGTTGATTTTTTCTATTTGTATTTTGTTTCAGTGATTTATGCTCGAATCTTTATTATTTCCTTTTTTTCCGGTGGCTGTTGGCTTTTCTTGCTTTTTTTTTCTAATTGTTGGAGATGTTGGTCTAAGGTGTTGATTTCGGCTTTTTCTTCTTTTTTGACGAGTGCGTTTATCGCTATACATTGACCTCTGATCACTACTTTTTCTGTGTCCCAAAGATTTTGGTATGTTGTGCTTTCATTCTCGTTTGATTGAAGGAATTTCTTAATTTCAATTTTTATTTATCTTATTACCCAGTCTTTCTTAAGGAGGGTGTTGTTCAGTTTCCATGTGTTTGCTCTTTTTGTGTTGATCTTCCTATTATTGATTTGTAATTTTATAGCATGATGATCTGAGAAGATGCTTTGCAATATTTCAGTGTTTTAAAATTTATTAAGGCTTACTTTATGGTCTAACATGTGGTCTATCCTGGAGAATGTTCCATGTGTACTGGAAAAGAATGTATATTGTGCTCTTTGTTGGATAAAATGCTCTGTGGAGGTTTTTAAGGTCAAGTTGATGAATTGTATTGTTTAGCTCTTCTGCATCTTTGTTGAGTTTTTTTTTTTTTTTTTCCAGTTTTTCTATCTGTGATTGAAAGTAGTATATTAAAATCTCCTGCTGTGACGGAGGAGTCCTCTATTTGTCTTTTTAATTCTGTCTGATTTTATATTTTGGGGCTCTTTCATTGGGTTCATAGGTCATATCTTCTTGTTCAATTAATCTTTAGTCATTATATAATATCCTTCCTTGTCTCTTATGGTGGTTTTTGTCTTAAAGTCAATTTTATCAGAAATTAATATTGCCACTCTTGTTCTTTATTTTTTGTTACCATTTGCTTGATACATCTTTTCCCAACCTTTGATTTTTGGCCTATTTTTGCCTTTCTCTTTATGGTGTGTCTCTTGTAGACAGCATATTGATGACTTATGTTTTCTTATTCAATCTGCAACTCTCCATCTCTTGAGTGGTGCATTTAATCCATTCACATTCAGTGTAATTATTGACAAGTATGAATTGGTTGCCATCGTTTTGTTATGTTTTGTGTGTGTGTGTGTCTGTGTGTGTGTTCCTGGTTTCTTTGTTCTGTATAGTTTTCTGTGCTGAGCTCATTTTGTTTATGAATCATGTTATCATTTCCTCTGTTGCTGGTGTTTTAGCATTTGCTAAATATTTGTGGTTGTCCTCTTTTTTATTGTGATGTGAGGTTTATCATTTTTCTTTGAGGTTACCCTGTAATTTATAATTTTCTCCCCGAGCTTAGAACAGTCTGTTGTATCTTGCAACTCTCTTGACTTCCTCACCATTTAGAAGTTCTCTAATTACACTGTTTTTTCCCTCTTCTTGGTTTGTAGTTGTCCTCATTTACCCATTGATATCTCTGGTTCCCTGTTCACAATATTATAAGGTTATTTTACTTTGGATATTTCCATCACTGGGTTGATTTCTGGGTTATGTCATCATGTGCATTAGTGGTTGGTTGTTGTTTGGTATTATTGGTTCTCTGTTCAAAGGACTTCCTTTTATATCTCTTGTAAGGTTGGTCTGGTTTTAACAAATTCTCTTAATTTTTGCTTATCTGGAAATGTCCTAATTTCACAATCAGATTTGAGTGACAATTTTGCTGGATATATAATTCTTCTCTTTCAGGGTTTTTTATATACTATCCCATTGCCTTCTTGCCTGCATCGTTTCTGCTGAGAAATTGGATCTTAGTCTTATTGGTTGCCCCTGGTAGGTAACTTTTTGTTTTTTATGTGCTGCTTTCAGGATTCTTTCTTTGTCTTTAGTTTTGGTGAGTTTGATGATGATGTGTCTTGGTGATTTTCTTTTGGGGTCTATCTTGTTTGGGGTTCATTGGATTTCCTGAATGGATATATTCTCATCTTTCATCAT
>NW_006921628.1:1623178-1633357 GCF_000298275.1 Orycteropus afer afer
ATCACTGACAGCATTGTACTTCAGGACAGATCTTGAAATATCCTTTGTGATGATGAATGCCATGCCATTCCTCTTCAAACTGTCATTCCTGGCATAGTAGATCATATGGCTGTCTGATTCAGAATAGCCCAAGCCACTCCATTTCAGTTCACTAATGCCTAGGATATCAATCTTTATGTGTTCTGTTTCATTTTTGACAACTTCCAATATTCCTAGATTCATACATTGTACATTCCATGTTCTGATTATTAATGGATGTTTGCCCCTGTTTCTCCTCAATTCGAGTGGTGCCACATCAGCAGTTGGAGGTCTTAAAAGCTTTACCTTATCCATATGAGTAAGGCTGACTTTACTCTGATAATGCAGCTCTTGTCCAGTCCTACTTTGAGAGCTTTCTAAGCTAAGTGACTCATCTTCCTCCTCTGTTTTTGACAATGTTTTCGGACTATTCATAAAGTTGTACAGTAATGTATCAGACAGTTTTTTTCTGCTATTCATAAGGTTTTCCCTGGCCAATTCTTTGAGAAGTGGATGTCCTCTTCCTTCTTCCTTGTCTGTCTCAATCTGCAAGCCATGGCTGATACCCTGGCACCATTTGCACTCCACTGGGTTTGAAACACCAGTGGCACAGCCTCAAGACTCACAGCAACATGTCACCACAGTAGGACAAACCAACCAACACTTTTGTCTCCCTTAGCTACTGGAAACCTCTCCAAGCACCCTTACCTGATTCCCTGCTGCTGACTCCTCAATCTGTTCTGGTCCTGTTTGCCTTTTCTGTCCTCTCTCTGCTTTACATATCCAAAATGGTTGAACCACTTGTAAACATTCAAAATGGCTTTGCCCTCCTTACAGCCAAAAGTCCACAGCTCAGCCCTTTTCCCTGTTCGCTGCTTCTCCTTTTATTCACCAGCCACCAGTGCATTCCTCTGTGCAGCCCCTGGCTAGCCGGGCTGATATTTAGGTTAATTCTTTGGTCCTGACACCACTTGGCAATATACAAGCTGTCCTTGCTGTCAGGATCCCTAACAGTCCACAGCTCTATATGTCTCCTTTTTCGATGTTCATGCAGGTTCTTCTACTAGGTGGAGTTTAGTCCACTTCTGTATCCTTCCTTTCCAATTTCAGGACTCCATGATGATCTTCCATATCTGTATTAATTGGTTCCTCTTTTCTTTGGTGAAGAGGATCTGTGTAATTTGTCTGCCTATTCCACCATCTTACTGGAAACTGTCCATCCTTGCTTTTAAGGAGCGTTCTGGCTGTACTTCTTCCAAGACAGATTTGTTCTTTCTTCTGGCAGTTCATGGTATATTCAATATTGTTTAGCAGTACCATAATCGTAATGCATCAATTCTTCTTTGGTCTTCCTTATTTATTGTCCAGATTTTACACGCATATTAGGTGATTGAAAATGCCATGGCTTGGGTCAGGTGCATGTTAGTCCTCAAGGTGTCGCCTTGCTTTTTAACACTTTGAAGAAGTCTTCTGCAGCAGATTTGTCCAATGAAATATGTTGTTTGATTCTTAACTGCTGCTTCCCTGGTGGTGATAGTGGATCCAAGTGAAATGAAATCCTTGACAATTTCAATCTTTTCTCCATTTATTATCATATTGCTTATTGATTGTGTTGTGAGGATTTTTGTTTTCTCTATATTAAGGTGTAATCCATACTGAAAACTTTACTTTTGATCTTCACCAGTAAGTGTTTCAAGTCTTCTTCACTTTCAACAAGCAAGGTTGTGTCATCTATAATTTTTTATGATTTATATAGTTGTATGCTTTAACATCCACCACTCATCTGTCATTTTGTCATACAGTGGTAGCTTGCATGTAGCTGTGAGGCTGTGGTTGCTGCTGTTGTGGTGTTGCTGAAGGATACTGAAAGTACCATGCCAGAAGAAATAACAAATCTGTCTTGGAAGAAGTGCAGCTGGAATGCTCCTTGGAAGTGAGAATGGCCTAACTTTATCTCACCTGCTTCGGTCATGTTGTCAGAAGGGACCATTCCCTGTAGAAGGATACCATGCTTGGTAAAGTAGAGGATCAACAAAAGAGGGGAAGAGTTTCAATGATGTGGATTGAGGTGGCTGCAACAGTCAGCTCAGATATAGCCAGTATCGTGAGGTTGGCACAGGACCGAGTAGTGTTTTGTTCTGTTGTACATAGGGTCACCATGAACTGGAACAGACTCAACAGCATGTAACAACAACAACAACAACAACAATGCCTTTACATAGTCATTAAAATGCAGGTATACGTCATTATGGTATTCTCTGTTTTTAACCAATATCTATCTGGGCACAATCTACTTCTGTAAAGATTTATTGCCTCAGAAACCCAAAGGGGGTTTCTGTGAGTTGGAATCAACGTGATGGCAGTGAGATTTTTTTTTTTTTTTCCTGTTATGTGATATCAGCGAGGGTTCACTATGAGTTGGATCCATCTCAATGGCACATAACAACAACAACAACATCAGCAATGAGATCCCACGTTCCACATTCTCTTCTCAATCCAGCTTCAATTTCTGGCAGTTCCCTGTCGATTTACTACTGCAAGTGATTTTGAATTATCCGCAGCATAATTTTACTTGAATGTTATATTAATGATATTGATTGATAGTTTCCACATTCCATTGGACTGCCTTTTTTTCAGAATGGCCAACAATATTGGTTTCTTCCAGTCAGTTGGCCAGATAGCTGTTATCCAAATCTCTTGACATAGACCAGTGAGTGCTTTTGGTGTTGTAGCTGTTTGCTGAAATCTCTGACTTGATATTCTGTCAATTCCTGGAAACTTGTTTTTCACCAATGCTTCAGTGCAGCTTGGACTTTTCCTTCAGTGCTGTTGGTTCTTGATCAGATGCTACGTCCTTAAGTGATTGAATGTTGACCAGTTCTTTTTATTACAGTGACTCTGTGTATTTCTTCTATCTTATTTTGAGGCTTTCTGCATCATTCAGTATTTTGTCCAAAGAATCCTTCAATATTGCACGTTGAGGCTTGAATTTTTTTCTTCAGTTTTTTCAGCTTAAGAAATACTGATCATGTTCTTCTCATTTGGTTTTCTAATACCACATCTTTATACATCTCATTATAATCCTCAATTATTCAAATGAGTAGGTTCCAAAGACCTGTTTGTTATATGAAAATCATTGTTATGTGTAAATGGAGGATGACCACATCAGATCACAAAATGGAGGCTATTACATCACTACATATATGTCAAATCACATTATTATATAACTTTCATCATTACATAACTATCAAATTACATCATTAGATAACTATCTAACACTGAGAATCATGGCTAGCCAAGTTGAGTTATAACCTTAACTATTACAGCCAGAATAACTCTTGACTTCCACCTTGGCAATCATTACTGCCAGACATATCTTGTTAATGCACAAAATAGTCAGATAGTAGGTCCTTTACTCTGTTCATAAATGTGAAATGTCAGATAACAAGATAAGTTGAGAAGTGATGAATATATGCTGTCCTTTGAAATCTTCTATTCAGCTCTTTTACTTCATCATCTCTTTCTTTCATTTAGCTACTTTGCAGTAGCAGCAGTATATTGATAGGGAACTTGCAGAAATGCAAGCTGGATTCAGGACAAGATGTGGAATGAGGGCTATCATTGCTGATGTCAAATGTATCTTGGCTGAAAGCAAATAATTACCAGAAAGATGTTTACTTGTGTTTTATTGACTATGCAAAAGCATTTGACTGTGTGGATCATAACAAATTATGAATAGCACTGAGAAGAATGCAAATTCCAGAAAACTTAATTGTGCTCATGAGGAACCTGTACATAGACCAGGAGACTGTCTTTTGAACAGAGGAAGGGGATACTGCAAGGTTTAAAGTCAGGAAGGATGTGCGTCAGGGTTGTATCCTTTCAGAATACTTATTCAATCTGTATGCTGAGCAAATAGTCTGAGAATCTGGACTATATGAAGAAGAATGCAGCATCAGGATTGGAGGAAGACTCATTAACAACCTGTGATATGCAGATGACACATCCTTGCTTACTGAAAGTGAAGATGACTTGAAGCATGTACTGAAGAAGATTAAAAACTACAGTGTGCAGTATGGATTACACCTTGACATAAAGGAAAAAGAAATCCTCACAGCTGGCCCAAGAAGCAGCATCATGACAAATGGAGAAAAGATTGAAGTTGTCAAACATTTCATATTATTACTTGGATCCACAATCAACACAAGTGGAAGCAGCAGTCAAGAAATCAGATGTTGTATTGCACTAGGAAAATCTGCCACAAAAGACCTCTTTAAAGTGCCAAAGAGCAAAAAGTCTCTTTAAACCTAAAAAAATCCCAAACTCACTGCCATCGCGTTGATTCAACTCATAATGGCCCCTCCTTGGGTTTCCGAGGCAGTATCTCTATGGAAGTAGATTGCCCAATCTTCCTTCCAAGGACTGGCTGGTGGGTTTGAACCTCCAGCCTTCCGGTTAGCAGTCAAATGCCTTAGGTACTATGCCACCTCCCCTAACCCAAGACATGGTATTTTCATTCACCTCATATGCATGTGAAAGCTGGATAATGAATAAGGAAGGCTGGAGAAGAGTTGATGCTTTTTAACTGTTATTGGTGAAGAATACTGAAAGTACCATAGACTGCCAGAAGAACAAACAAATTTGTCCTGGAAGAAGTACAGCTAGAATGTTCCTTGGAAGTGAGAATGGCCAGGCTTCATCTCACCCACTTTGGTCATGCTGTCAGAAGGGACCATTCCCTGGAGAAGGCGGTCATGCTTGGTGAAGTGTAGGGTCAGTGAAGGAGGGGAAGACCTCAACAAGATGGATTGGCACAGTGGCTGCAATGATGGGCTCAAGTATAGCAAGGATTGTGAGGATGGCACACAACTGGGCAGTGTCTTGTTCTGTTGTACATAGGCTTGCTATGAGTCAAAGCCAACTTGACAGCATCTACCAACATTTTATCTGTCTGTCTGTCCATCCATCCATCCATCTACAAAATGAGATTTATTGTAAGGAATTGCCTTACATGATTGTGGTGGCAAGCAATTTCATAATTTGTGGAGAAGGTCAGAAGGATGGAAACACAAAGAAGAGTAGATGTTGTGGTGTCAAGTTTGACATTTATAAGGTGGTTTGCAAACTCAGAATGTTCTATGTTATAGTCCTGAGAAGGCATTTATTCTTTGGGAAGCCTCAACTTTTGTTCTCAAGTATTTTAATTGATTGGATGAAGCCCACCCATGTTATTTAGGGTGATCTTTGCTTAAAGTCAGCTGTTTGAAAATATCAGTCACACCTGTAAAACACCTTCTCAGCAACACCTAGACTAGTGTTTGATCAAACCTCTGAGGCCTATGTCCTAGCCAAGTTGACATATCATACCATCTTACAGATGGAGAAGTGAAGGCTCAGAAAGTTTTTAAGCCTCCTACCAAACTCACACAACCAGTAGATGACAGTGGCTGGGTTTAAGCACCTTCCACATATTTACTCAAGAATTAGTCACTTGTTACCCACTGGGTCCAGCCTGTTTGACTCCAAAACTTACTTTAATAAAGGCAGCACTATCTCACGTTATGATAACAGTCACAGTGTTGTGAAAATGAAGAGTTGGGGGCTCTTGGGTTAGCAATGCTTTGCTTTCCATGTAGAAGCCCAGTATCTAGAGAACTGATAATAGTGATCCTCCAGGAAATGAAAATTCTCCTGGTGGTTTCTAAAAATCACAAAGTTCTCTTTCAGCTATTTGACATTTTTTTCTCCAACTCTCTGGATATTTATGTTGTTGGCTGATACACAGTTGTATGATATAAACTCTTAGCTTTGGGGCTAGGGTTCTGTATTGTCTTAGTTCTGATCTGTGCCATGGAGGTGCTGTATAACAATTGATACCCAGTAGACCTTCAGGAAACTTCTAGCACCTTCTCCTGTCTTAGAACTTGTCCCTAAATGTTCTGGACCAGTGGAAGTATGCATACACACACAAACACACACCACACATGTGCACGCACAAGCACAATTGTGACTTTGCTATTTTTTCAAAAGGTCTACACTTTCCTTATCTTTTTAAGATGTGTGAGTATCAACCACCCAGCTACAGAGCTGCCAGGAATCAAATTAGCATTCTTTAATGTACACAAATCCTGCGAAGATACCTAATTCTCTGCTATAAATGAACTTGTTTCCTCATTCCCCAAAGCTTCGCCCCTCCTCTGTGAAGCTCCAGCAATGAAGAGATTGGCTGTGTCACTTTGATGACTCATTTAATTTCCAGTTACATGGGTGGAATGCAGAAGTCCAAGACTAGAGTGAGGTGCTGATTCTGACTAACGAATTGAAACATTGCGAGTGATTTCAGTGGCGCCTTTCAACCATGGCTGTATGACGGTAGTAATGACCTTCACTGTGTAGCTGTGGACGAAACATGAAGGCCTAACTATTATGCATATCCAAGTCAAGCTGAGTAATTTCCCCATGGACAGCAGACTTATTAAATACTGGAATCCTGACAAGGTCTGTTTCTCTCTCTCCCTCTGGTGCTGTCCAATGCTTGGAGATGACCTTGGCTCTGCTGAGATTGTACTTAGCTTGCACGTTGTGAGCAAAGCTTTTTCATAGAGGCCTTGCTTACATGTGGTATGCAGAGCTTTGATTTTCTAGAACTTTCCTTCTCTGTCCTGCTGTCCTTATACTATCTAGTACCAGTCATAGTATGCTTATAGGCATGAGTGTCTGAGTAGAACTCTGATTTAGTAGTAATAATTGAAACTCTTGAGTTACAATGTCTTGTGCATAGAGCTATGTTTGATATCAAACTGAGAATGCAGAACACTGGCTTGGGAGCAAGCACTTTGAGCTAGTTGCCTCAAGCCCTTGTGGTAGGTAGAAAGTGGTGATCAGGGAATGATCTGAAAGCTTTCAGCAGTCGAGGCAAACCAAGTTTAGCTCCCCATGTACAGAATCTCAACAGTGATTTCTTTAGTATGACATTTAGGCATAAATGAAACCAATAAAGATAACTTGTTTCCTCATTTCACATTTTTTGTTGAGCAACTGTACATATCAGCAGGAGCTCTGGTGGTGTAGATGCAGTTAACTGAAAGGTTGCAATTTTAGGCACTGTTAGTAGGCCTAATGACCTACTTCTGAAAAATCAGCTATTGAATACCCTAGGAGTACAGTTTTACTCATGGGGGTGCCAGTGGCCACAGCAACAGGTTTAGTCAGGGCAGGCCTCACAGAGGAGATGGTATGGAAGCAGAGAATTGATTACAAGATAGAGTTGATCATGGTAGACAACAGAAAGGGTGGGAGGCGCTTTGGAGGCAAGAAGGAATAGTGGACCTAAAGCAGCAATCAAAAGGTGATGTGAGGATATTAGGAAGTCAGTGTGGTCCAAGTTGGAAGCAGCACGGAGGAAATGTGGTTGGAGAGGTAGGTGGAGGCCAGCACATGCAGGGACCTACAGGTCTTGGGAAAGTATGGGGGTTTCATTCCAAATGAAATGGGAAATTGTTGGTTATCTAAGCAGGAGAATGACATGTTTCATTTTACACAAAAAGCTCACTCTGGTAGCTGCCCAGAGAATGACTTGGAGAGGGCAGGAAAGGATGCAGGGAAAGCAGGAGCAAATGATTTGGAACATGATGTATGGAGTCTTCAAAGAGAGTTCTTATTAAAATTTCCCAAAATACAAGGCAGTTTTGCAAGGTCAAGAGTTTTTCTTGGGAAATAGTCACATTACCTAGCCTGTTACTCACTGGCAGACACTGTGCTCAGTACTTTACACCTGTCTTATCATTGCTGGGTGCCATCAAGGTGATTCCAACTCATAGAAACCTCAGGTGACAGAGTAGAGCTGTCCCATAGTGTTTTCTGGGCTGTAATCTTTATAGGAGCAGATTGCCAGGCCTTTCTACTGCATAGCAGCTGGATGGGTTCCAACTTACCTCACTCTGAGGAGTTTACTGCTATTATCTCCATTTTATAGATGGAGAAACAGAGGCACAAATAATGGAAGCATCTAGTCCAATGTCACCTCTCTTATTGAGCTGTGCTAGGTAGGGCAAGTGTGGAGGATGTGCCTCTTGGGGGTATGGTGAATGTGTGGTGGGCACGAGGAGTGCTGCCTGCCCCTTCTTGCCTAAAGTTTGTGATGCTTATCAAGTGGAAGAACCACCAAAGTGCAGAAAACTTCTCTGTCCTCAAGGAGTTTATGATCCATATTGAGGCTATGTGCAGTGTGCAGTAGGGCACACCTAGGGGTGATCCACTTTCCCCACTCGGTCATGCACACGTTGGGTCATGTCACAGAAACTATTCAGTACTTTTCGTGGTCCTAAAGACAAAACCCAAGTCCTTACAGAGGCACATAAGACCCTTTCTGATCTGAAGGGTCTGCTTGCCTCTCAGGCTCACACTCACACTTTCCCCCTCAGGCTTGGATATAACAGCCTTCCCAGAAGACTTCTCTATGCCCTTCAGTTTAAAGACTGTATGTAGCCTTTGCAGTGCTGTTCTCTTGTTCTCTCTTACCCTCAATTTCTTAGCCATCTGCTACCCATTGTTGGGTCTCAGTTTAGGTGCCCCTTTCTCCAGGAATCCCTCTGTGACATGCAAGTCTAGGATCAGTGCCTCTCCTAGGAACGGTCTGTATATCCCATACTTCCCTTTCCACAAAGTTGCATTTGTTATTTTCTTGTTGCCTTCTTTACTAGGTGGTGACCACCCAGAGGGCAAGGATTTTGGTTAGTGCCAGAGTTGATGGGAGCTCTTGTGGCACAGTGCCTTAGGCATTTGACTGCTAACCAGAAGGCTGGTGGTTCAAACCCACTAGCCACTTCTCAGAAGAAAGACTGGCAATCTACTTCCGTACTGATACTGCCTCAGAAACCCAAGGAGGGGTTGCTGTGAGTTGGATCTGACTGGACGGCAGTGAGATTGGTTTTTTTTTTTTTTGGTTTGTTCATGCCTCTGTCTTCAGCATCTGCCCTAGTGGCTGGCATGCTACATCAGTATTTACTGAATGGTTACATATGAGAATGAGTGCTGGATGAAGAGTATGGCTTCTGAAAATCTTGGAATTCAGAGGAAGAAGATAGCGCCACAAGGGTTGCAGGAAGCATGACTATGCAGATAATTCACTAATCTCAATTAGGTGTCGAAAGAGCAACATAGACTAAAACAGGAGGCACTATCAAGAGCAGTCCCCTATCTCCAGCTTTTTTTAAAGCTACAATTTCTGAAACAGGACGGCATTACTGCCTTTTTATTTAGAGTCACAGGCATTTTGTGACTCCTATTCTCGTCTACCATCCAGGTAGCTGAAAAGCACATGACTGCTCCACTGTGGCAGACAAGGTGGGTGAAGCTTGGTGGGGGCTAGCAAACCCACCCCACTGCCTCCTGGTGCTACCACAGGCCGCGAGGGAGGGGATTGCCGGGCTTTGAGGAGAGAAGGCAGACCCCAAAGCTCACTCAAACATGGCAGCTCTGTAATGAGGTGATTCTTCATTCTCTAAACTGCTGAGCGAGAACTACACAAACAGATGTATGCCCATGGCAGTCATGAGGGAGCCTCATGTACCTTAGAGAGCCCCAGAATGCCCAGTTGGTGTGGCTGTGTTTTATTGTTGTCCTCCCTCCTCTGCAGACTTTTGCTGAGGATAAATGAATTCTATTTTGTTGAACAGAATTAAAGCTACAAATGAGGAACCTAAGCTCTTTGTTAGTATAGCATATCAGGAGGTGAGACTGATCTGAATCAATAGAATTTCCTGGCAGTTAGAAGTAGGTATTTCCCTCTGGACAGTGTTCAGTCCCAGGTGGGTTTTATGGGACCCTTTCACAGGGGGCTTCCACCATGTTGTCCTGATATGAGTTAACACTGCTCAGCAAATAGTGACTTTTTCACATGTGTTAAAGTAACCTTGCACTTCACATTCTCCCTCTCTCTGCCCTAACATTTGTACTATAGAATCAGACCCAACTCATAGCGACCCTGCCTTGGGTTTCTGAGACGGTATCACTATGAAAGTAGATTGCCCAATGTTCTGGTTACCTAGTGCCCCTCTGACAGGAATATACCACAAATGGCATGACCTTAACAAACAGGAGTTTATTCTTACAATTTGGAGCCTTTAAGTCCAAGTTCAAAGTGCCAGGCTCTAGGGGCTG
>NW_006921628.1:1634027-1654135 GCF_000298275.1 Orycteropus afer afer
AAGGAAGATGGGGCAATCTACTTCCGTAGTGATACTGCCTTGGAAACCCAAGGAGGGGTCGCTAAGAGTCGGGTCCGACTCAACGGCACATAACAACAACAACAACAATATCATATAAAAAACACATCATAAAGTCACATATATGGAACAATTTCAATTTGTTAAAATACCTGTTCAACACAGATTTTTTTAAAAAAAGAGATATTAAGGCTTTTTTGTTGGGGAGGGGATTGGTGGGATTATCACTGATTTTTCTAATTTTATTGTCTGTAATTTTTTCAATGAATTCTGCGATAAACTAGTAAAGATACAGAGAGTTAGGCTTTGGAATTGAATGAATATGAGCCTATTTATACCACCTTGTAAGACTAGATGACATGCTAATAGTCCCTGTGGATAGTAGCCATTAGTTAAACCACAAACCATTAGGTGTGAAGAACAGAGGTGTCAGGGCAGAGACAAAGGAGTCCTTCGTGGAGCATTCTGGGGCTCTAAGGCTCTCACAGCAAGTGGTCTCTACATGCTTGTGGAGTGGAGGAACAGAAGCTTAGGAATCTTCATGTTTATATCATGCACATTTCCAGACATCTAAACTGATATAGGAAAGGAATTGACTGCTGTGAAGGATGTTTTTTGTTCTTAAGATTCTGGAGGACAGTAATGGGCTTAGGGCATAGGATGCTCAGTTATATCTTCATGTGCTTCCAGTGTGATAAGGTAAAAGACAGTAAGCCAATAAATATTTAAATACCACAAACTGTGAAAAATGCTATATAAAAAAAAATAGGTTGCATTGTAAGAGAGTAAAAGACATCACTTTCTCTAGGAATTAGCCTTTTAACATGAGTGCAGATTTTTAATTTTGACTATTTTTAGGTGAATAAAGTCAATATTAGCTGAGTCACAAATCTTATCTTAGTAGTTAATATTGCCTGTGCTTGTCGATTAGATCAAATAGGAAGCAATATGTGTGAGAAATAGGTCTTTATTTTTTTGATGAAGTTGTTTTATGCTAAAGAATGTGGCTTTAATGACACTATGGTAATATTTAGGAGCTCTGG
Organism: Orycteropus afer afer; assembly: GCF_000298275.1. Lineage (NCBI taxonomy): Eukaryota > Metazoa > Chordata > Mammalia > Tubulidentata > Orycteropodidae > Orycteropus > Orycteropus afer. Next base: position 1,635,089 of record NW_006921628.1, read on the forward strand.
TAGCATACTGCCTAAGGCACTTGACTGCTAACCAGAAGGCTGGAGGTTCAAACCCACCAGCCACTCCTCAGAAGGAAGATTGGGCAATCTACTTCTGTAGTGATTCCGCTTTGGAAACCCAAGAAAGGGTTGCTATGAGTCAGGGCCGACTTGACAGTACATAACAACAACAGCATGGTAATTTTTGCCTAAAAAAATAAAAAGATTGATTGGGGCTATGAGCTATCAGGACTTTGGAATGTAATTAAAATGATAGGATATGAATCATAGGGTCTCAGTTCTTAGAAATCTTGTCCAAAGAGAATTAATAGGAAAGATAGAGTTGTGTAGTGGAAAAGACTCCAGCCCAGGTGTCCAGAGGTCTGGATTCTAATTCTGACAGTGATGTTTACTGCCCTGGGGTCAGAATCCTTCATTTGAACAGAAAAAGGTGAACTTTAAGAACCCTGCCTCTACTGGTTACCCATGATGCTAGGTTTTTGGTTCAGAATATAATGTAAAGGTTGAGCATCTGGGCTCTTGCATCTGAATATTTAAACATGACAGCAAGATACTTCATGGGTAATATTTTGACTTTAGATCCTTAACAGTAAGAGCAGATAAAGTTCTCTAGGAAGCATTAATAGCAATGAGAATAAATTGCTTTAGTGGTTCACTCTAAGATACCTAGCTTTCATTGTGTGAAGTGATGTTTGGGGATATGATTTAATCAGTGTCATCAGAAGTAGGATTCTATCACTTGGGATAAATCCCTGGTAAATCATCCCTTTGTACACTGTGAAAGCTGATGATCACAATGTTGTTCTTGATCTTCTGATACTGGGTCTTTTATGTGTAGAAATATCCCCAGAGGGAGAGACTGCTGCTTTTTTTTTTAATTTCACTACTACTCTGAGAAATGTGTTTACTTAGATTTCTGCTATATGGAAACTTTCCTCCTTTTTTTTTCTTCCAAATCATTAAAAAAAATCACTAAGTTGGTTATTAATGTTACTTTTTCAGTTTTGACAAATGTATCATGGTTATATAAAATGTTAACATTAGGGTTAAGTTGGGTGCAACATAAATAGGAACTCTCTCTACTACCTTTGCAACTTTTCTGTAAATCTAAAATTATTTCTATTTAAGAAATAAGAAAAAAATATTATTAAAATGTCTTCTGTGTTTAAAGCTGTTGTCTAATATACTGTAAGCAGTAAATATCTCAATGAACAATTTCAGTGAGGGAAGAAAGGGTAAAACCTAAATTTGGTTGGAAGAGAGAGATTTATTTCACTACCATAGTTTCTCAATAGAAACAGTTGTTGGTTTGATTGCCTGTCACAGTTGTTTTTCTAAAATTAGCGTTAGAGGAAGATGTCCATTGCAGCATTGTTTATGAAAGATTTCCCCAGATAGGGATTGGTTAAATAAATTATGGCCCTTTAATACCCTGGAATGCTATGCAGAAATAACAATAATGTTGTCAAATGTATTTGACATAATAATGTTCTTGTTATGTGGGACAAGTAGGTCATAAAGGAGTATATGAATAAAATATGTACCTACATACACAGGAGGTGAGAAAACACAATGGTAGGCTATATAGCACCATAGAAGTAGATGTTTGTAACTGGCTGGGGGGTTTACCAGTGATCCTTATTTACATTTTGTTTATGTCAATATTCTATTTTACTTGCCGTGGTAGGCATGAGCATTTATTACTTGTTTATTAAAGCAAATAAATAAATAAAAATTAATGCCCCCACTATTTCCACAGCAATTTAAACATTATTTGCAGGAATGATTACTGTCCTTTTGCTCAGACAGGCAGCTCAACTGGCATGTCTGTATCTAAACACTGTCAGGATTTTATGCTTTTCAAGCGGCCCTTAGGGTCCCTTTTTCTTGAAGTGTACTCCTTTTTTGCCTCTTAGTTTGGCTTCCACTCTTATTGCTGGAAGCTCAAGTCATAGTTTATCATCACTTTCTGTCATTTTAACTATTATTATGTTTTTTGTCATTAAGTGATCTGAGTCTGTGATCTTTCAGGAAAAAAAAGGTTCATTCATTCACTCACCCATCGAGTGAGTTCCTGATATGTGCAGGGCACTGTGGTAGAGATGATGGGACATAACACTAAGTCTAAGAAGGGAGATAACTATGCGGATAATTATGATGAAGGTGAATGTTTACTAAGCATACAAATGAAGTTTTAAAACGGCATAAAGTTGCCATCAAGTCGATTCCAAATCATGGCGACCCCGTGTGTTTCAGAGGAGAACTGTGCTCCACAGGGTTTTCAGTGGCTGATTTTTCAGAAGTAGAAAACCAGACCTTTCTTCCAAGGTACCGCTGTGTAGATTTGAACTGCCAGTTATTAGCTGAGCATTTCACAGTTTGTGTTACAAGGGACTTCTTAGAACAGCATTAGTTTACAACAAATGGGGCTGGGGGCTGGAATATATGTGAAAAATGAACCTAGGGTTTTGTACCTTATACAAAAATTAAATCAATATAGATCATAATATAGATGAGGAATAAGAAAAGTTGTTTTTTGATATTACTACCAAGGAAAACCCTGGTAGGCACCAGTGCTTTGGCAACTAATAACAAATAAAAGAAAAAAATAAAATGGTAAACACAGGGAGGAAGTGCAAAGAGGTGTTACTTTGTGAGGATTACAATCCATGTCACAAAACAAAATGCATGAATTGTTGAATGGAAAACCAATTTGCTCTGTAAACTTTCACCCAAATCACAATTAAAACAGAAAACCGAAATAACACCTCACCCCACACTGATAATCTCTGCTACCCTGTCCAACGACTGATGTATTTCTGCAGCCTTCCAAAGGAGCTTTGTATAGGCATACCTCATTTTATTGTGCTTTGCAGATACTGCTTTTTTTTTTTTCTTAACAAATTGAAGGTTTATGGCAATACTGTGTTGAGCAACTCTGTAACTCTGTTGTACCACTTTTTCCAACAGCATGTGCTCACTTTGTATCTCTGTGAGATTTTGGTAATTCTAAAGTATTTCAGACATTTTCATATTGGTGCACACTTAATAGATTACAGTGTAGTATAAACATACATTTTATATGCACTGGGAAACCAAAAAAATGTGTGACTCGCTTTATTTAAAAAAAAAAAATTATTGTGATTTGAGTGAAAGATTACAGAGCAAATTGGTTTTCCATTCAACTCTTCATACATATTTCTTCCCATTTCCTCCCTGTGTTTCCCATTTCCGTTCATTCTTCTTTTCTATCCATTCATGTTTTCTGAGCTTTATCCCTGGGCAAATTCTGCCCTTTTGATCTCTCATAGTTGATTGTTTTAAGTAGTATGTACCTGACTGGTGCTATTGTTGACTCCATGGGTCTATCATGTGGCTGAAGGTGGAGCCGTGGGAGTGGGTTCATTTCCAGGCTTGAAGGGTGCCTGGGCATAGGCTCAGGCTCCATCAATCTGTCTGACCAGTGAGCCTGATCTTTTTTTTTTTTTTTTAAATGATTTTTGAGTTTGTTGCACATTTTTCTCTCACTTTGTCCATGACCTTTTATTGTGATCCCTTTCAGAGTGGTCATCAGTGGTAGCTGGACACCATCTCAGTTCTTCTGGTGTCAGGGTTGTGGAGGCTGAGATTCATGTGGTCCACTAGTCCCTTGGACTAATTGTTTCTGTGCATCTTTCATTTTCTTCACTATTTTTTTTTTTCACTCTGGATGAGGAGAGACCAATAGTTGCAACTTAGGTGGTCCCTCACAAGCTTATAAGACTCAAGTAGCTACTGACCAAAGTAGGTTGTAGAACATTGTCTTTGTGGACTGTGTTATGCCTGTTGACCTAGATGTCCCTCAAGACTGTGGTACTGAGCCTCCAAACCCAGTGACTCATTTATTGAGGTGTTTGATTATGGCCATGAAATTTTCATAACTTTGCCTCCTGTTTGCTTTACCATATATATGGATATTTTTACAGCACATACAATTACGTATGTAAAAATATCATCTACCAAATCTATATATGGTTGTGGGAATAGTCCTGTTTGTCCAGCCATACTTGATAATCTTGCCTGTCTACCTATGAACCTACCTGTAGAGTCATACTTACTACTCCTAGTGCAGGATCATGTATGTAGTAACATCTCCCTTTGTCATCTATAACTCTTGTGCATCTGTGTCATCTGTTTTCTTAGTGATGTTGTGCTGGTCATCCACTTTTTGTATATTACCTTTCCCTGCATCCAAAATAATATGTGTCTCTTATCTAGTTAGTGATTTTCCCTCCTTTCCCTTCTCATCCCTGGTAACTATGAAGAATGCTTCTTGACCTTTCCTTGACTTTTTATAATATTGGGCTCATATAATATTTATCCTTTTATTAATAACTTATTTCGCTAGGCTGATGTCCTCCAGGTTCATCCACATTATGAGATCTTTGCAGATTCTCTGTTATTCCTTAATGTTGCATAGTATTCCATTATGTGTTTGTACCATAGTTTGGTTATCTATTCATCCATTGGTGAGAACTTAGTTAATTTCCATCACTTTGCTATTGTGAATAGTGCTGTGATAACATGGGTGTGCATATAGCTATTCATGTCTTGACTCTCATTTCTTTAGAATATACATCTAGTAGTGGGATTACTGGATCAAATGATATTTCTATTTCTTACTTTTTAAGGAAGCACCATACCATTTTCCACAGTGGTTATGCCATTTTATAGTCCCATCAGCAGTGTATGAGAGTTCTAGTCTCTGCACACCCCCACCGGCATTTGTTGTTTTCTGTCTTGTTGAACTTTGCTATTACTGCTGAAGTGAGATGACATCTCATTGTTGTTTTGATTTGTATCTCTCTAAATGGCTAATGATTGTGAGCATTTCTTCATGTGTTTGTTGGCTGCCTGAATGTCTTCTTAGGTGAAGTATCTGTTCATGTCCTTCACCTATTTACTAATCGTATCATGTGACTCACTTTATTGTGATACTAGCTTTCTTGTCGTAGTCTGGAACTGAACTTGCAATATCTCTGAGGTATGCCTGTATAACAAACATGTGCATTGAGACATTTCATGAGAGCAGAATTGACTTTGCCTGGAGTCACAATAGAAGACTTCCATGCCCGTGTGATACATCATTCTCCTGCTGCCTGCTAGCTCTCTTCCTTGTTTCCTCTCATCCCTTTCCTTGGAGTCATTGCTCATCCTTTGGGTCTACTTGCTGATGCAGCTTGTGGTGTAGTTAACGTTATGTGTTAAGTTGTCTGGGCCTGGTTTTGAGTGGCTGGGCAGCTGCATGTAGTTATTCCCCATGATAAAACTGGTAATCAACTCCATGGTGGAATCTACTGGAGGACCTGAGTAGCTGCCTTAGGGTCTGCTCCCAGTGTATGAGAAGATTTAGGAATGGTCTGTAGCTTTTGGCATGCTTGAATCCTGCATGTAGCCAAGTCATTGTTCATCAGCCGGCTGATTCTGGGACTCTTACTGGACTTGAATCAGTGGTCTGCCATGTGGTTTGTTAATATCAGGACTGTGCCTTTTTCCTTGTCAACCTTGGGTTTGTCAGCCTCAGCAGCCAGGAGCTGCCTGAGGGAAGAAAGCCTCCAGCTTTAGTGAGCTGGGAGTAGGAAGCAGAGCTGAAGCCCAAGGTGGAGGGGCTTTCACCCAGCCCCTAGAGCATGGCACTTTGAACTTGGACTTCTAGCCTCCAAAACTATAAGAGTATAAACTTCCGTTTGTTAAAGCCATCACATTTGTGGTATTTTCTGTTAAAATGGCACAAAATAACCAAAACTCAGCTGTCATGTGAGGAGAGAGTATGGAGTGGGCAAAAGGAAAAAAAATACAGGAGAAGAAACCTTGCCTGTGTACATGAATATGTGGTGTGGGCACTTGTTTTCCGTGCTTCCCTCTAAGTCCTTCTGTCAAGTCTCAAAAGTAATAGCAGTATGACTATCTGGGCTTTGGTGATTTCAAACTTCTTCTGCTAATCCAATTTTCTCTCCCTCAAAGCAGCTCATGTGGAATTTCTAGTGCAGAGTGGTGTTAGTTTAGGGGAAAAAAAAAGTCCAGCTAGTGAATGGAGCTGGAAATTGCCTGGGCTGAAGGGGTGATGAAGGCAGTAGGCCTCTTGTGGAGCAAGGAGATCTTAATTTCTTGTCAAGTGGCTAGTGGCCTTGGTTGTCATATCTTCACTTTGTGAATATGAGACTTGAAAAGCAAAGAGAGCTTATGGTCTTTTCTTTCACTTCTGAGTGAGAATTGTACCAGTTCTTTGCCTTGTTTCCACTTTTTTAGTTTCTTCATCTGTCTATCCATTCTCATCCATCTACTCATCAGCAAATCTTTTGGGAAAAAACATCCATTTTGTGCCTGGTTGAGTACTGTATGGGATATGAAAATGTGTGGGATGTGAAAGACATAGGAGATAAGCAGTTACAAAGCCCTGGGAGTGTGTGACTGCAGTGGAAAGAGTTGAGGATCTTGAGGGTGTACTGTGAGGGGAGACTTCTCCTGGACTGACGGTTCAAAGAGACCTTTCAGGAGAAAGTGATGCCCAAGGATACCCCTGACTTGTAGGAGACAGGTAGGTGATGGGGGAGTGGGGTATGGAGCAAGGAGAAGCATTCTAGGGCCACTGAGCTTTGTGGGACACCCCCTCCTTGGGTTTAGGGAATGCCTGGGCTTTCACAGCATAGTTCAATATGATTGGAGCAAGAGAGCAAGATGGTGTGATGAGGGGGAGGTTGGTGGGGTTCAGGTGGAGGAAGCCCTGGGGCCAGGTCTGCCTTCATCTGGCCTAGGAAGGAGATGGATTTTTATTTTACAGTGCACAGTCCAGTGGCCAGTGGCCAGGGCTCAGAAAATGCTGGGAAGGTGCTTGAGTTGTTGGGGTAGGAGATGGGTCTGAACTGAACTTACAGGTCAGAATGGTTACAAGTGACATATTTCAGAGAAATCTAGGGTGGAAGGTAGAACCAACCAGAACTTTTTCAGCAGATTTCTTTGGCATCCTTCCTTTCCCTCCCTTTCCTTTCCTTCCTCCTCAGCTGCCCCAAGGCAGCAGGGTCATAGGAAGGCACAACTGGACTTTTTGTTTTCTCATTTCAACCCTGGTCTGTTGGAGAGTGAATCTTACTAAAAGAAGATAGATGAGTTTGGCCACAGGGAGTTCTGCATTTCCCAGGACAACGTTTGTCTTTATTTCTAATCATCAAAACAGCATTTAAGCGAGGACAGGGATCTGTGCATGCTTTTATTCACTGTGTTTTCCAATTGCTCACATTATCCTCTAATAACGGGATGTGGACACGATATGATATAGAGGCCACCGGGCTGCAGAGCAGTCATTAGCTCTCCCTCAAAAATAAAAAGAGAGGCAGCCATTTGAATAATGATCCCTGGCTGTTTTCTTTGTACATGAGCCATTTCCTTAATTAGGTTTCAGGCTTCATCTCTCTTGTTTTTAACTAAAAAGCCAAGTGAGAGAGAGAGAGACAAATTGCATTGTAGGGAAAAGGAAGAGAAATATGTTCCACGCAAAGTAGCTGGCAAATGTGTGAAATGGGAGATCAGTGGCTGTCCCAGTGTTGACGCCAACACCGGCAGAGCTGGCCTTGTGTCTCAGCTGAATTCAGCATCTTTGGAGGTCAGGGAGACCTTCCTGCCCCCTCAGGGAGTACCGCCCCTGATTCCTATTTAGAATTTTTGACCCAAGTCTCAGAATTTGTCTCTAGGGATATCTTTTATGTTACTCTATCTTGTAATGACCTTGGCAGTGTATCTGTTAAACAGGCAAGCTTTGGAGTCAGACAGGCTGGGTTCAAATCCTACCATGCTATGAGCCAACTCTTTCACCTTGGACAAATCATGGCACCCCTTGTTAGCCCAGGTTTTTCTCTGGCAAAGTGGGGGTGATAATGGTATCTATTTTACAGGGTGGTTGTAGGATTACTTACTTATGTTTTCTTTGAAGTACTTAGAGCAGCACCTGGGACAGGGTTGGGGCCGATTGATTACCCAATAAGGGTTGTAGCTGTTGAGGTTATTATTGTTATTATTGGTAGCCTCTGAGGGAGTAGAGAGTTCAGGACAGATGCAGTATTGTTCTTTTACAACTGGGTCTGTAGTCTGGGAAAGTGAATTGTCATCTCAGAGCCATAAATTACAGAGGACTTTGACAACCTCATTTATTTCTCCCTAGAATTTCCTGTTTTCTCACCTGTTGTTTTTAATTTCTTAGCTCCCTGAGATGGTAAAGGCGGTGTCATATTTTCATTCTGCTTAACATGGTAGGAAATAAGTGTGAATTTAGACTGATGCCTTGGTCCAAAAGTACTAACTTCTCAAATCACATGTACCACATGTATTAATGTTGGATGTTTCAATAATAATAATAATATTAATAATAATAATAATAAGTGGGCCAAATGGGAGCACTAAATAGATTTCCTGACCTGCCTGGGCAGGAATTATTCTTATTCCCTCAGTGAGCCTTCCTGACTCCCCCCATTTCTAGATGCATCTGGATTGTAGAAATGAAATCTTCAGTCTTTTCAGTATTTGGTTTGATGTTCCAGTTTTTGCCTTTTGCTTTCCTTTTTCTGGTTAACCTTATTTAGCCCACCATTCACTATGTTTAAAGAAAGATGAATGAACTAAAGGAAGTGTGGTGATAACAAAGGAATGGAACAGCTGAAAATGCAATCAATTAATTAAGGAGACCTCAGAACACAAAATGAATGCCAGAAAAGACAGATATATTCAGTGCTCATTTTATTAAGTGCAATTCACCTTGAGTTCAGAGAAAGGGAACTTTTTTAGTAAAGAATAAGTGACAAGATTTGAAGAGAGTCCCCCAGGGAAAGAGAATTAACAAAAGGAGACATTATAGAATGAAATAGAAGTGAATTAACAAATTGATTTTCTGTAAGGGTTAGAAGACACAAGATTTATTTGGAAGATAAATATTTGGTAATTGAAAACTGTAAGCCTTTTGTTGCTGGTTTTCACCCAGTGAAAGTATGCCTGCAGTGAAGATGTTATGGCTGATGAACAAGGGACAGTACAGACCCTGTAAAAAGCCTGCTAGACCTCTTCCTCTCTCAGCATTTGTGGCTGCATGTCTCAGATGCATTTTTTCCTACTTTAATCATTCAAAAGATCCTCTAATCAAAGGAGTTAGTTTAAAACTTAATGAGAATAATTTAGAACCAGAAGCACAAACCATTTTTTAACAGTGAAATTTCTTTTAATAAAAGCCTTTCATTGGATTTTTGTTAATTTTCCCTTTTATGTCCCTGCCCTCTCCCTGAGTTCTGTGAAAGCATTTCTGTTGGTTTCAGAGGAGTGTCCTGGGACTCATCTGGTGTTGACAGCAGAACATGGCAGTTTACTTGATGGAGGTTTTATAGGATGTGATGCCCTGTCACCCGGTGATGGACTTGATGTAGGAAGTGCCATGAGTAATCTCTGCCACGTGGTCCACTCTCTGAAATGGCTCCTGCTGGATTCTTGTATCTGACCCTTCCAGAGAATGTTGGGTTGGATTGTTTGACTCATTAATTCACAAAGGATTATTGATTTTCTGATGATGTATAGCTTCTTGACCTTTAGGATACAGATTGTGCTGCTGAACAGAGATGGGGTAGAGGTTTGTAGAAGACATGAGTGACCATGTGCATTGGCCCCTGACTTAATTCTAACATCCCCCATTATTTTTTATTCATGCTTCTTCCAGCCTCTTTCTTTCTATTAGTAAAGGACATGAATATATGATTATATATTTGGCTTTTGAATATATTACTTTCTTGGTACAAGTGTGATCAATAATGTCATTATCACCAGTTCTTATTTTGGATGTTCTAGTGGGTGATTGGATATCTTTAAGCTGTAATTATGTGTTTTCAGAAATAGAGAAAAGAGAAAAGGAAACATATTTGGAAAACAGATACAATCATTTGAATAGCAAGATGTTTAATATAATTAAAATTGTGAAGCTACTCTGTCTCTTAGTTAGGCCTTTCCTAACAAAACTTGATCATTCTATCCATTGAAATAGTTGTTCATTTCCTACATTCACTTGTTCTGCTTTCCGTTTTTCCCAAACCTTACCCTTTTCTACCCTACAAAACATAGTGTGCACATGTGTGTGTGTGCTCACACTGATACACACACACACTCACCAGTGGTCAGGGAAGGGGAGGGAAGGGGCAGAGGAAGAAGAGTAGATTCCTTGCATGTGTATTGCTTTTGGATCAACCTGTGTTTAGAAATGATGAGTCAAATAACTCAAGCAGACATGTGTCTCCCACCTGACCATTGCTTCAAATTCCTTGGGTGGATTTGATGTACGTTACAAAGTTTGTAATTTAAGAGCGGAAAGAAAATATTTTTCTGAAATTGAACTGCAAAAGCCCATGAAAGAAATATGCAGGCAACTTTTACAGTGGCTGTCTCATTTTGTCATTTTTTTTGATTCTCAACCTATCACTTATAAGTTAGCATTGACATCTAACTGCACCAAACTCAGATTTACCAAAAACCCTTAGTATTATATTCAATTTTGTGCCAAAGCTGTGTACTTGATCAACAAATTCTCCTCTCACTGGTAAAATCTTTCAGTCAAGGCTTCTAGCCTTACAATTTCTCTGCTGAGAATAATTCCAACATCTCTCAGGTGCAGTAAAATTGATGTGCAGCCTCTGGTAGTGGTAAATCTCTGTGTGCGAGCTAAGGAATGGGGGTGTGGAATTGGTCGGTATAGCTCATGAATCTATTTTTAAAATAACTTTAGTTTGTGGAGAGGGCTCTATACCATGTCTTTCAGGTATTTGAAAGGTAGTGTTTTTTAGCTGAACGCATTTCTCAGAATATTATTGAGTGTCCAGGGAGAAAATTCCAAATGATTACAAGTACAAAATGTAAAGAACACTTGGCAGATCTTCTGATTCTTGATACTGAGTTCATTTGTCCAGGCTGTTTGCCAAGTGCATCACTGAAACTGACTGTGCAGTTTTCATCCACATATACTTGTGCTGCTTACTGGGACCTTCTAATTGTCTGTGAGTACTTCTGCTCAAAATGAAAACTACTTTTCACAAAATCTAATTAGACTTTTGGAAACAATGCCCACTTTGGCCACCTTCAGAATGGATTGTCTTTTTATGGCTGATATCACCCTCTTCTGCCTTTCTGTTCCTCCTTCCTCCATTTCCTTCCTCTTCCTCCCCTATCCCATTGTACATAGAGACATTTATTTGGGGCTTGGCCCTGGGACCCTTTTCTCTCCTGTCTGTTTTTTTCTCCTCCTTTCTCCCCTGTCATCTGTTATCGTGGGTGATCTCATCCATTTCCAGCACCATCTTTGCTTCACAACCCTCCTAACGTAGGAGTACATATCTTTTTCTTTGCCTATGGTCCCTGCCCTTAGATCTCCCTGTCTTCTCAATTCATCCTTTAAATCTCAGTTGTAACACCAGTTCTTTAGAGAGGCCTTTTCTTATTCTCAATCTAAGTTAGATTAGCCTTGTTGGAATATTTGTCATGGTGTATAATGACATGTGTGTTCTGTTTTTTATTTGGTTAACATCTCTACAATAGATTTTAAGATTTGTGATGGCAGTGAGTGTATCTGTGTGTGTATATACATACATACATATATATATATACATATATATACACACACACACACACATACACATATACATATACATATACATACATACACACATACTGGTTTCCCACATTTATTATGTATTTTTTCGTTTGAAAAATTATTATTATTACTATTTTAGTTGTGATTTGGGTGAAAGTTTACAGAACAAATTTATTTTCCATACGGCAGTTCATATATATTTTGTTTTATGACATTGACTGTAATCCCAATAATTTAACAGCTCTCTTCCCACTTCCTTCCTGTGATTACCTTTTCCCTTCTTCTGTGTGCATTCCTGCCATCTGAGGTATCTTCCTGTGCAAATGCTGCCCTACTGATCTCTCATGGATGTTTGTTCTAAGGAGTGCCCCTCTCTGATGTAAATGTTCACCTTGTATGCCTGTTTGGCCTGAAGCTGTGGGAGTGAGTTCAATCGAGAGTATATTGTTTGTGTTCTCTGGAATATTCCCTTCATAAAGCACAGTATTCTGGAACATAGTAGGTATTTAGTAAGTATTTATTGAATAAAACATTAAGCAGTTGACTTGATTCTATATTGTTTACTGATAATGTCATGACCTTGTCAAAGGTCTTCTGATTGTTCTTGGTTTCCTAATGGATGTTGTTAATTCACAATAGTTCTTTGGTTTTATGAACAAGTACATGATTGAAATCTCTCATTTCATTCATCCTCAGAAGTCTCATTTGCTCGCTTATGTATACACTGTGCTATGAAATGTGTCACTGGAGTCATGCATGTTGATGGTGCTTCTGAAGTGTCAATGCATGGCACCCACACCAGGGTCTTACCTCAGTGAGCCTGTTTTTTCACCTGTTATTTTACTCAGCATAATATCCTCCAGATTAATCAATGTTCTAAGATGTTTCATGGACTCACATTATTATTTATCATTGCTTAGTATTCCATTGGGAGCTCTGGTAGCATAGTGGCTAAGACACTTGCCTGCTAACCAGACGGCTGGCGGTTCAAACCCACCAGGCACTCCTCGGAAGGAAGGTCGGGCAGTCCTACTTCCATAGTGATACCGCCTTGGAAACCCAAGGAGGGGTCGCTGTGTGTCGGGTTTGACTCGACGGCACATAATAACAACAACAACAGTATTCCATTGTAATTCATGTCTTGAGCCTAAACTTCCTGAGTTGGTTACTATTCCCTTTGAGGATTGTGAGACATTTATTATGTTTTTATATTGATGCTCCCTAAAGTTTTTTTAATTTGACACTTTATATATTTTTAATCACACAAATAATACATGAATATATATTCTTTTTGAAGAATCCTCTGGCAGTGTAGTGCCTAAGGCATTTGACTGCTAACCAGAAGGCTGGCAGTTCAAACCCACTAGCCACTCCTCGAAAGGAAGGTTGGGCAATCCAGTTCCATAGTGATACTGCCTCGGAAACCCAAGGGGGAGGGTCACTATGAGTCAGGTCCGACTTGACAGCAGTGGGTTAATAAATCAGTAGCATATAGTTGAAAATGTATAGGTTTCATTAATTCTGCTTTAACACCCTGGGCAAATATAACTATTGTTCCAAGTTTAGTGTGTACTCTTCCCTGATCAATTTGAGAAATTGTTTATTGACAGAGCAGCCAGAGAAACTCTTACACTATAATCTGTACTTACATAGACAGCAAAACCATCTGATAGAAGAATTAATTGTTGCAGGAAATATCCACAACTTAACATTTAACTTGATGTACATAAACTTTGAATAGTATCACAAATATATACTGATGTTCAGATAGTATGTGTGATGTTGTTGTTGTTGTTGTGTGCCGTCGAGTCGGCCCCGACTCATAGCGACCCCTCCTTGGGTTTCCGAGGCAGTATCACTACGGAAGTAGGATTGCCCAACCTTCCTTCCGAGGAGTGGCTGGTGGGTTTGAACCGCCAGCCTTCTGGTTAGCAGTCAAGTGCTTTAGCCACTATGCTACCAGAGCTCCTAGTATGTGTGATGGAGACCAGCAATCTTCAATAGATGCTGTTTATCCTGACATTGCACATTTATTGCAGGTAGATCCCTATTCCTATTCACACATAAGGTGACCCTTTCTGTGTCTTCCTGATGTTCTTGGATCTTGGATAGTGCACAGGGGTGCTTTACATGGTGTCCACAGCTGTGAAGAGCTTTCAGAGGGCTATGAACATGGGGAAAAAATTACATCTTTTCTTTATACTAACCTCTAGCTGAAATTTATTATTTCCTTAACTTAAAAATGTAGATCAAAAGCCATAGCAGTGCTTGTGACTTTGTCATCAATAGAAATCACGGATATTTTCATGTGGGATCATAGGAATGCAGATACTTCTGGTAGCACCGTAACTAAGGCATCTGACTGCTAACCAGAAGGTTGGTGGTTCAAACCCACCAGCCACTCCGTGGAAGCAAGACTGGGCAATCTACTTCTGCAAAGATTTACTGCTTTGGAAACCCAATGAGGCTGACATGACTCACCAAGGTTCTCCTCACACTGGAGGGTTCTATGGACATGCAGGGGCTCAGAACTGAGGCTGCTTTATGCTGTGGCACTGAAGTGTGAACAAAAACACTTTACATCTCACATATTTGGGGTTTCCACTCACAGAAACAATACCCTTAAGTTGAGGAATCCAGGGAGGTTGAGGGAAATCCATACATACTTAAGATAGGATTATTTGCAATCATGGTTTGAAGAATTCTAGAAGTCTATGGAAAGTTAACTAATGTTTGTCTGTCTCTCTCTCACATACACATAAATGTACAAATATACGCACATAAAATCGCTATGCTACCTATATTTTTCTTCTAACATACGTTTAGAAAAATATAAGAAAATTAATCACTATATCTACATTGTTCTTATTGCCATGCTATGATATGCTGCTGGATGGTTTTTTTAGGGGAGGGTGCAATGCCCTGGGTTGCTCTGGCATCTTCCAAATCCAATGGACTCTGTCTCAGAATGATGTTTTTAAACACAAAAAAGAAAATATATAGGGTTATAAACCAAAAACCCAGACCCACTGCCATTGAGTTGATTCTGACTCATAGTGACCCCTCCTTGGGTTTCCGAGGCGGTATCATACGGAAATAGATTGCCCAATCTTCCTTCCAAGGAGTGGCTGGTGGGTTTGAACTGCCAGCCTTCTGGTTAGCAGTCAAGTGCCTTAGGCACTATGCTACTACCAGATACATACAATAGAATATTATTCTGCCATAGAAAGAAATGAAGTCCCAATACTTGCCACAGAATGGATGAACCTGGAAAACATTGTGCTGAATGAAGTCAGTCAGTTACAAAAGGACAAATACTGTGTGATCCCACTTATGTAAAATATCTAGAACAGGCAAAAGCATGGAGAACAAAATTTGTTAGTGGTTTCCAGAGATGGGAGGGAGAAGGAAAGAGGGAAGCATTACATAAGGGACACGAGTTTTGTTAATGGTGATGGAAAATTTGGGAAAAGGATGGGGATGATGGTTGTGGTAAACCACAACATAATGAATGTCATTAATGTCACTAAATTGTACATGTTAAAAATGTTGAAATGGCAAATTTTACACACACAGAAAGCAAAGAGAAAGATGAATGAGGAAGATGCTGAGATGTTTTGTATCTGGATTCCAGAATGTTAAAAGAAGTGGATGCAGGGAGAGATTGCACATTAAAACAAAAGAAAAACATAGATTTCTGGCTTCTCACCATATTGAAGATTGGGTAACCCTAGGTTACTCACCCCACAAAAATCAGCAGAAACTGAAAAGTGACCCCCATTTTAGGATGAGACAGAGGCTCTGCTGTTTGCCACGAGCTCCAGCTTGGCTGGATTCTCTCACTGACATGACTGTCTGGCTGAGTTGATGGCTTCTGGAATGGATTGTTTCCAGGTTCTTTTAAGATTCTAACACTGTGATTTTAAAGATACTATTCCAATACTGTGATTTTAAAGATACTAGGGAAATGTCCTGTGAGCTGGACTTGATGAAGTATGCCAGGAACTCATTTGATTCTGAAGTTGGTGACACCTACATGCTTTCTTTAGCCTTTTTTTTTTTAAGTTGTTGTTGTTGTTGTTATGTGCTGTCGAGTCAAACCCGACTCATAGCGACCCCTCCTTGGGTTTCTGAGGCAGTATCACTACGGAAGTAGGATTGCCCGACCTTCCTTCCGAGGAGTGGCTGGTGGGTTTGGACTGCCAGCCATCTGGTTAGCAGGCAAGTGTCTTGGCCACTATGCTACCAGAGCTCCCTTTTTAAGTTGAGGTGATATTAAAAAATCAAACATTTTCAAGTATAGAATTTAGTGGCATTTTGTACATTCATAGTGTTGTGTGTGCATCTGTTACCTCTACGAGTTCCAAATTATTTTCGCCACCTGAAAAGAAAACTCTCTAACTGTTAAACAGTTATTCCCCATAACTGGAATCATACAATATGTGATCTTTTTGTGTCTGGTTCCTTTCACTTAGCATAATGTTTTTGGTCTTCATCATTTTGTAGTAGGTATCAGTGCTTCATTCCTTTTTATGGCCGAATAATACATCACTATGGGGACATAACACATTTTTTTATCCATTTTGTTTGACGGAATTTTAGGTTGTTTCTACCGCTGGTCTCTTATGAATAGTGCTGCTATGAACATGCATGTACATGCATTTGAGTAGCCATTTTCAGTTATTTGGAGTACAATATTCAGGATTGGAATTGCTGGAGCCCTGAATGCACAGTGGTTAAGCAGTTGGCTGGTAATCGAAACGTGGTTTGAACTCACTATCCGTTCCATGGGAGAAAGGTGAAGCAGTCTGATTCTGTAAAGATTTACAGCCTTGGAAACTCTATGGGTCAGTTCTCTGTCCTGTAGGGTTGCTATGAGTTGGAATCAACTCAGTGGGTTTAGTTCTTGGTTTTTACAGTAATTCTACATTTAACTTTGTGAGGAACCTGACACCTAAGGTTTTATAGGGCTCAGATCATGTTTTTCCATCTTAGCACAGGGGGAGGCTCTGATGTAATCTCTGTACTTTTTGGTACTGTTTATGGTAGATAAAATAGGAGTGGGTCCTGCTGCAAACTCCCAGAGCACCTGGGGGTCCCTCTGGGTTAATGTGAGGCTAAGAGATATTTCACTTCAGAATGCTGATGTTGTGGATCACATAGCTTAGCTTCTGATACCAGCTGTAGGGAATTCTGTTATCAGAATGTCCTCGACCTTTTTACAAAGGAAGCTTTCTGGCATGAAAAGGGAGACTCTGTCTTGTCTCTTCCTTTCATCAAGCGGGAGGGCGGGTTGAGAGCAGTTTTTTAAGCATGATCTCACCATGGTTCTCTGTGTTCCCCAAGGAAAGCAAGAATTCAGCTGTGCCATAAATTAGTATCTGTGAATTCAGTTTGGCATTGATGGAGTTAAAAATTCTTTCAGATGCAGGGTCCTAACACACATTCTGGCTTTTGGCTTTGTAACTACAGAAACCACTTGAGCAGTTGCAAATAGTATTAGCTCTAAGCTTGTTACAGATCTTGCAGACTCATTCACTGATTGTCTTCGATTGCCAGGACATCTTGGATATAGAATTAAAAAGACTTTAGTTAAGCCAATTAAATTTTGTGGTGCCTGGGCAACTGATATCTTATGCTAGAGAAGGTCATAGATGTTATTCAAATAGCAGTTTTATTTGAGGTGGGATTAAGGAAATGGAGAAAAGGTCTAAGGATTGTTTATAATGTGTTCATCTTTGCGTTAAAGTATCTTGGCCTTTAACATATGAGTCTGACCATCATTACACATACAAGTGATTGGGTCATATGATCTTTTCTGGAGATTGTGACTTGATTGTGCCAGCTCTAAAGTATCTGTTTTGCAGTTTGTTCCCAGCCAAGTTTTAATCTGAGGTTTCATCTGTCTACAGTTTATCAAGCTTTTTAACTAAAGTGTGGCAGTTAAGAGCACGGATTTGGCCTTATGCTGCCTGGATTAAAATCCTGGCTCTCAATCAGTGCTTGGACAGCTGACAGAACTCTACTTCCATAGTGTTGACTTAGAGCCTGCAAACAGTTTTCCCATCCCAAACTTCCATTTCCCAGGCACTGGGCTGGGTCAAAGGAGCCGTGGTGATGCAGTGGTTAATCAGGAGCTCAGCTGCTAACCAAAAGTTTGGTGGTTCAAACCTACCAGCAGCTCTGTGGGAGAAGGATGTGGTGGTCTGCTTCCATACAGATTTACAACCATGGAAACCCTATGGGGCAATTCTACTCAGTCCAAAACGTTGTTGTGAGTTGGAATCTATTTGACAGCAGTGGGTTTGGTTTTTTGGGTTCTGGGTAGGGTTATGTGGCCACGTACTGCCAGTGGAATGTGAGCAGAGCTGATGAATGTCACTTCCAAGCTAAGGAGTTCCAGAGGCACACTTTCTTTCCCCATCAGCCAAACGTAGAGGTCTCCAAGGCCTGAGGGGAGAACAGAGACAAATGATAAAGAGGATCCTGTGTCCCTGAATCACTGTGTGAAGGCTGTCTTATGACAAGAATCTCCTCATAGACAGTTACATGAAGAAGAAATAAACATAGATTGTGCTAAGCCACTGAGGTTTTGGGATATTTTTTATTACAGTAACTAGTGTTCCCTTAGGAGCTCGGGTGGTACAGTGCCTAAGGCATTTGATTGCTAACCAGAAGGCTGACAGTTCAAGCCCATCAGACACTCCTCAGAAGGAAGATTGGGCAATCTACTTCTGTAGTGATAGTGCCTCGGAAACCCAAGGAGGGGTCACTATGAGTTGGAATTGACTTGACGGCAGTGAGTTTGGTTTAGAGTGTTCCCTTAGTATAACCACTTATTAGTTGTGTAATCTTGGGCAAGTTATTTACTCTCTGCCTCCATTCCTTAACCTGTAGAATGGGATACTAATATCTACCAGACCCAACCCCCCATCCCACTGCCATCGAGTCGCTTCTGATTCATAACAACCCTATAAGATTGAGTAGAACTGCCTCATAGGGCTTCCAAGACTGTAAATCTTCCCGGAAGCAGACTGCCTCATCTTTCTCCCATGGAGTGGCTGGTGGGTTCAAACTGCTGACCTTTTTGGTTAGCTGCCAAATGTCTTCACCAAGGCAGCACCACAACTCTTTACCCAACCTAAAGTGCTCTATAAATGATCGTTGCTGTTATTAGTATTAGGAGCTCTGGTGGTATAGTAGTTAAAGCAGTTGGCTACTTTGAATTGGTTTGAATTGACCAGCTGCTCCTTGGAAGAAAGATGGGTCTGTCTGCTTCTGTAAAGATTTACAGCCTTGGAAATGCCACAGGGATTGCTATGACTTAGACTAGACTAGATGGCAGTGAGTTTTTTTTTTTTTTTTTTTCCCAGCAGTACAGAAACCTTTCCCAGACAGCA
>NW_006921628.1:1655626-1665771 GCF_000298275.1 Orycteropus afer afer
AGAAGGCTGGCGGTTCAAACCCACCAGCCACTCCTCAGAAGGAAGGTTGGGCATTCCTACTTCCGTAGTGATACTGCCTCGGAAACCCAAGGAGGGGTCCTATGAGTCAGGGCCGACTCGATGGCAAACAACAACAACATTATCCTTGAACAGGGAGGATGAATTCTTTTAAATTAGAACATCAGTAAACTGAACTTTGAAAAAGTAGGCTACAGAATCCAATCTGTATCAAGAAGTTCAGGTTTTGGAAATTCATAGTTAATTATTTTCAGTTTGACTGTAGTTACATTTGTTAGAATACATAAAACACACTCATAAATGCATACAATGAAATTTTTTTCTCTAGTACATATGGGCCCATAATCATTATGTTGGCTTTTGGCATTGTGAGGATATATGTATAATATAAATATGCTCATTTTGAGCCTTGGATCCTCATGCTGTAATCCAGAAAAAGGCCCAGAGATTTTTCATAAGCATTGAGACCATTTAGTTTTGTTCCATAGACAGATGAATTGTGGAGTTTCAAAGCTGTATGTTATGACTTCATGGGGAGAGGGTGGCAATGATAGTTGTGTCAAAAGCTGGTTTAGGAGTTTGCCTCTGACTTAATTTCCCTGATATCAAACAGGACTCTCATGCAGCATTATCACTCAGTTTTATCAACACTCAGCTAAATGCATCAGTGGCATCTGTCCAGTTGGTGGTGTTGAACAGTAGAAGCTTATAAGAGTTTTATCAAAATTTGAAGGGGGTGAAACAAAGTATTGACAGTAAAACAGGGAGAGGAGAGATAACCAGCTCTTGTTTTTTTTTTTTTTTTTTAAATTCAGGACCTGACAATGTGAAGGTAGTAGAAGTCTGTTAGACACCACCCATTGCTGGGACAGCTACTCTGAAAAGCAGCTTCCTTGGCACTCTGACTGAGTAGGCCATGTAAACTATCAGCCTGGGCCTGGGGACATTAGGCTAGGGATCCTGAAAATTCTCCCTGTGTCAGTGGTCTCTTGAGATGAGTGCCAGAAGAGCACTTTGAGAAGTCATTTAGACCACACTGCTCTCATATCTCTGGTGTCACAGTGGTTAAAGCATTCAGCTGATAACCAAAAAGTCAGCTGTTATAACTCACCGCTCTATGGGAAAAAAAATGAAGCAGTTTGCTTCCATAAAGATTTATAGCTTTGGAAACCCAGTAGGGCACTTCTACCATGTCCTAGAGGGTCTCTGTGAGTTGGAATCAACTTGATGGCAGTGGGTTTTCTTGGTTTGGGTTACTCCTTCCCTACTAAGTGCAAGTTCTTAAAAATATGATGAGGTAACTCTTCTGCCTCAGTTGTGGTCCATTTCCATATATATATCACTCCACAGAGCAAGAAATATTTACAGGTGTGCCAAAGGGGCAAGGAGGTCACATCTTCTGACCTCCTCTAACCCCACAAGAGGAGGACAGAATCACCATCAGTAGCCCAAGGCCTATCCCTGTGAGGCCAGACATGCCACTCTCCCTCCAGCCCTTTCACCAACCCTGACACCAACTGTTCTCCCACAGCACTCACTACCTCTCTGCTGGGTTCAATAATTCCCTGCAGCGGCCACATAGAATTCACAGATTATGGGGTTTATTAAGGAAGCTGTTGTTGTTGTTGTTGTTTACTGTCGAGTCACACCTGACTCATAGTGACCCCTCCTTGGGTTTCCGAGGCAGTATCACTACGGAAGTAGGATTGCCCAACCTTCCTTCCGAGGAAGCAGCAGGCTACAATTCAAGTTCAGGAACACACTCAGTCTTTCTCAGCCAGCTGTCTCTCAGCCTACAGTCTCTCTGTCTCTCTCTCAACAGTGCATGTCTCTTGATGTCTTTCTCATAGCAGTGCATGTCTCTCAGTCTCTCTCTCAGCAACACGCATCTCTCATGTCTCTCTCTTAGCAATGCATGTTTCTTGCATCTCTCATCTGACAGTGAGAGTTTCTTTCTGCCTCTAGAAGGGCTCCTTTTAAGGCTGGCAGAGTGGCCAAACTAACCAATCCCAACATCAGAATTCTGTTCACCTGAGAGAGAGCCAACTTCCCAGAAAATTACTTTATGCTGCTCCCAACAGAAATACCCCAGGGGGATAACTTTATCAGGAGCTACTTGGTTGCTCATGGCAAATTCCACCACGGAGTTTACAAAGAATTATGGCTAGAAAAACCATACTGGGTAATTTACTACAACACAAGGTGTTATTCCAGACTCCTCAAGCGACCTTCTTCTGCCACAGCTGTGGAGAAGGTGGAGTTGGGCTGCTCTGGGCCTCCTCTCTGCTTGTTCTTTGGTTTATTGCAATTTAGTGCCCATCCTCTTCCCTCTTCTGTCATTCCTAAACAGGGTCACACTTGAAGGAAATGTGACTTGTCTCATATTCTGATGGTCTTGAGAGAGAAATCCTGCATTCCTTAAAGAAATCAAGCTTTTTACAGGGTTTTCCTGAAAGTTAACTGGATCTAGAAGAATGTGACATTAATAGTTGGTGTTTTTTTTTTTCTGACCTTGGAGACACTTGGTTGCAATACCTGTATGAATCCATTGTACAGTATGTACTTTCCACATTTGAATAGAAAAATACTCTTCTGCCACTGAAAGTACCATGTATTCCATTTGTTTTGTTGTTACGGTTAAGAAGAAGTGTTCCTAACATCAGCTTAAAGGATTTGGAAGTTTATTTACTTGGAAATATAATTGTTTTGGAGTGTTGTGTTTTGAAGTGACACTTGTATATGCAGTAATTGAGTTGAGAGGAATACTAAGTACATTTATGTCATAGTAAGAGAATGACACTGCTTATAACGATAGATCCTAAAGATTGTAGCATCTTGGGTAGCATATCTAAAAATCGTCGTTTCATCTCAGGTTATACACCCTCCTCACCTCCTAGCACACAAATAGAGACTTTTAGCATTCAATCTCTGGCAGAAGACAGTCCTCCCCAAAGAGTTGCCGTTGAAGATCCCTCAGTGCCTTGTGAATGAAGTTTTTAAAAAATGCTGCTGTCCAGAGTTATGTTCAGAGTTTGGTTGGACCATCAGGTTGTGAATGTTGGTTGAGTTTTTCACTGCTACTGAGGTAAGAAAATGACCTTTTATCAGAAGGTATAGAATGAATGGCTGATGTTGGTGGTTTGAGACCACCCAGGCACTCCTTGGAAGAAAGACCTGTTGGATCTACTTCCAAACAGCCAGCCACTGACAATGCAATGGAACACAGTTTAACTCTCACTCATGTAGGGTTGCTGTGAGAACTGACTTGATGACAGCTGGTTTCCCTGATCTTAGCACTGTGCTAAACTGCCTAGTGAGTGGGATACTCATTGCGATTTTAGAAAAACCTCGATGTGCAGAATGGATAGGAGGGAGGCAAAAATGGATGTTTTCAAGAAGTTCAGAGGCTGGAGTGGTCAGGACTTGGGAGATGGCAGTGGGGCGAGACCAGGAAAGTCAGAGAGGTGGGGCTCCCTGAGGGACCTCGAGAGGTCTGATTATCAGACAGAAACAACTTGGACTGGCTGGCTGTGTCACTTGTAGGAAGTAGATAACCTTCCAGGCCTCAGTGTCCTCAGCCAGAACACAAGGGATAATGATGCCTGTCTCCCTAGGCTGCTCTGCAGTTTGATTGGGAGGACGTCTGTGACAGTCGCCAGCACCATGCTTATATATAACAGCCCACCCAAATCCTTAGGGGTACCTTGTCCTTCCCTCTCGGTATTTATTCTACAGAGGACTCTAGTGTGTGTTATGCTTTCATACTCATACCTCCCTGAATTACAGCTTTTAAGGTCACAGACAGATTCCAATAGGGCTGTTGCTGGTGTGGATGCTCTCCATTCTGCTCCTCTCATTCTCTGATCTTCCCCCCTCCCCCGCTTGGTTCGGGAGCCTGAGACTTTTGAGCAACACAGGCTGTGACTTCAGCCAAGGTCAGGGTCTGGGCTGAGCATGGCCTTTTGCAGGAGCACTTCTTAGCATTCATAACACAGAAGGTAAGCAAGGCTAAGAACCTTTTTATTTCCTCTGTCACAAGAGGGCATTGGAAGCTTCCATTCCTTCTCCTGGTGGAATCAGCATTTGGTAAGAAATCCTGTGATGAGCCAAGAACATTTATCATTTGAGAAGGGAGACACAGAAATGCATTATTTCTGCAGCATCTATTTTGCCAGATCATTTCACACAAACACCAGGAAGAGAAAAGCACTACTTCACTGTCAGAACACTTAATGTTGTTCATATATTTTGGGTCATTTTTCTTCCTGCCTACGTGATAACTGCATATCTAGAAGTGAGTCACCTGGAACAGCCCCCAGAGAGGGAGACTTCTGAGCAATCACAATTAATTAGGATAAAAACCAAAAACAGAAGAGGAGATCTGGGTATGCAGAGTGCCAGAAGAAATACCCGCTGCAGATGAAGGAGACAGAAAGTTACGAGTAGCCAAAGAGCTGGTACATTTTTACTTGGCCTCTTGGCTACATTTTCTCACCCAAAGCGGATATGATACAGAATTATAGCTCTATAGCCTACATGATTAAATCAGTACATGAAGAACTACAGAAAGTCTAGGACAGAAGATGGGAAAAGAAGGACCTGCCCATCCCTAAATGAGAATCTGGAGAGCTTGCCTCAAAGCCTGCTTATCCAGTCTTCTCCCAAGCCTCTGGTGCCTTCTTAAAATCTCCTAACTCAGATGCCCCGATAAACCCTGATATTCAGAAGGCAACCTAGGACAGTCCTAGTCCAGAATCCTGAGAAGTAGTTTAGGTAAGAGTAGACGATTTCCCAAGTTCCTGCCTTTAGGTTCAATTTCTTAAGTCTTCCTGGAGATCTACTTCCATATAGATTACAGCCAAGAAAACCTATGGGACATTTCTGCTCTGTCACATGGGGTTGCTGGAAGTCAAAGCCAACTTGATGGCACCCGACAATAACAACATTTATGTTTCCTGATATTCTGAGCTCATAGTGTAAGAAGTAAATTCATTAAACCAGTCATTTAGGTAAGGATTACACCAACACAAACACAAATGAATTTACACTGGAATTACTGCTATTTTCATTAACTCAATAAATATTTAGAAACCACCTTCACATGCCATTCCATGGGTAAATGGTGGCAAGTACATGTAATTCCCTGGGAGTATAAGGAGAAGACTGTCTCTTCCATGTTTGTCTTCTTCCTCTCCTTTTTTTGTATATCTGTTTATACTTACAGGGACCTGGGACCTGGTAGTCCTTTCTGGGAGCTCTGGTGGTGTAGTACCTAAAGCATTTGACTGCTAACCAGCAGGCTGGCAGTTCAAACCCACCAGCTACTCCTCAGAAGGAAGGTTGGGGAATCTACTTCTGTAGTGATTCCACCTTGGAAATCCGAGGAGGGGTCACTATGAGTCAGATCTGACTCAACGGCAGTGTGTTTGGTAGTACTTTTGAAGGAACACTGGTGATGCAATGGTTAAGCGATTGGCTGCTAACTAAAAGGTCAGTGGTTCAAACCCACCAGCTGCTCCATGAAAGATGAGGCAGTCTGCTTCTGTAAAGATTACAGCTTTGGAAACCCTATGGTGCATTTCTACTCAATCCTATAGGATTGCTATGAGTTAGAATCAACTTGACAGCAACTGGTTTGGCTTTTTTTTTTCCCCCTGTAGCATTTTCTTAACTCCTTTTCCTGGTCAAAGAAAGACTGCCTTTACATGAGAGAAAGGTAATTTCTAGTGTAGTTCTTGAAGCTCTAGGGGAAAAAAATACAACCTTCATTCTCTCCACAGCTGTGTGGGCAATAAACTCCTGAATTGTATTTCCTCCAAATCTTTCTTGGTATCTGGAGAACAAAAGCTTTAGAGCCCAAATACTGCCATAGAGTAATATGTAATTGGAATTCCTGGGTGGTGCAAAAGTTAACATGTTGAGCTGCTAACCAAAGGGTTGGAGGTTCAAGTCTACCTAGAGGCACCTCAGAATAAAGGCCTGGCCATCTAGTTCAGAACAATCAGCCATTGAGAGCACTATGGAGCATAGGTCTCCTCTCACACACATGAGGTCACCAGGCATCAGAATAGAGTCAACAGTAATTGGTTTTAACTTATAGTCAAGGCTCTTCGGATTGAGTTTGCTTCTTTTCCTACAGGTATTTTTATCTTTATGAAGTGTATGTATCCTTTTGAGGCTGTACTAAGCTCATCTCCCATTCCCCACCCCCCATGGGCCTGCAGAGGAATCAAACTGATTCCTATGAAATCAGACATGTTCAGGCTGTGTAACTTTTGCTTATTTGGAGCAGCCTTATGAACAGCTGCAGGTCTTATTAACTAATGATATCTCTAGTTTTGGGTATTTGACTCTCTTGCAGAGTCCAAGCCACCATTGGCCATAAATCAATAAGCAGGTGCTTTTATAGGAATGCAATGGTCCCTCTAAAACAAGTTTTCAAATATTTAGACTTCAGTCCTCAGATCCTCTGACCCTCAAGTTCAAATTAGAAGTCATACCTCACTAGGTTCAAAACCCCCTTTGTAATCATTTAGCTTTCAACAACTGACTGAACTTCTCTATGCCTCAGTTTCCCCATAAGCAATGTGGGGATAATGCCTACTTCTCAGGGTAGTTGTGAGGATTAAATGGTTTAATATGTGAAAAGCTTCCGGCACCGTGCTGGGCCTGTGATACACACAGGACTAATTTTACTGAATGCTTCAGACTCTGCTAATGAAGATGTGGTGCTTAATTACATAGATGCTATCTGGGGTCACATTCTCCCAAACAGATCTGATTATTAAGAGCTTGTATTCTTCTCTAAATACAACTACAACTTTCCTATTTTCTGATTCCCAAATAGTATGTTTATTATAAAAATTAGAAAGTACAGATAAGCAGAAAGAAGAGAAAGGAAATGAATTAGTAATTCTACAGCCTGCTGTGAACATTTGGTGTATGTCCTCCTAAGCCTGTGTGTGTGCAAATTAGTACTTTAAAACAAAAATGTAATCGATTACGTCTTGTATTGGAACATATGCCTGTTTTCTATGTTCTTGTACGCAGTTTGACATGGTTATGGGATTCTTTTGTCCTGTTGTATCTTACTCTATACAACTGCTAGAGGTCAAATCACTTGGTTTTGTACCGTAAGTGCGTTTTTAATGGTTTTGATGTGCATCACTATCCTTTGCTGCTAAGGGCTTGCAATTGATTAATGACTAACATTGAATTACTCTCTCTGTTCTTCAAAATCCTTTGATTCCAGCAAAACGAATTGTTTCCTGGTAAAAAAGAAAGGGACTACATTTTTCTGACCTGATTCCTGTAGGGATTAACACGTTTTGAAAAGGCAGAGTGATTTTTGCTTAGGGGATAACTTCCCCAGGGTGGTGGGAAAGTAGTATACACTTGGCTCATTTGCAAAGAGCATCCCTTGGAACATGTTCTGGAAGTAGAGTTCTTAGGCTGGAGGAGGAATGGAATCGCCGAACTGCTCAGTTTGTCCCAGATCTTGAATCCTCTGCTTGGCCAAGAGCAATGTGTTGAGATTAGTTAGGTAGGTCACCAGGTACAAGTAGTCCTGGGAGACTGACAACCCTTCATAAAGTCAGTGGCTCTGTTGCACACACCAGACTCAGAAGGAGAAAAGAGGATGCGGGAAGAAAATGGAAACATAGTGAAAGGTCAGAGTTAAATAAATTGATTCCCTTCTAGAAGCCTATTGGGAGAGAAACACATGACAGTAACAGGTACGGCTAGAATAATGGGGTAGCATAGTGCCTAAGGCACTTGACTGCTAACCAGAAGGCTGGCGGTCCAAACCCACCAGCCACTCCTCGGAAGGAAGATGGGGCAATCTACTTCTGTAGTGATACACTGCCTAGGAAACCCAAGGGAGGGGTTGCTATGAGTTGGGTTCAACTCGACGGCACATAACAACAACAACAACAACAACAACAACAACAACAACAACAACAACAACATGAAAACCAAAAGGAGCCCTTGGTACTGCTTTAGTTAATCTCTTGGCTGCTAACTGAAAGGTCAGCAGTTAATCCCTACAGCCATTCTGCAGGAGAGAAGACCTGGCTGTTTTCTCTAGTAAAGATCACTACCCATTGCTAGTGAGTTGATTCTGACTTATAGTGACCCTATAGTACAGAGTATATTTGCTCCATAGTGTTTCCAAGGCTATACACTTTATGGAAGCACACTGCCACATTTTTCTCCCACGGAGTAGCTGGTAGGTTTGGATCACTGACCTTCAGTTAGCAGCCAAGCCCTTAACCACTGTACTTTTAGGGCTCCTTCCCATAAAGATTACAGCCTAGGAAATTCTATGGGGGCAGTTCTACTCTGCCCTATCAGTTTCCTATTACTCAGAATTGACTCAACAGTGCATAACAACAGCAACAATATTAAACATTGTAGTTCAAGTAAAGTTTAATTGTGAAATCCATTTTAACTTTCTTTATCTTGAGCCTCTAGATCACTTTTAGTTATAGAATTACTTAAGCCAGAGATTCATTTCAATGACCCAGTACATATTAGCCTGAAATTAGTTTTGTTTTATTTTACTCACTTCTTGAACCTAATATTTTTGGTGGTGAGTCAGCCTTGGATATAAGCTGGCCTCAGCTTTTGGCTTTTGGTGCACATGTGGCAGGCAGCAGAAAACCCCCAGGATTTTTGGCTCCAACAATACTGGCTTGGATTTGAGTTTAGGGAAAGTTTTCAGTGATTGTTGTTGACATTTTATTCAGACACCAGAGGACACTGTTAGCTTGGGCCAGGGTTTTGCTGGCCAAAGTCCCACATCCCAAGGCAATTCAATCAACCTCCCAAGAGATGGGAGAGGTCACCCTTGTAGGACAATGGGACAATGCAGCTTCATTCTTACTTGCATTTTCCTTGCGTTGAAAAAGCACAGTTGTTTATAATTGAACATTGTCTAGGTGATGAGTAGGCTCCCCTATTCGGCTATGCAAACTTTGATGCCAGGAGAAATGAGCATGCAGTGCTTTCGGGGCTAGGAGGGAGGGTGCAGCTTACTTTGTTTTGGAGAAGCAGGACAGTCTTGACGAGGAGGAGGGGGAAAGGCTTGAAGAAGGAATAATATTATTCCAGGTAAAATTCAAGAAAGACACTCTGAAGACAAACACATACATTTTTATAGATGTTTCTAGGGAGCAGGAAGAAGCATGTCTCCTGCAACACCTGGTCTATCATAGGGTCCAACATAACTATGCAGAATACCTTATAAGTGTAAGAGATGTCCATCTTCATTTGGTCCAAAAAATAGCACTTTATTTCCTCAGAATCACTTTAATTCTGAGAAACTGGGTCATCAGGCTTGATTTTCAAGTTAGAGGCCCCCATGCCCAGCATGAAGGTTGCTTACCACCCTGCCACTCTCCAGTATCTAGTGGTGGTAGGTGCTGGGAACTCCACATCTAGGCTTCTACCTGCTTATATAGGAGATCATGGTGATCCTTGAACCCATGGCCAGATACTCCCAGTCCCACCCTAACACTCTAGGGATTGTATTTTGGTCTTATGGCTTAGTGGAATTCTGTTTTATGATTGTGAGAATCATTCCCACAGTTCTCAAACCTGAAACTTCTCCTTATATTGCCTCAGTGGCTTGGGATTAAGTCAGGAAGGAAAAGGTTTGATGTCACACACACACACACACACACACTCTTACTCCCTCTTCTCTCCCTCTCTCTCTTCCTTGGGTCAAGGAAACCCTGAGTCTCCCTATATTTCAGAAGGGAAAGGGAGAAATGGGAAAAATATAAATTTAGATTTCAAAATCTATACTACCATTAAAAACTTGCTATATTGTTCTACTTCAAAATGACTGTCAAGTCTCTAAACCCAGGTTAAGATTGTAACATCATGTTTTTCTTAAGTAGGAACTTGGGGTGAGGGATGAGTAATTGATTCAGGATTTTTTTTTTCCTCACAAATATAAAGTAAATATAAAGCTTCCAATATTGTTACTTTCTCCCTACTGGATAACTACAGAAATGTAATAGGCACATGTTGACATTGAGAAAATTTTGAGCTTCATTTAGAAGGTTTTCATTAATAAACCCAGTGAGTATGAGTTTAAATCTTTTTTTTTTTTTTTTTTT
>NW_006921628.1:1671781-1699043 GCF_000298275.1 Orycteropus afer afer
CTCAGGGGTCCAAGATTATCTTCTGTGTCTGTGTTAATTGGTTTCCCTTTTCTTTGTTGAAGAGGGTCTGTGCAATCCTTCTGCCTAGTCCGCCATCTTCGCTTTCAATCCTGAGTTTAAATCTTAAATAAAACTTTTTATTCTTAGGACCCTTTGCCACTCTTGTAATTTCTTGAGGGTTCCCTGATAACTTCTGTTTCTGTGGGTTGTACCTACTGACATTTACTGTATTAGGAATTAAAACCAAGGAATTTAAACATTATTAATTAATTTTTTTAAAATCATTACATGTTAACATAAATATTTTATGAAAAATAACTGTTGCTGTTGTTGTTATGTGCCGTCGAGTCGGCCCCTACTCATAGCGACCCCTCCCTTATGGTTTCAAAAAAAAAATCAGTAAGTTGATTGACATTTGTTTACTTTTAATTTTCACAAATCTCTTTACTATTTGACTCAAGAGAAGGCAGCTAGATTCTCACATCTACTTCTGCATTCAATCTATTATGATATGTTGAAGCACATAAAGAAAATCCATCTTTACATAGATAGTTATTGAAAAAAGGAAGAGCTCACAGACCTCTTTGTGGGTCTCAGGAAACCCAAAGGACCACTTCTAGAACTACTGGTTTAAAGAGATAATTTACCAGGGTGTTTGATAAGTTTTAAATGAAAAATTTTCTTTAGTTGAAAATTTGAGTAAACTGTGGGGGATGTTCCTTATGAACAGACTAACAAATTATGAAACCTTATATAAACTGTCTTCTGGTTTTTTTTTTTTGTTTGTTTTATTTTTATGCACTTTCTGTTCGTGCACACTCACTTAGTGTATTGAATTGATATAACAAAGTCCAAAGCAATGACTGTGACATTATAAAAGTTCATAAGACAACTTGGTCTACCCTGTTACATTATTTAATTTTTTCTTCAGTTCAGGGAATGGCAAACTTTCCCTGTAAAGGGTGAGATAGTCCATGTTTGAGGTGAAGTGTTGTGAACTATATGGTCTCTATGTCAGCTACATGACTCTGCCCTTGTAATGCAAAAGCAACCACAGACAATACATAAAATAGCATGCTTGTATGTATATGAAGTGGAGAGTGCACCTAAGAACAGGTATAGAGTTGGCCGAAAGTGGTCCAATAACTTTATGTGTATGATCTGAATTCCCAGGTGTATAATGGGGCTGACAAGGGTCAAGGTTGTAGTCACTGCTTGGTCACAGCCAGCTACCCAGAGGGATCGAGTAGTTGAGCCTGTGGGCTAGGGACTATAGTCACAAAAGACATGAAGCTCAATTAGCATAACATACTACACAAATCATTGTTCCACCTTCTACTGTGGCTAGTAGCGACTGAGATCTTAAAAGCTTTCAAGCTGCCATCTAGATGCAACAATGGGTTTCTCCTCATCCAGAGCCAAGAAGAATGAAGAAAACCAAAAATTCATGGAAACAACTAGTCCTAGTGACTAGTACACCCATCTGATCTGCAGCCTATACAACTATGAGACCAGAAGTATGCTCGGCTACTACTGTCAACCACTTGGAAGAGAATCTTTGTAGGAGATCCTGGATAGACAGGGAGAACAATGTGGAACAAAACTCAAAATGATTTGGAAAAAAAAAAAAGCGGGGAACAGGTTTGCTGGCCTGAGGGAGCCTGGTGGAACCACTGAGACTATGGCCCCTAGCTGCCCTTCAGGTCTGGAATTGAATGCACACCTGTGGCTTCCAGCCAAACTATAGACAGGCATATCAGTTGAACATTTACCTGAGGTAGATACACTCCTTGGAGAGAATAAGCATAAGAGAAAGAAGGGCTGCTCAGGCACAGGGAGACAGCTCAGGGTGTAGAAGTGCATGGAGAGAAGGACACAGGGAAGAGGTAACTATGGGGAAGAAGTGGGAGGGAAGATGTTGCATTATGCTAAATTGTGGTCAATGTCATGAGACAAAGTGTATGTGAACTGCTGTATGGAAAGTGTATTTGCGCTGTAAATTTCCACCCAAATCACAATAAAAAAAAAAAATAATAACATGCTTGTGTTCTAATAACACTGTATTTACAAAATAGGTGATGGGCTGTATTTTGTAGTTGGGTCCTAGTTTGTTGAGTCCTTCTCTAGTTATACATCAGAGTTAGAACCTTAAAACTTTTTTTTCCCTAAGTCTTTGATCTTGACTATTAAAAAATGAAGTTATTGACATTCAAGAGAAAAAAAAAAACTCATCATAGTTGAGTTCCTTCTTTTTTTATTTCATTACATGCCTGCAGTAGTCAGTTTCCAGTAGTATTAGCTGCAGGATGTCTAATGAATCTGGAACAGTTCTCCAGAAGAATGGCCAAGCATGGTGAAGTTTGAAGTGTAGAACTTTTTTTTTTTCCATAACATTTTATTTTTTATTATGATTTATTTGAAGCTTTGTAGAGTAAATCAGTTTCCTGTTCAGCAATTCATACACATTTTGTTTCATGCCATTGATTGCAATCCCCATAATGTAACATCACTCTTCTCACTTCCTCCCTGTGTTTCCTGTTTCCATTCTTCCTTCTTTCCTATCACTTCCTGCCTTCTGAACTTTGTCCTTGAGTAAATGCTGCCCTTTTGATCTGGTTGTTCTAAGGAGCACCTACTTCCCTGGTGTTATTGTTTACCTTATAGACCTGTCTGTTATTTGGCTGAAAGTTGAGCCATGGGGCTGAGTTCATTTCCAGGCCTGAAGGATGAATAAGGACCATAGTCTCAGGGGTTCCACCAGTCTCTCTCTGACCAGTGAGGCTGGCCATTTTTATGATTTTGAGTTTTTTCCGACATTTTTCTCCTACTCTATTCCTGACCTTCTAATGTGATCCCTTACAGAGTGGTTGGTAGTGGTAGCTGTGAACCATCTAGTTTTTCTGGTCTCACCGTCATGGGTGCTGGGGTTCACATAGTCTTTTAATCATTTGAACTAATTATTTCCATGCATCTTTGATTTTCTTTA
Source organism: Orycteropus afer afer (assembly GCF_000298275.1). Classification (NCBI taxonomy): domain Eukaryota; kingdom Metazoa; phylum Chordata; class Mammalia; order Tubulidentata; family Orycteropodidae; genus Orycteropus; species Orycteropus afer. The sequence continues at coordinate 1,674,768 of NW_006921628.1, forward strand.
CACTTCTTTGTTCTGAACAGGGAAAGGTCAATAGTTGTGTCTTAGATGGCAGCTCAGAAGCTTTTAAGACCCTAGTAGCTACTCACCAAAATAGAATGTACAACATTTTTTCTGTGGAATATGTTGTGCCAGTTGACCATGGTGTCCTCTGAGACTATGGTCCTGCGCTCCCATTGAACTGCAGCATGTTCATTTCTAGAACTAAAGATGATGAACAATAAAATGGCTTGATTTTTTAAGTTTTAATCCTTTCCTGAAAGTTAGTTTCCAAGGAAAGCCAGTTTACAAGTTTCTCCTTAGATGGTTTAATAATTTTGAAACACAGTCCAATATTCCCCAAATCTAAGACAAACAGACATATTATAATTTTCTTCTTCTCGTAGGTAGTTGTGCTCTGAAATCTCAAGTATGGTCTGTTTTTTGAAGATAACTTTCATGTTGTCCCCTTTCCTTACAGAAATATAAAGAATATGAGAAAGATGTTGCCATAGAAGAAATCGATGGTCTCCAACTTGTAAAAAAACTGGCAAAGAACATGGAAGAGATGTTTCACAAAAAGTCTGAAGCAGTTCGGGTAAGTTTTGACTTTTAAGACACAAAGGTAGCTTCAGGGAATTGGCATTGATGAAGCCAAAATATGCTAAAGAGTTTTAGAATCATTGAGAATCCAATTCTCAAAGAATGAAAATTGACTCAGCTATTTTGTAAACACTTTTGTTTCTTCATCTGGATAAGCAGTTACCAGAAGCATGATTGTCCACGTATTGTGCAGGTGTTAGTTTTTGTCTTATGCCCTCAATGGTGTAACTGATTGTATAGTTGCCAAGTGTGGGCCTAGGCTAGGTACTGTGTTCACTAATTACCAAAACTGTGAAAAGGCATATTATAGTTAGACTAAGCAACTATGAAAATTTTCGAGTTGAAAACCTCGATGTGGAAAATGATGTCTAGATGAAGTTGGAAATTTTCCTTGCCTTTATTGGAACATCCTTGAAACTGTAAATTGTTTTGACTGGTAAGAGTTCCCTGAAGTATCAAAGCACCAGCAGGACAAATGGAACTCTGGTGCATATGTGTATCATGCTGGATTTCCTAGGTGGCTTCTGACATTATTGACCTTGTTGCCAAGTAAATGGGATGTTTTATCTTCATGATTTAGGACATGTGAATGTTGCAACATCCTATCTTAATGGTATACAGGAAGTCCTCAGTTTACACACATTTCAATTTGGACAAACCATACTTACAGCCATGCTTGTGTGTGTGTGTGTGTGTGTGTGCATGCACGCGCATGCGTTTTGTTGTTAGGATTATGTACTACCACCACTTTTCTGTCAATTTCTCATACTGTGGTGGCTTGGGTTTTGCTGTGAAGCTGGAGGCTATGCCACCATATTTCAAATACCAGCAGGGTCACCCATGGTGGACAGGTTTCAGCAGAGCTTCCAGACAAAGAGACTCGGAAGAAAGAAGGAGCCATCCACTTCTCAAAGAATTGGCCAGTGAATACGTTATGAATAGCAGTGAAACACTGTCTGATATATTACTGGAAAACTTTATGAATAGCCCTGAAACATTGTCTGATAAAGTGCCAGAAGATTAGCTCCTCAGGTCACTCAAAATACCAGTGTGGAAGAGCTGCCTCCTCATGGTAGAGTTCACTGTAATGACATAGATGAAGTAAAGCTTTTGGGACCTCTATTTGCTGATGGGGCATGACTCAAAATGGAAAGAAATAGCTGCAAATATCCATTAATAATTGGAATGTGGAATGCATGAAGTATGAGTGTAGGAAAATTGGAAGTCATGAAAAATGAAATGGAACATATAAAGATCAATATCCCAGGCTTTAGTGAGCTGAAATGGATGATTTTTGGCTGTTCTGAATCAGACAATTATGTAATCTTCTATGTCAGGAATGAGAGATTAAAGAGGAGTGGCATCACATTCATCATCACAAAGAATGTTTCAAGATCTACCCTGAAGTGCAGTGCTGCCAGCAATAGGATAATATCTATATGCTTACAGGGAAGACCAGTTACTACTACTGTTATTCAAACTTACGAACACACCACTAAAGCCAAAGACGAGGAAATTGAAGATTTTTACCAATTTTTGCAACTTTAAATTGGCCAAATGTGCAATCAAGATGTATTGATTATTACTGGTGATTGGAATGTAAAACATGGAAACAAAGAAGAATCACCTGTAGGTGGAAAATAAGGCTTTGGTGATAGAATGATGCTGGAGATTGCATGACAGAATTTTGCAGCACCAGTGACTTATTCATTGCAAATGCCTTTTCTCAACAACATAAACAGCATCTATACATGAGTATCTCACCATCTGGAATACACAGGAATAATATTGACTATATATATAAGGAGCTCTGGTAGCATAGTGGCTAAAGCACTTGACTGCTAACCAGAAGGCTGGCGATTCAAACACACTGGCCACTCCTTGGAAGGAAGGTTGGGCAATCCTACTTCCGTAGTGATACTGCCTTGGAAACCCAAGGAGGGGTCGCTATGAGTCGGGGCCGACTCCACGGCACATAACAACAACAACAACAACATATCTGTGGAAAGAGGCAAGGATGAAACTTAATATCTCCAGCCAAAACAAGGCCAGGAGTTAACTGTGGAATAGACCATCAATTGCTCAAATGCAAGTTCAAGTTGAAGCTGAAGACAATTAAAAAAAGTCCTTGAGAGTGAAAATGTGACCTTGATTATATCCCACCTGAATTTAGAAACCATCTGAAGAATAGATTTCATGCATTGAACACCAATGACCGAAAGCCACATGAGTTGTGGGATGACATCAAGAATATCATATATGAAGAAAGTAAAGGGACATTAAAAAGACAGGAAAGGAAGAAAAAGACCAAAACAGATATCAGAAAAGACTCTGAAACTTGCTCTTGAATGGAGAGTAGGTAAAGCAAATGGAATAAATGACAAGATAAAGGAACTGAACAGAAGATTTCAAAGAGCAGCTCAAGAAAACAAAATAAATTATTATCATGAAATGTTCAAGGACCTGGAGTTAGAAAAACAAGAGGGGAGAACACACTCAACATTTCTCAAGCTGAAAAGAACTGAAGGAAAAATTCAAACTCTAGTTATAATATTCATATATTCTATGGGCAAAATATTGAATGATATAGGAAGCATCAAAAGAAGATGGAATGAATATACATTCACTGTACGAAAAAGAATTAGTCAACGTTCATGTATTTCAGGAGATGGAATGTCATCAATAACCAATGGTATTGAATGAAGAAATTAAAGCTGTGCTGAAGGAATTTGTGAAAAACAAGGCTTCAGGAATTGATGGGATACCCATTGAGATGTTTCAACCAATAGTTGCAATACTTGAGGTGCTTACTTGTCTATGCCACTACCTGGCCAACTGACTGAAAAACCAAAAACAAAACCAAACTCACTGCCATCGAGTTGGTTCTAACTTGTAGCGACCCCTCCTTGGGTTTCTGAGGGAGTATCTCTAGTATCTCTAAGGAAGTAGATTGCCCAGTCTTCCTTCTGAGGAGTGGCTGGTGGGTTTGAACTGCTAGCCTTCTGGTTAGCAGTCAAATGCCTTAGGCACTACATCACTATTCCAAAGAAAGGTGATCCAACAGAATGTGGAAATTTCCAAATAATATTATTAATATCAGATGCAAGTAAAATTTTGTTGAAGATAATTCAAAACTGGTTGCGGCAGTACCTCAACAGGGAACTGCCAGAAATCCAAGTCAGATTCAGAAGGGGACGTGGAACTACAAATATCATTGTGATGTATGATGGATCTTGGCTGCAAGCAAAGAATACCAGAAAGATGTTTACTTCTATTTTATCGACTATGCAAAAGCATTTGACTGTGTGGATCATAACAAATTTGTGGATAACGTTGAGAAAACTGAGAATTCCAGAACACTTAATTATGCTCATGAGGAGCCTGTAAATAGACCAGGAAGCTGTTGTTACTACAGAAGAAGGGAATACTGCATGGTTTAAAATCAGGAAGGAACATATAATGTCGCAGCACATAATTTGCTGATGTTATCATTCTTATGGCAACCTCAAAGACAAAGATCAGATTTGTAAAGATACTGATATTAAAAGGCAATAATAATGAAAACTTAAAAACCCCCAATAAAATGAGGTATTTTGTTTACATCAGAACTTACATCAGAACAGAATTGTTAGAACAGAACCCTGTTGTAAGTCCAGGACTGACTCTACTGACACAACATTACGGAAAAGCGATCTGAATAGTCCTTTGTTTTTAATGTGATTTGCTTACTTGATAATTTTATTATCACTTTTTTTTTATAAAAGACAATTTCCCACTTTAGCTTCTCTACTGTTCAGTTGACCAAACAGAATTTCTGCAATTTATTTCTGCTTTAGACCCAGTAATCCCACTCATTTGCTTGCTTTCAAACATTTTTATATTAGTTTCAATCAGGGAAGGAGGGATTGTAGTTTTGTAAATAAGAGCATGAATTTGACCTGGTTCTGCTGCCTGCCTTTGTCATCTTTGCTAAAACATTTCATCTCTGCGAGCCTGGGTTTCCTTCTTTCACATATAGAGAGTGTGAGGGTCAAATTAAGTTAGCATTTTGTGTCACTTAGCATGACCCTGCTCATATACAGTGCTCAGTGATTGGTAGCTGCTGCTACCACTATTATTATTAATTTAAATAAAATGAGACTTCTTGGTGGAAACTCTGAAGTGTTTTACATGAAAAAACAAAGAAAACAAAACACGTTTGCCTGCCACTGAGATACTCTGTCTGCCAGCACTGGGAGATATATGATATCCCCTGGAGTGTCCTAATATCCCTAAAAAAGCAAATGGTCTTACTTACAGATATGGCAGCATGGTAGCCATTCAAATTCTGACAGACACAACCAAACAGTAACCAAAAAACAAACAGTAACCAAAAAAAGGCCCACTGTAGTTATTATTGTTTATTTATGAAATGAACATCCCTTTTTGATGGAACTTTTAGAATGTATTATCAAAAAGTATCAAGCAGAGAAAAAAATTACCTGAAAAATCTCACCAGCTACTTGGATTCTTGGAAACCGTGGCTTGCATTCTTGTATGTTTCCTTCTTTTCTGTTTTTTTATCTTTGCATGTCTATATATGTACCTGAGTGTGTTTTTCTTTTTTCAAGTTTGCAATTGTATTGCTGGACTCATTTATACCATTGTAGTGTGAACATTTCTGTCACTGTATTTTGTGATTTTCTTAAAATGCTGCATGATACTCCAATCTGTGTATGTCATAATTGATTTAGTTTTTCTTCTGTATTTGGACATTTAAGTCATTTGTAATTTTTGATACAGATAATACTTCAGTGACTCTTCTTGTATGTTAGCGATAGAGCAACTGACTGAGCACCTTCACTGTGTGAGGTGCTCCTCTAAGGGTTTTACTTATACTATGCTCACTGAGCTCTGGTAGCATAGTGCCTAGGGCACTTGACTGCTAACCCAGAAGGCTGGTGGTTCAAACCCACCAGCCACTCCTCAGAAGGAAGATTGGGCAATCTACTTCTCTAGTGATACCACCTTGGAAACACAAGGAGGGGTCGCTGTGCATCGGGTCCGACTTAAGGGCACATAAAAACAACAACAACATGCTCACTGAAGGAGTCCTGGTGGTGCGGTGGGTAAGTGTTTGGCTGCTAAACAGAGAGCTGGCAGTATGAAGCCACCAGCTGCTACTGAGAAGAAGATGGGGCAGTCTGGTTTGGTAAAGATTCACTGCCCTGGAAACCCTATGGGTCTGTTCTACTCTGTCTTATAGGGTCTCTGTGAGTAGGAATCAACTTGATGGCAATGAGGTTGGGTTTCTTTTTTTTTTTTTTCCAAACAAGTCCACAAGAGCCATCAATGATAATGTACATAAAGAAAACAAAAATGTCATTATTAAAGAGACAGGAAAGAAAGAAAAGGCCAAAATGGATATCAGAAGAGATTCTGAAACTTGGTCTTGAATGTAGAGTAGCTAAAGTGAATGGAAGAATTGATGAAGTAAAAGAGTTGAATAGAACATTTCAAAGGGCAGCTCAAGAAGACAGAGTACGGTAATGAAATGTACAAATACCTGGAGTTAGAAAAACAAAAAGGAAGAACATACTTGACATTTCTTAAGCTGAAAGAACTGAAGAAAAAAATTGAAGCATCAACATGTGGTGTTGAAGGACTACTTGATGGGAAAAATATTGAATGATGCAGGAAGCATTAAAAGAAGATAGAAGGAATACATAGAGTCATTGTACCAAAAAGAATTGATTAACCTTCAGCCATTTCAGGAGATAGCGTGTCATCAAGAACTGATGATATTTAAGAGAGTTTAAGCTATACTGAAGGCATTGACAAAAAAAAAAAAAAAAACAAGTTTCCAGGAATTTGTTGAATACCCATTGAAATATTTCAACAAGTAGATCCAGCTTATCTAAGCCAAGAAATTTGGAAGACAGCTACCTGGACAATTGACTGGAAGAGATCCACAATCACGCCCATTCCAAAGAAAGGTGATCCAATAGAATGTGGAAATTACTGAATAGTTTCATTAATATCACATGCAAGTAAAATTTGCTAAAAGTAGTTTAAAAACAGTTGCAGTAGTACATCCACAAGGAACTGCCAGAAATTCAACCTTGTTTCATAAGCAGATGTAGAATGAGGGATATCATTGCTGATATCAGATGGTTGTTGGCTGAAAACAGAGAATACCAGAAAGATGTTTGCCTGTGTTTTATTGACTATACAAAGGCAGTCAAGTGTGTGGATCATAACAAATTATAGATAACATTTCAAAGAATGGAATTTGAGACCATTTAATTGAGCTCATGTAGGACCTATACATAGATCAAGAGGCAGTTGTTGCAACTGAACAAGGAGATACTGTGTTGTTTAACATCAGGAGAGGTGTGTGTCAGCATTATATCCTTTCACCATACTTATTCAATCTCTATACTGAGGAAATAATCCAAGAAATTGGACTATATGAAGAAGAATACAGCATCAGGATTAGAGGAAGACTCGTTAATAGCCTGTGATATGCAGATGGTGTAACTTTGTTTGCTGAGAGCCAAGAGGACTTGAGCACTTACTGATAAAGATCAAAGATGACAGCCTTCGGTATGGATTACAACTCAACATAAGGAAAACAAAAATTGCTACAAATGGACCAATAACCAACATCATGATAAAGGGAGAAAAGTTTGAAGTTGTCAAGGATTTAATTTTATTTGGGCTCACAATCAGTGCCCATGGAAACAGCAATACAGAAATCAAATGATGTATTACATTGTGAAGTTCCACTGCAAAAGACCTTTTTTAAGTGTTAAAGAACAAAGATGTCCCTTTGAGGACTAAGGTGCATCTGACCCAAGCTATGATATTTTCAATTGCCTCATAAGAAAGCCAAAGTGGGGCAGTGAATAAGGAAGACCAAAGAATAATTGATGCCTTTGAATTATGGTGTTGACAAAGAATATTGAATATACCCTGGACTGCCAGAAAAATGGACAGATCTATCTTGGAAGAAGCGTAGCCAGAATGCTTCTTAGAAGTGAGGATGGCAAAACTTTGTCTCATGTAGTCTGGACACGTTATCAGGAGAAGGACATAGTATTTGAAAAAGTAGAGGGTGAATGAAAAAGAGGAAGACCCTCAATGAGATGGATTGACACAGTGCTTGCAATAGTGAGCTCAAATACAGCAACGATTGTAAGGAGTCAGATCTGATGCAGCAGCTCCAAACCACATGTATACACACACACACACACACACACACACACACACACAGAATCCTAGTAATAACATTGCCAATTTGAAAAGGGAAAATTATATTTTCTATTTGCCTTTTGTTGTGAATCACAGAATATTTGAATAGAAAGGGACTATAAATATCCTGATGTTCTACTCTGTAATCGATAGAAAAAAAAGCCCCATGGTCTCTGGAAATCAGAGAGCTAGTTCACTGTGCCAGAGTTACATAGAAGCCCCCGGTAGCAACAGAACCTGAACCTCATCTTCCCGTCTTTTAGAACCAGTGGGTCTGGAGGATCTCCTGTCTCCCTGTGCAAACACTCTCCTTCTGTTCTCAAACGATTGATCACTCCAAGGCGTGTATCTTCCTGATGTAAATATTCACCCCATATGCCTGTCTATTTTTTTGACTGGAAGCTACAGGAGTGAGTTCAGTTCCAGACCTGAAGGGTAACTAGTGGCCATAGTCTCACCAGGCTCTATTAGATCAGCAAACCTGGTCTTTTCTTTTTTTTTTTAATGATTTTGAGTTTTGTTCCACATTGTTCTGCTACTCCATCTAGGATCTCTTGTACCAGTCGCCCTCTGAGTGGTTGACAATGGTAGCCAGGTACCTTCTAGTTCTTCTGGTCTCATGGTTATATAGGTTGAGGATTGCATGGTCTAACAGTGCCTTGGACTAATTATTCCCATACATCTTTGGTTTTCTTCATTCTTCTTTGCTCTGGATGAGGAAAGATTCATCGTTGCTAAATGGCTGCTCGCAAGCTTTTAAGACCCCAGTTGTTACCAAAGTAAGAAGTAGAACAGTATTTTTGTGTAGTATGTTATGCCATTGAGCTTGATGTCCCCTGTGACCACAGTTCCGAGCCTGCAGGTCTAACTACTCACTCCTTCCGGGTAGCTGGCTGTGCCAAGAAGCCACCACAAACTTGCCTTGTCAACTCTACCATACACCTGGACATTCTTACAGCTCGTACAGTTATGCAGGTCATTAGGTTTAAGGCACACCCTACAATGTTATGGCCTAATTTACTTAACAAAGAAAACCCTATTCCTAGTGGGATGATATCCACAGGTATAACAACAATGCAACCACTGCCATGGAGTTGGATCTGACTCACAGCGACCCCTAACTTTACCAAGCATGATATCCTTTGGGTCTCCGAGGTGGTATCACTACGGAAGTAGATTGTCACCCTTCCTTCGAGGAGTGGCTGATGGGTTTGAACTGCCAGCCTTCTGGTTAGCAGTCAAATGTCTTAGGCACTGCGCCACCAGAACTCCTTCCATAGGTATGGGATTAGGAGTCTAACACGCATTTTGGTGGGGTGGGGGGGGTACAATTCATTCTAACAACTTCAGTGCCTCTGTGTGTATCTGTGTATGCCCAGTAAACAGTAGGTGGTCAGTAAATGCTGTTACTGCATGTTAAGGAGTGTTTCACAGTTTGGATATTTCACAGTGAGGTAGCACCTGCGTAATGACAAGACAAAGCACGAAGTCAGTTTAGCATCTTTGAACTGTGTTTGTATTTTGTATCTTTGCATTGCCTAATTTTGAAACCTTTTTTGCTGTAAGTTAGTAAGGTCAAAGGTAATGACCTGCTTGATACAGTTGGTGTGTTTCAGAAGAGAAAAATAAAAGTTGTTTTATTTGAATTGAAATGTTTTTTATTATTGAAATGTTTTATTTAATAAAATAAAATTTTATTTGAATTGAAATGTTCCCAGAAAAAAGGCAGCCAGGATTCTTTGAAGTGTGTATTTTATGTATTTTAAAATAGATATATGAGGCCCTTTGTAAGCACATTGAATGCCATAAAATCTGTATTTACTGGTCCAGTGATATGTGGATCTCCTTCCCCTACCCAGATATTAAAGCAGAAAAGTGGGTTTGTATGTCAAGTTGACGTCTGGTCTAGAGGCAGTTTCATTGTTGAGGATCAGCCTGGTTCCCGTTGTGAACTGCAGGGCTCTGCTGACAACAGTCAGAAACAATGTGGCCTTTGCAATAATATGGAGTAGACACTGTGAGGTCTTCTGGATGCTGGTGTGTTTGAGGCCAGGGGAGCAGTGAGTGTGACTCTTTTCTCACAGTCATGACACTTTTTCTTGAATTGGTCAGGTTGCTTTTTGCCCATGGTGTTTGTGAGCATTCAGAATAAAGATCTCCAATCCTTCTGGTTGCCCCTGGGTTTGCATTGACGCCATTGTTTGGGGTATACGCTAGAATGCTCTGCTGGGAATTGGGACCTTTCCTTTCTCATGCCATCCTTGGAGCAGCAAGCCCTCTTCTTAAATAACCTAGGAATCACAGAAAGTCCTATTTTCTCCTCTCCATATGTCTGAAGTAAATGCAAAACTTAAATTGGACTGCCTGTTATATAATCTCAAGTGGCCCAAGAGAGGAATGGGTTTTAGAGTTTGCTTGTGTCACTGTGATGCCACAACATGGGACTCTTCCATTTCTAAGCCCTATCCCTACTCCCAGCAATTTGAGCCAGGTCAAAGGTGGTAGTGCCTTCCCAAGTAGGGACAGACAGGGTTCCCTCCTGCCAGTGACTGATTTAGAACCAAGTGCTCATCAGTGGTGGGGGTTAGAAGGCAATCAAGAAAAAAAAGAAAGAAAAAAAATACATGTATATATATCTATACATACACTCTGTGTGTGTGTGTGTATGTGTATGTGTATACCCCCACTGCCACTGAGTAGATTCTGACTCACAGCAACCCTATAGGACAGAGTAGAACTGCCCATAGAGAAATCTTTATGGGAACAAACTGCCTCATTTTTTCTCCCATATAGCAGCTGGTAGGTTCGAACTGCTGGCCTTTTGGTTTGCAGCCAAATGCCTTAACCACTACACCACTAGAGCTCTTGTGTGTGTGTGAATACATTTATATACAAACAAAACTGGTTCATGAACAACACTGATTATTAAAATTTCCATTGATGTATGTAAAATATGAGACATGTTTGTCTTTAAAAACGAGACAGGCAATGGCAGTTCAGAAGAAGTCAATAACAACACCTTTCATGTCTGAAGGTATGTTCGGTTAGTGCTAGAAAAAATAATGGAGTACTGCAGTAACCCAGTCCTTTAACATAGCTGGTCATCTCTTAGCTGTTAAACAATGTTGATCTTTTCCTCTGTCTCTTCTGGCTTGATTTCATCATTTTCCCCATCACTTTTCCCAGTGATTAGTTGAATCAGAGTGATTTTATCATACTCATTCCCCTATTTGAATTACTCTCCACTCTGCAATTATCCTATCACAGAAAGTCCTATTTTCTCCCCGTCAGATGTCTGAAGTAAATGTGAAACCTAAAGTGGCCTGCCCATTACATAACCTCTGTCATCTGATTGGTAATAGACTATGTGTAACTTCTTCCCCACCTCCATTCTACCAGATTACAAATAACCTTAGCTTCAATAATTGCCACTCATATAACAGTGTTACCATCATGATGGTATTTGTTAACTAATATTTACTAGCACTTTTTATGCCATTAGTGATTTAAATAATTTTTTCCAAATCCACATTCTGAAGCTAGCTGTAGAACGTTTTAACATAAAGCCAAATTGGCTTCTAGGCAGCTAGACCCCTGTTTGATTCTGTGCCTAATGAGAGTGCCCCAAGGAATCATCTTCTCAGGTTTTTGTTCAGATATATTCATGCTACTAAGCCCTCAGTTAATGTTATCAAGAAATTTGTCATATTTTAGGCCCCTATATATGGACAAGAAATGGAATCAGTTTGCTTTTAGTTCATTAGCATCTCAAGGGAGATAATCCACATTTTGGATGTGGACGAAGTGCAGTACATCGATCCTCTGACAACTGTTCCCCAGATGGGTTGTTCTTAAGTGGCACCTGGAAATGCTTGCATCTGTGTCACAAGTCAGAGCTCTTCTGGGAAATGGATGGGAGATGATGACACAGCGTCTTGTTCTCCAGAGTTGCTGATGTTGAGACATTTTCCTTGATTTGAAGGCAAGGAGAAGGCAAAACATGTACATTCCCTGGTATTGGTGATATGGGCAGCCTTTCCTTTGTCTTTAAAATCTAAACCTCCATCAGGAGTAACAGGAGTCCTGGGGGGGCAGGATGTCCAAATGGTTAAGCTCTTGGCTCCTAACCAGAAGGTTAGTATTTCAGACCTGTCCAGAGGCACCTCAGGAGACAGGCCTGGTGATCTTCTGAGAAACCAGCCATTGAAAACTCCATAGAGCACAGGTCCCCTCTGATAGCATGGGCTCACCATGAGTGAGAGTTGACTTGATAACAACTGTTTTTTTTTTTTTTTTTTTAGTTCCTGCAGCAGCACAAACACTAAACAGCTGGAAGGATCATTTGAGGCTCCAGGGGATTCTAAGCAGTTACAGCCAAAAGTACAGTTAGAGGAGAATCTGTAGGTAACAACAGCATTTCTGATTAGGAAGATGTCCTTTTAAGGCAGATTCCAGCACCCCCAGGGATAGGTAATGATCCTGGGAGTTTGGTATAATCCATATGACTAAGAAGATTAGCATAACCTGAAAAGAAAGAAAAAAATAGAACAGGAGATGGCAACAGGGCTTTGGAATGTTGAATAATTATATACTAGTGTTCTTAGCATATATATATATATATACTAGTGTTCTTAGCAGGAGCTCTGGTAGCATAGTGGCTAAGGCACTTGACTGCTAACCAGAAGGCTGGCGGTTCAAAGCCACCAGCAACTACTCGGAAGGAAGATGGGGCAATCTACTTCCGTAGTGATACTGCCTCGGAAATCCAAGGAGGGGTTGCTATGAGTCGGGTCCGACTTGACGGCACATAACAACAACAACAACAGTGTTCTTAGCAGGACTTCCTAAGGGTGAATTCCCCACATTAGTTTCTGCCTTTGGTTGCCTCTCTGTCATCATACTGATTTGGGCCAGAGTTGTAATCTCCGCCTCTCTTCCCGGGTTTTAGCACCAGGCACTACCCACCCAACTCTCACTTCTATTTCAGTCTAGACTTCCACAAACTTAATCACGTTTCACAGAGACAGGGTTATTCAACGTTTTATCTGTTTTGGTGGCCTATGAGGCAGATCCCAAACAGGCAAAAATTTAAGTAGTTTATCTGCTGTTCAAATTTATTTCTCCCTAAAATAATTAGTTAGAGGTGTCACAAAGAACAAACTCCATTGGAGACTGGGAAGAGACATGGAAGGCCAGTTGCAGCTCAACCCACTGAGTGGAGAACCTGTTGTTTTTAGACCGTGGATAAAATATCAAATACATGTTGAAAGCACTCTGAAGCTCAGATCTGTAAATAAACTTAATCCTGTTTCACTTATTTTCTGATTTATATTGATAAGATGATAAATCAGGCATTCTTTTACTTCATAAAAGGAGGTATCCTGGCTTCTTGGGAAAAGCTAAAAGAGAGTAGATTTTACATTAAGTTTTTTCCCCTTCCTATAGCTACCTGCCGTTCGTTGCAGAACTGATTCCCATTATAGCTGTGCTGTGGAAAGTAATTGCTGTTGTACAGTAATTCAATTTCAGTGCATTCATGCATCAGTTCACCAATTGGGGTTTATCTGAAGAAACCGGGGACTTGAAAGCTTTTTATCGAGAAATTCCACATGCAGCAAGACGTTTTTCCTGGTAACGAATATCAGTATTTGCATTTAATAAACATTTACCTTCTCAGAAAAATGGATTTTTTCCCTCTGCAGAAGAGATTTATGCCAATTTTCCAAAAAGCTGGAGGGTACTATTAAAGCCACTTTTTCTAGCTGTTTTTGCCTGGTGCTTATCTGCATATGTTTGGCTAGAAAGCACATCTTAGGTTTTCATGTAAATATACACTAAGGCGTGAGAAGCAGAATGCACCCAAGTAAAGCAGCTCTCTACCATAAGTGTAAGTGATAGAGGGGATTAACACCTATAGGAACTATATGAATACATTTGGTTTGAACAAATCGTCTGTGTCTGTAGACATGAAAATTGTTGACCTTGTGGACTTTCAAAAGGGGACCTATTAAGTTAGAAATGAAATCAACCATTTTATTCCTAAACTTGCAAATTAAAGAAAAGGTCTTAAGAAAGAACAGATTCTCCCTATGTAAAATGAGTCCTTAATTCATAAGGATGCATTAGATATGAAGTCCAAAATTAAGTTGTAGAGTCTCAGGAGCTGAACATAGCATTCTATTGCTGGGATTGCTTATGGTTCTTAGGCAGTAGGTGCTGCTGTGGGGAGCTCTGGTAGCGTAGTGCCTAAGGCACTGGACTGCTAACCAGAAGGCTGGCGGTTCACACCCACCAGCCACTCCTCGGAAGGAAAATGGGGCAATCTACTTCCATAGTGATACTGCCTCGGAAACCTAAGGAGGGTCACTATGAGTCGGATCCAATTCGATGGCAGTGGGTTTGGTTTTGGTTTTTGTATGTTCATTTCTGATCTCATCTAAAAAATTCAAAAATGGTTCCTTGAAAGAGTGATAAATTTGTTACTGAAGAAATAATATATTTCGAAGTGATAGATGAAAAGGAAGAGACTTATTTTTAAGGTTGATGTGTCTTGTGGGGGAGCTCTTGTGGTATGATGGTTAAGCACTTGGCTGCTAATCAAAAGATCAGTGGTTTGAACACACCAGCTGCTCCACAGGAGAAGGATGAGATAGTCCACTTCCATAAAGATGTACAACTTTATGGACACATGGAAACCATATGGTTTCCAAACCCTACTTTATCTTATAGGTTACTATTAGTTGGAATTGACTCGATGGCAGTGGGTTTTGGTTTTGGTATCTTATGGCCTACTTACTTGCTTTTTTGGGGGTGGGGGAGGGGCAAATTGGATTGCAAAATTCTCTATATGCATGTTCATGGGTAAGAAAATTTGGAGCAGAAACTTCAAATCAGAGCAAACTTAAAAAATAGCAGCAATCTGGATTCGCCAATTTTCATGAATCCAGTAACCTGGATTAACCATCATTGGTTAATGATTGAGGGCAAAACCACATGGAAGTGCTTGGTCTTCATGAGTTGCACCCTAAACTGGGTTGAGATTTCCCACCTACATTGTAAGTCAGCATTTGCCTGTGTCATGGTGAAGATTTTCTTCTGTGAAGAGAAGAAAGAAGCTTGGGACGTTTTGTGTGTACCATTTCACCTCTTGCCTCCTCAGGCTCTTTGTTTTCCATCAGCCTTGTATACTTAATGTTGAGTTCACTAAACTGTATCCTGGCTTCCCTATCTATTCTGGTGATGTCGGCCTGTAGAAAGATCTCTTATAGCTAGACCACTGTGCCAAATCCTCACCAACCCATGGTCTTTGTCCATTTCACAAATACTTGACTAAAAACTCTTGATTTTTAGACTTTTATGGAAGACTAACTTTTGGGTTTTTTGTGTACTTCACTATAGTGGGTTGAATGGTGACCTCCAAAATATATGTCCATGTCCTAATCCTTGAGACCAGTGAATGTTACCTTATTTTGAAATATGTGTAATTAAGTTGAGAATCTTGAGTTGAGGAGAGAACATCCTGGATTATCCAAGGTGGCCCTAAATTCAATGACAAGTGTCACTATAAGAGAAAAGCAGAGGGAAATTTGAGACAGACAGGAAAAGACACACAGAGGAGAAGGTGATGTGAAGACAGAGGCAGAGATTGGAGTGATGTGGCTGCAAACCAAGGAACACCATAAGTTAAGAAGGAGGCATCGCTGAGTTCTCATTCAGAGTCTGGAGAGAGTGCAGTCCTACCCACACCTTGATTTCAGACTTCTGACCTCCAGTACTGTGAGTAATTTGTGATAGCAGTCCCTGGAAACTAATACTCTCACCGTGTTTGCTTTTTATGGTTTTTGTTTTGTGTTTACTGATTTTGTGAGTAATACATGCTCATTGTTTCTTTCTTTTTTTTTTAAAAAAAAGAAAAAATATGCAGAAAAGAAAAGTGAAAGAAAGTATCATGGCACCAAGAGGTTCTAAGAGGTACTTAAAACTTTTCAGTACCTTTTATTTTTTAAACATCTTAGTTTCTATTTTAACATTTTTTTTCTACTTATGCATAGATAAGTAGAAACACTTTTATAACATTGGATCATTCTTTGGCATAACTAGCTTTTAGTTTTTTTTTTTTTTAATTTTATAACATCTTTGTAGTTGCCTTTCTATATCAGTGAGTATCTATTCCTATCCTTTTTTATGACTGTATAGTAGTTTGCTTTCTGGATGTTCCAATTAAGCATATCTTTCTTGGTGAATGAACATCTGCATCATAGCCAGTGTTTCACTACTGTTAGCAAAAATATGATAACCTCCCTTGCATACAAACTTTTGTCCACTCGTTTGATGCGTGTATTAGGATGTATTCTTAGAAGTGAAATCAAGGCTTTTGACTTATCTTGCCAAATGGGCCTCCAGATAGCACCTATCTGCTTATGTTCTTCACTGCATGCTTAGAGGGGTGCCATTATCCCCTTTCTTCTCTAACATTGATTCATAATAGACTTGTGGTCTTTGTCAGTCTTATGGGCAAAAAAGTACCATCTTATATTTTATTTTTTTAAATATTTCCTTTTTGCCACAGTGGGTCTCTTCTGGCTCCTCACTTGCCTTACACCAGGGTTTGAGACAAATTGCATAGTATCACAGCACGTGGGTTTAAGTGAAGAGCAGTGTCACAACAGAGGAGAAGGCCCAGGGAATGATCTTCATGATCTCACAGCAAGATGTGCTGGACCCAAGAACTTTGTTGGACACACCTGAAGGTTCAGAGCCCTACATGCCCTTTCCCTGTCCCTTCCTAGAGTGGGAATGTCAAACACCATCTGCACAGCCTTGTCAGGAAGAATGAACTGATTAGTTCCAAGCTGGGCTTGGCATGCAAGATGGTTGGAGAAGTTGTTTGGGAACAGCAGTGACACAATGCCTGGGGAGTGTGGCACCCTGTGGTGTCTCAGATCCCTCACTGTGAGAGAAATCCACTAGTCCCAAGGGGGAATGAGGTTGATACAGCCCTTCCCATTAGGAAAGGGCCCTATTCCCAGCTGACTCTAATACTAGTACCCAGACTGAACACGAGGGCCATTTTTGTTTACTTTTTCTCACGTTGTCTTTGCTAATCCTGTCACACAATCTATTTATGTGTTTGTTGGCTATTTTTTCTTCCTCTTTTATTTATTTATTTCTTTTGTTAACTGGCTGTTAATACCCTTCCCAACCCACCAGCCACTCCTCGGAAGGAAGATTGGGCAATCTTACTTCTGTAGTGATACTGCCTTGGAAACCTGAGGAGGGGTTGCTATGAGTTGAATCCAACTTGACAACAATGAGTTTGATTTTTTGGTTTGGTTTATTGTTTATATTTTAGTGTTTGTTTTCTTTGTCCTGGCATGTTCCCAATTCTAACTCTAGTGCCTATCACAATGTCTGAACCTACAGCTAAGTGCTTAATAAATATTTGTTGATTGACTAATAGACCTTACTCTTAGAATCAGGATAACTTGAAGTCATTGTGATGTGAGCAACACCTCTTCCCTTTGGCCAGAGAACTCTTGAGTAGGGAAGGGGAAAGAAAAAAAGAAAACATTTCTCCTTCTCAAGCTAACTACAGAGATGCTGGAGGTCTGATAGGTTTTCCAAAACCCTTCATTGATTACTTCAAGTAAATGAGACATCTGCATGCCACTCCAAGTCACACTTAGTCTCTAGTTTTCTGCTTCAGCACAATCTTTCCCCTTAAGGACCTCCTCCAAGAACTAGGTGAATGGAGGAGTTGAAATGGGCAGAAATCAGGCCAACTGCTCTGAGTGGAAATACAAGGTTAATGGATTTCTAAATAAAGAATGCTTCCTTTTTCTCCCTTCCCTTTTCCTTCCTTCTTGTCTTTTTTTTTTTTTTTTTTAATAATAGGAGGTTCTTTAAAATATTTTTTATTTGTGTTTCTATGAATGATAGAAACTGACTGGAACTGGCTAAGAAAGACTTTTGATTATTACAGAAGGGAAGGAAGAGGAAGTTAAAGTCAACAGTGGGAGGGAAGTTAACAGGATAATTTATGGACTTCATTGGTGTTCTTCTCTGTGCCTCACTTGAGAAATCACTTTTGTCTTAATCTTCACGCTGGAACTAGAGTGAGAATTGTGCCTCCCTGCTTGTCAGTTTTGTCTCTCCATTTGGCAAGTGGTAGATATGGGCAGTTCATTGCCCCCAAGAAGTGGAAGAAGCTGATGTTACAAGCAGGTTCAAGAGGGTTTCCATAAATTTGGGAGTGGTGGCTCCCTTGGGATGTTATAAAGGAGACATCTGGAGAGATACTGAGAGTATTTGCCAGACTCTCTCACTGTTGGGGTGTAGGGGTATCCCAGTGGTTGAATGGCTAGGTCTGAGCACCTGTCTAAAGCCCCCACCCCTGCCATCATTTTCTATCATAACATCCTGCTTATTTCCTTATGAAACATATTAAAAGTTGTACATGTTCTGTTTATCTCAGTGTTGACTTGTTTATTGCTTGACTCCCCACTGGAATGCTAGTGTCTTGAGGGCAGGGACCGTGATTGCCTTGTCCACCATTATATCCTAAGTATTTGTGAATGAATGAACCCACCACACTGGGAATGATGACATCACAGGAGTAAGCACCCTAGGCTGAGGGAGACTGCCTGGTCACCAGCGCCATGGGCTGGGTAAGGTCCCAGGCATTATGTGTGTGTTTGTGGCCCCACATGTCTCTCCATCCCCAATCATTCATCTTTTCTATGTCTCAAAAGTGACATTTGGATTTGGTTTATGTTGTACCATGAAAAAGAAAAAAATATTCCTTTTGAGTCTAAAATGAAGTGTCATTTAAAACCATATTTTCCATTTTTATTGTGTATTTTTATTCTCCATTTATGAAATCCAGTTTTGAAAGATTTCCTGTCACTTTGGTCAAGACTGAGTGGACCAAGTAGTCTAGAGAAGACAGCTAGTGGACACTGAGGCCTTGTGTGAAATTATAGGGCTGGTTCCTGCCTCTAGCCTAAGTAGTAATTATGCCCCATCAGGGAGCCCACACAGAGAGGAGACAGACTGGACCTGCTGTGCTCTCTGATGTCCTTGTCCGCCATCACTAGAAGAGCTAGGCATGTGTCTGCAGGTGGAAGATGTGTAGGACACACTAAGTCTGAACTAGTGGGTGAGGGAAGAGCCCAACACAACAGGATTATATGAAGCCGCTGGCTCAAGTTATGATTTTTTTAGAGCGTTGCATTGTTATTTCAAAACACCAGATCAGGTGGAAAAATAATACTACCTGTGGAGGGGAGAGAAATCTTAAAAGGTTTGTGGGTAGCAGGAAATTATGATGAATCACCAAAGTGTCACCATCCAAATGCGAGTAAAGCCATAATAATAATAATAACAATAATAGCAATAATAAGAAGACCATTGGCTTTTATTGTATGCAATATTATATAAATATTGTATAGATTACTGGCCACAAATTAAAGGTTTTCAGAAATATTTTGAATGCATATTTAATATGTTTAACCAAGGATGAGCTGGCAGCATCAGTTGTATTTTTTTGATCTTGAGTTTGTTCAGTTTCTCATATGGAGGTGAGGAGCAGTTGGTCTTGCAAACATAGTGAGATTATTTATGTTTTCTAAATTAGGTTATGAGGGGAAATGAAAAGGTACTCAGAAATTCATTGGCATTTCATCTGCACTGCATTCAGAGGAGGGATGACAGCCCTTGTGAGTAATCAGAGTCTTTGTTAAAAATCAGCTGGGATATCGTTTATTGCACATCCCAGGCTCTACTGGCTGCTTAAACAGACAATACATAATGCTTTGTAATATCAGGGACAACTGTGAATTTCTTTTTCTTGTGTGCTTTTTAATTAATTTTTTCTATGTTAGTTGGAGAGGAAAATCACACCCTTGGGAGTGTGCTTCCAGAGCCTACACCTCCCTGTGCACTCAGCAACTCCATGACATCTCATCAGGTTGTTTGACAAGCTTCATAGAGAGGAAATTCTCTGGGTGCCCCTTGAAGCCTGTGGTGGATGTTACAAAGTAGACTACTCAGCTAGGTCACAGTTCAGAGTTGCTTGTAGCATTCCAATAACATCCATTGAGAAGCAGTCCTCCTTGCCAGTGAAGTGTTTCTAAAAACTTCTGGCTGGGCAAAGATTCGAAGTCTTAGCATTTTCACCAAGAGGCAGGCAAATGGGACCAGCTGCTGAGAGATGATAGACATAGCCTAGGACAGGAGCACCATGATACTAGCCCTGGAGCTGTTGCCTACAGCAACCATTTGACCAAATAAATGACAGTCTCTGTTAGGACACCCATTGAGTCAGATAGCCTGTCTCTAAGAGAGCTTGCTCCAGAGGACTCAGGGGATCCCCTCCCTTGCTGTGAGCCTGTCACTGTAATCACTGTGGCCATGTGTATGCATGAGACTTGATGTGATCTACATGGGAAATGAGAGTGGGCTGCTGAGGCCAGATGTGGTAGAGATGATTCCACTCTAGGGAAGTGTGTTCTGCCTTCTCATTTGGCAAAAATGAACATAAGGTGGAATCAGAGGCTGTTCTCCTAAAGCTGTGTGTGCACGGGCAAGGGGAGGGGATAAGGTGGTAGGGGCATATGAGGGTAGGTGGGCAGTGATGCCTGAATGCTTACTTTCCTCAGTGGAGATAGGGAAGTAAAAGGGAGCAACTGGGTCAAAGAAGTAAACCTATGGCCCCCAGGGAAGTCCTGGCCACTGACATGTTTTACTTGGTCCATGTGAGCTTTAATATGAAAAAATAAATTACATTTAAAAATCTGAAGTAATGGTGTAGGAGCTCTGGTGGCATACTGCCTAAGCCATTTGGCTGCTAACCAGAAGGCTGGTGGTTCAAACCTACCAGCCACTCCTCAGAAAGAAGGTTGGGCAATCTACTTCCGTAGAGATACTGCCTCGGAAACCCAAGGAGGGGTTGCTGTGAGTCGGATCAGACTTGACAGCAGTGGGTGAGTGAGAATATAAAAGTTGCAGATTTAAACCCTGAAAAATGGGGAGGTGTAGCTATCCTGGGTTCCCATTCTCACATGTAACAATCAGCATGTACTGCTCAGTTGTTGATTTCTATGCAACTCTACAGTCTTTTTTTTTTTTTTTTTTTAAATTCTTATTGTGATTTGGGTGAACGTTTATAGAGCAAATTCATTTTCCATACAGCAGCTCACATATACTTGGTCTCATGACATTGGCTACAATTTCCCACGGTGCAACAGCTCTCTCCCCATAGTTATCTCTTCCCTGTGTCCTTTCCTCCCATGTACTTCTGCCCCCCGAGCTGTCTCGCTGTGCATACACAGCCCTTCTATTCTTCCACGATTGTTCTCCCCAAGGAGTGTATCTGCCTGATGTAAATGTTCAGCCCGTATTTCTATCTATTATCTGGCTGGAAGCCACAGGAGCAAGTTCAATTCCAGAGCTGAAGGGCAGCTTCTGAGAGGTTTCACAAAGCTCTCTCAGACCAGCAAACCTGGTCTTTTTTTTTTTAAAATGATTTTGAGTTTTGTCCCACATTGTTCTCCTGCTCTGTCCAGGATCT
The DNA here is from genome assembly GCF_000298275.1 of Orycteropus afer afer. Taxonomy (NCBI): domain Eukaryota; kingdom Metazoa; phylum Chordata; class Mammalia; order Tubulidentata; family Orycteropodidae; genus Orycteropus; species Orycteropus afer. The sequence goes on from NW_006921628.1 coordinate 1,696,150, forward strand.
CCTACATAGATCCCTCTACGAGTGGATGACAGTGGTAGCCAGGCACCATCTAGTTCTTCTGGTCTTATGGTCATAGAGGCTCTATAGTAATTTTTGTTGCCACTCTGGCTCCAAGAGCACTGAGTTTGCAACCCCTGGATCAGTCAGGTCAGGACCATACCTTCTTTTAGGGAACACAGCAGGGTCTTTGCATGTATGAAGTTTGAAAACTCATGGGATACTAAAGTTTTAAAAATTCACACTACAGAAAGTAGAGCTAGAGTGGTTGTCATCGTTATTGTTGTCATACTTGCTATACTGTTAAGTGCTTCTTATTTCCCACGCACTAATCTGTGCTTTACTTACAATTTCTCATTTAAATGTTAAAATCCTGTGAAGTTGAAATGAGTACATTCTTGGCTGGGGATTAGGGAAAATGGTTCCCAGGGCATAGGGTAAGAAAGCATTATAAGAGATCATTGATTTTTTTAAACAAATAAGTTTGTGAACCACTTTGTTGTTGTTAGGTGCCATCAAGTCAGTTCCAACTCATAGCAACTTTTTGTCCAACAGGATGAAACACGGCCTGGCCTGCACCAGTCCCACAATTGTTGCTGTGCTTGTGCCCATTGTTGCAGCCACTGTGTCAATTCATTTCGTTGAGGTTCTTTGTCTTTTCCACTGGCCCTCTACTTTACTAAGCATGATATCCTTCTCTAGGGACTGGTCCCTCTTGGTAACATGGCCACAGTAGGAGAGATGAAGTCCCACCATCCTTGTTTCTAAGGAGCATTCTGGCTGTACTTCTTCCAAGAAAGATTTATTTGTTCTTGCAATCCATGGTATATTCAGTAGTCTTTGCCAACACTGTCATTCAAACACATCAATTCTTCTGTGGTCTTCCTTATTCATTGTCCTGTTTTCACTTGTGTGTGAGGTAGTTGAAAATGCTTTGGGTTGGGTCAGGTGCACTTTAGTTCTCAAAGAGACATCTTTGCTTTTTAGCCCTCGAACAAGGTCTTTTGCAGCAGATTTGTGCACCACTGAGTTGATCTATTTCTCAGGCTTTCACTACTCATAACATTTGGGATTTTAGCACTTGTGTTGAGCTCTTAGCCATGAGAAGTCTTGGTTATTTTGTTGTGCATTTTTTCCTAAACTCAAAGAATAATTGTTCCATGTAAAGAATTTCCAATCTGGATCTCTTTGAGAGATTCAGGACACAAAATCCAGAGTGATACCTCTCTCTCTCAAGCCCCCACCCAACCCAAGCACATACTTGCCTCTAGAATAATGACTGAGACAGTATCTCTCATGTGAAGAAAAGCATGAAAAATGCTCAAAGTGGCCACATTTGAATATGTAGCACTTATCTCTCTGTGCAGGCACCATATAGAAAAAATAATTAATCAAACTTCATTCCAGAAAAAAAGAGAGCATTAAGCTTTCATCAACAACAACATAAAGAGCTCACCATGTCGGGAATGGGACAATAAAGGAGTTATTTTAGCAGAATTAACAAGAAGAAATTAGCCCCATATATCCTTCCTTTTTATCACAGTGTGGTACATTTACATATTTTGAAATTTCACATTTGCATAGTCAATGATTTTAAATTAAATTCTTGCCTCTTTTCTCTGATGTTTGTCGTGTGTTTATCTTGCCTTAATAATGGAATTGCTAGCATTTAAAAAACAGTTATCTAATCTTTGGCATGACCTTGAAAACAAAACACTCAGTTACTCTTGCATTTCTTTTTTTGAACATTTTTATTGAGATAATTCACATAACATACAACTCACCCATTAAAAGTGTTTAATTCAGTGGTTTTTAGTATATCGATAAAGTTGTACAATCAGACCCGTAATCAATTTTAGAAGATTTTCATCACGCCAAGCAAAAAGCCTGTACTTATTAGCAGTCGCTCCCTGTTTTCCTCCAGGACCCTCCATCCCAGCCCTAGTCAACAACTGATCTACTTTCTGCCTCTGTAGATTTGCATACTTTGAATGTTCATATAAATGGAATCACACAATATATGGTCTTTTGTAAGTGACTTATTTGACTTGACACTTGTTTTTAAGGTTTATCTATATTGTATATATCAGTACTTCATTCTTTTTTATGGCCAAATAATATTCCATTGTGTGGACACTTTATTTATCTATTCATTAGTTGTGGACATGGGGTTTGTTTCTACTTTTTAGCTATTATGAATAATGCTGCTGTGAACATTTGTCCAGAAGCTTTTTTTGTGGACATAGATTTTCATTTCTCTTTGGTATATACTTAGGAATGGAATTGCTGGATCATATAATAACTCTTTGTTTTAACTTTTGAGAACTACCAGACTATTTTGTAAAAGAATTACACTATTTTACATTCCCATAGCATTGCATGAGGGTCCTAGTTTCACCACATCATTACTACCACTTGTTATTATCTTTTTTATTGTAGACATCCTAGTGAGTATGATGTCACATCTCATTTTGGTTTTGATTTGCATTTCTGTATTGGTTAGTGATATAAAGCACTGATTCATGTGCTTATTTGCTATTTGTATGTCTATCTTTAGATTTGTTTCCCATTTTATAACTGGGTTCCCACTACCATCGAATTGATCCTGACTCATAGCAATCCTATAGGACAGAGTTGAATTGTTCCACTGGGTCTCCAAAGCTGTAAATCTTTACTGAAGCAGTCTGCCTCATTTTTCTCCTATGGAGCAGCTGGTGGGTTTGAACTGCTGACCTTTTGGTTAGCAGCCCAATGCTTTAACCACAGTGCCACCAGAGTTCCACCATAACTAAATTATTTGTCTTTTACGACTGAGTTGTAAGAGTTCTTTATGTTGTTGTTTTTGTTATGTGCCATCTAGTTGGACCCAACTCATAGTGACCCCTCCTTGGGTTTCC
>NW_006921628.1:1699184-1705388 GCF_000298275.1 Orycteropus afer afer
TTTAACATTTTATTGTGCTTTGGTTGTGTTTACAGAGCAAATTTGTTTTCCATTCAACAGTTTGCACATACTGAGTTTTGTGACATTGATTTCAATTCCCACAATGTAACATCTGTCTTTCCACTTCCTTCCTGTGGTTACCTTTTCCCTGTGTACTTCTTTCCTATACATTCCTGCCCTCTGAGCTTTTTCCCTGTGCACATGCTACTCTTCTGATCTCCCATGGTTGTTTGTTCTAAGGAGTAAACCTACCTGGTGTAATTGTTCACCTCTTATACCTATATATTGTTTGGCTGAAAGTTAAGCCACAAGAGTGAGTTCAATACCAGGCCTGAAGGATGGCTAGGGGTCATAGTCGTGGGAGTTTTACCAATCTCTGTCAGACCAGTATGCTTGGTCTTTTTTATGACTTTGAGTTTTGTTATACATTGTTCTCTACTCTACCCAGGATCTCCCATTTTGAACCCTTTCTGAATGTTTGGCAGTTGTAGACGGGTACCATCTCATTCTTCTTGTCCTAGGGTCATGTAGGCTGAGCTTCCCATGGTCCACTAGTCCCTTGGGCTAATTGTTCCCATATGTCTTTGATTAGTGCCTAAGGCACTTGACTGCTAACCAGAAGGCTGGCTGTTCAAACCCACCAGCTACTCCTCAGAAGGAAGGTTGGACAATCTACTTCTGTAGTAATATCGCCTCAGAAACCCAGCAAGGGGTCACTATGAGTTGTATCCAACTTGATGACAGTGAGTTTGGTTTTTCTTTTTTTTTTTTGGTCTTTAGTCCAGGCAAGAAGAGACCAATAGTTGCATGTTATATAGCAGCAAACAAGCTTTTAAGACCCCAGTCACAACTCACCAAGTAGGATGTAGAACATGTTTTTGTGTATTATGTTTTGCTAATTTAGCTTAATGTCTCCTGTGACCATGATCCCAAGCCCACATGCCAGGTGACTCACTCCCTCAAGGGGTTTGGTTGTAGCTAAGAAGTTATTATAACTTTGCCTCCTATTAACTCTATTATATATATGGGCATTTTTATAGAACTTCCAAATACTTATGTAGAAATATTTGTCTGCCAAAATATTTCTGTTCACTTACCTATATCTTGTCTTCTTGCCTACCTGTGTATTCACCTGTAGATTAATGTTTTTTATTACTGATAATGCAGTATTGTATGTATAAAAGTATTTACCTTTGTTGTTTGTACCTATTGTGTACCTCTCTGTATATCTTCCTTTTTGTTAGTGTTACTGTACTCATCACCTGCTTTTGTTATAGCTAGCAATTTTCCTTCCCCTCGCCTCACGTCCCTGTGAGAAAGAAAATTTCCTTTTGTGTGTAAACCTTTCCTTGACTTTTTATAACAGTGGACTCATACAATATTTGTCCTTCAGTGATTGACTTACTCACTCAGCATAATGTCCTCTAAGTTCATCCATGTTATGAAGTGTTTTGCAGATTCTTCATTGTGCTTTAATGTTGCCATAGTATCTACTGTGTGTATGTATCATAGTTTATGGTTGTTTCCATCTGATGGTTTCCATCTCTTTGCTATTGTGAACAGAGCACAGATGAATATGGGTGTATATATATCTGTTTGTGTCCTGGCTTTCACTTCTTTAGGATATTTACCTAGTAGTGGGATTCCTGGATCAAATGGTATTTCTATTTCCAACAATTTAAGGCAACACCATACCACTTTCCACAGTGCTTGTACCATTTTACCATCCCCCAGCAGTGTATGAGAGTTTCAGTCTCTCTACACCCTCACCAGCTCTGTCAGACAGTTGTTTTCTGTCTTGATCTTTGCTGGGGTGAGATGATATCTTATTGTTGTTTTGATTTGCATCTCTGTAATGACTAATAATTGTGAGGATTTCCTTATGTGTTTGTTGGCCACTTGTATATCTTCTTTAGTGAAGTAGCAGTTCATGTCTTTTGCCCATTTTTGAATTGGATTGCGTATCTTTTTGATGTTGAAGTGTTGAAGTTCTCTGTAAGTTTTAGAGATAAATCTCTTGCCAGACATGTTGTAGCCAAATATTTTTTCCTAATCTGTAGGTTCTCTGTTTACTCTTTTGGAGAAGTCTTTCTACACACACACACACACACACACACATGCAAACCAAACTCACTGCTGTCGAGTCAGTTCTGACTCATAGCAACCCCTCCTTGGGTTTCCGAGGCAGTATCTCCATGGAAGTAGATTGCTCAGTCTTCCTTCTGAGGAGTGGCTGGAAGATCTGAACTGCCAGCTTTCTGGTTAGCAGTCAAATGCCTTAGACACTACGCCACCAGAGCTCCCTTTCAATGTACAGAAAAATTTGATTTTTAAGAAGTCGGGTCATCTAGTTTCTCTTATGTTGCTTGTGCATTTTGGGTTATGCTTGATAGTCTATTTATGCCATAAATGATTTTGGGTTTTGGTCTCTGATCCATCTTTTGTTTGTTCTTGTGTGTGATATAAGGTATGAATCTTGTTCCATTTTTCACTAGAAGATACCCAATTTTGCCAGCACCATTTGTTAAAGAAGCTCTCTCTCCCTCAGTAAATGGGTTTCAGCCCTTTGTCAAAGATCGGCTGTCTGTAGATGGATGGGTCTGTTTGTGTATTCTCAATTCTGTTACACTAGTCCATTTTTAGGAGCTCTGGTGATGTGGTGCCTAAGGCATTTGACTGCTAACCAGAAAGTTGGTGGTTCAAACCCACCAGCCACTCCTTGAAAGGAAGGTTGAGCAATCAACTTCCGTAGTGTTACTGCCTTGAAAACCCAAGGAGGGGTCACTATGAGTCGGATCCTACTCGTTGATAGAGAGAGTCCATTTTTATATTGTTGTACCAATACCAGGCTGTTTTGACTACTATGGCTGTATAGTAGGTTTTGAGATCAGGGAATGTGTGACCTCCTGCTTTGTTTTTCTTCTTCAATAGTGCTTTGCTTATCTGAGGTCTTTTTCGTTTTCATATAAAATTGTTGTTGTTGTTGTGTACCGTCGAGTCACACCTGACTCATAGTGACCCCTCCTTGGGTTTCCGAGGCAGTATCACTACAGAAGTAGGATTGCCCAACCTCCTTTTCAATGACCTAAAAAAGATGCTGATGGTATTGAAGTGAATCTATAGCTTGCTTTGGGTTGTGTTTACATTTTCACAATGTTTAGTCTTCCTGTCCATAGCATAGTATGTTCTTCCATTTATGTTGATCTATTATGGTTTATTGTAGTAGTATTTTGTAGTTTTATTTATATAGGTCTTTTTTTGTCCCTGGTAAGATTTATTTCTAAGTGTGTTATCTTTTTGCTAGCTATTATAAATGTTACTATTTTCCTTTCAAAGATCTCTGCATTATTGTAGAGGAATCTACTTGGTTTTTGTAAGTTGATCTTATATCCTGTCTCTATGCTGAATCTTTCAATTAGTTCCAGTAGCTTTTTTTTCCCTAAGTCTCTGGGCTTTTCTAGTATAGGGTTATATCATCTGCAAATCAGGATAATTTTAATTCTTCATTACCAATTTGGATGCCTTTAATTTCCATTTCTTGCCTCATTGCCTAGCCTGGAACTTCCAGTACAGTGTTGACCTGGAGTAATGATAGAGAGCATCCTTGTGTGGTTCCCATTTGCAAAAGAAATTCTGTCAGTCTCTCTCCTTAGAGAATAATATTGACTGTTGCTTTTGTGTATATACCCTTTATTATGTTGAAAAATTTCCTTTGTATTCCCATATTGCTTAGAGTTTTTATCAGGAATGGGTGTTAGATTTTATCAAATGCATTTTCTGTGTTGATTGGTATGATCATGTGGTTCTTTTCCTTTGTTTTATTTATGTGATAGATTACTTTGATTGTTTTTCTAACTTTGAACTATCCTTGCAAACCTGGTATGAATCCCACTTAGTCATGGTGTATTACTTGTTTGATACAGTGTTGGATTCTATTGACTATGATTTTACTGAAGTTTTTTTGCATCTAGATATTCATGAGGGATGTTGTGGTATCTTTTTAGTGGTGTCTTTACCCAGTTTTGGTGTCAGGGTTATGCTTGCTTCATGAAATGAATTTGCTAGTAATCCATCCTTTTCTATGTTCTGGAATATTTTGAGCAGGATTGGTGTCAGCTCTTCCTTCTCTCAGTGTTTAATAGAATTCTCCAATGAAGCTGTCTGGGCCAGGAATTTTTTTTTTTGTTAGGGTTTTTCCTCCCTGCCCATGACTTACTCAGTTTCTTCTTTTGTTATGGTTCTGTTCCAATTTTTATCCTCTGCCTATGTGAGTTTAGGTAAGTAGTGTGATTCTAAAAATCTGTCTGTTCTTTCCAGGTTTTCAAATTTGTTGGAGTACAGTTCTTCATAGTATCCTGATATTATCCTTTTTATTTCAGTTGGTTCTATTGTGATGTCTCTCATTTCATTTCTTATTCACATTATTTACATCTTCTGTTTCCTTTCCTTTGTTAAGTTTGCCAGTGGTTTGTCAATTTCATCAGTCTTTTCAAAGAACCAACATCTATTCTTATTGATTCTTTCTTTTGTTTTTCTGTTTTATTTATTTCTGCTAGAATCTTTTTTATTTCTTTTCTTCTCGTGGCTATAGGCTTTTTTGGCTGCTCTTTTTCTGATTGTTGGAGGTATTGGGTTAAGGTGTTGATTTGGGCTCTTCCTTTTTGATGTGTGCATTTATTACTATAAATTGTTCTGTGATCACTGCTTTTACTGTATCCCAAAGATTTTGGTATGTTGTGTTCATTCTTGTTTGATTGAAAGAATTTTTTAATTTAATTTTTTATTTATTCTCTTACCTAGTAGTTATTTTTAGCAGGTTGTTAGCAGTTTCCATGTGTTTACTTTTTTCCCCTTGATCTTCCTATTGTTGATTTCTAATTTTATAGCTCTGTGATTTGCGATCATACTTTACAGTATTTTAATGTTTTTAAGTTTTTTGAGGCTTGCTTTGTGCCCTGCTCTGGAAAATGCCCTATGTGTGCTAGAAAAGAATGTATATTGTGCTGTTGTTGGGTGAAGTGCTGGATATATGTCTGTAATGTTAAGTTGGTTGAGTGTAGTTTAGTTCTTCTGTGTCTTTGTTAAATTTCTTTCTAGTGGTTCTGTCCTTCATTAAAAGTGTTTTATTAAAGTCTCCTACTGGAAGGAAGGTTGGGCAATCCTACTTCCGTAGTGATACTGCCTCGGAAACCCAAGGAGGGGTTGCTAGGAGTCGGGGCCGACTCGACGGCACATAACAACAACAACAACAACAACACTACTATGGAGTCATCTATTTATCTTTTCAATTCTGTTGAAGTTTGATTTATGTATTTTGGGGCTCTTTCTTTCAATGGGTATATATATATTTATTATGGCTGTGTCTTCTTCTTTGATTTATCCTTTAATGATTATATGTTTCCTTATCTCTTATTGTGTTTTTTGTCTTAAAGTCTATTTTATCCAAAATTAATATTACCTCTCCTGCTGTTTTTTAAATTACCATTTGCTAAATTTATATTTTTAGTCTGTTTTTCTCTTTGTGTCTACAGTGTGTCTTTAGACAGCATATTGATGGGTCATGTTTTCTTATCCATTTTGTAACTCTCTGTCTCTTGATTGGTGCATTTAATCCATTTACATTTAGTGTAATTATTGGCAAGTATGAATTTATTACTGTCATTTTGCTATGTGTATTTTGTAGTGTTGCTGATTTCTTTGTTCCATGTAGTTTTCTGTGCTGAGCTCATTTTATTTATGATTTTTTTTTATCATTTCTTTTATTGCTATTGTTTTAGTATTTGCTAAATATTTGTGCCTTTCCTCTACTTTGATGTGAATGTTTATTAATTTTCTTTGTGGTGATTTATTATTTTCTTCCTAAGTTTAAAACAGTTCATTCTATCTTGAGATTGTGTTGAGAACTTCCATTTGGAAGTTCTGTACACTATTCATTTCCTCTTTTTGTTTTGTAATTGCCCTCATTTACCAATTGATATATCTGGTTCCCTGCTTACAGTTTGCTAAGTTTATTTTAGTTTTAGTATTTTATTTTATTTTATTGTGATTTGGGTGAAGATTTACAGAGCAAATTCACTTTCCATACAGCAGTTCACATATACTTTGTCTCATGTCATTGTCCACAGTTTACAATGCAACAGCTCCCCTCCCACTTCCTCCCCATAGTTACCTCTTCCCAGTGACCATCCCTCCATACTCTCCTGC
>NW_006921628.1:1707557-1772350 GCF_000298275.1 Orycteropus afer afer
ACTTTATCCTGCTTCTTTGTGTGGACTGTGATCTTCTGTTGTTTCCGAGGCATCGTGGCATTGTTGTATTTAGATCTCTGTTAACTGTTTGTGAAGAGCAGCCAAGGGTGGTTCAGGCTCTTATTGGTGGTTTTTTATCATTGGCCTTTTCAGTCTTGCAGGCCCCAAGTGTCCTTGGGGTTGCACTACTCGGGAATGTCCAAGCTGTTTGTGCCGTCAGGGGCATTCAGGTCCCTGCCAGACCACAGCTCCGTATGTCTCCTTTTTTGGTATTTTCACTCAAATTCTTCTGCTATTTGGGGGTTTAGTCTACTTCTGTATCCTTCCCTTCAAGGCTCAGCAGTCCAAGATTATCTTCTGTGTCTGTGTTAATTGGTTTCCCTTTTCTTTGTTGAAGTGCGTCTGTGCAGTCCTTCTGCCTAGTCCACCATCTTGCTGGAACTCAGTTTTAGTATTTTCATATCTGGGTTTGTTTCTGGGTTATGTTGTTAGGTGTGTTAATCATCAGTGTTATCTGCAGTTGTTGGTTCTCCTCTTGAAGGACTCAGTTTAGCATTTTTTTCTAAGGTTGGTCTGGTTTTTACAAATTGACTTAATTTCTGTTTATCTGAAAATGTCCTGATTTTGCTATTATATTTGAGGGGCAATATTGCTGGGTATGTAATTCTTGGTTGGCCATTTTTTTTCTTTCATGGTTTTATATATCATCCCATGCCCTTCTTGCCATATAGTTTCTGCTGAGAACTCAGAGCTTAAGGTTTTATTGGTTGTTTTTTGTAAATAACTTTTCATTTTTTCCTGTGCTGGTTTGACAATTCTTTCTTTGTTTTTGGTTTTGATGAGTTTGATTATGGTATGTCTTGATGATTTTCTTTTGGGGCTTATACTGTTTGGGGTTCATTGTACTTTGTGAATGCATATCTTCTTGTCTTTCATCATATTAGGGAAGTTTTCTTCCAATAAATCTTTGAAATTTTCTCTGTGGTTTTATTTGTCTCTTCATTCTCTGCAATTCTGATCACATGCAAGTTATTCCTCTTGATGGTGTCCCCAATGATTTTTAGGCTTTCTTCTTTTTCTTTTTCTGGATTGTTCACTTAAAAAAGTAGTATTGAAGATATATCTTCATTCTCACTAATTCTCTCTTCCCTTGATTTGATTTAATTCTTTTGCCCTTTTGATGTGGTATCTATTCCTGATATCTTAGTATTAATCTTCTGGATTTCTATTTGCTGTTTTTGTATGGTTTCTAATTTTTCATTAATTTTGTCAATTTGTTCTTCTCTTGGTATCGTGAATTCTTCTAGAATTTTGTCTGTGTTTTCTTTAATTTTGCCAGTGTTTTGCTTGATCTGTATCTCATTCCATTGAAGGTATCTAAATATAATTCTTTTGAATTCTTTATCAGGTAGTTGTAATATCACTTCTTCCTCAGAGTAGTTTCCTATCTCTATCCTGGTACCTTGTTTGTACTCCTTTCTCTTGCTTCTTTGTGTTAAGGGATTGTGAGTTGTCTGTGAGACATTGCAATGTTGATGTATTTATATTTAATTGGTGATTGTATGTTGGTGTGATTCACCCAAAGTTCCCCACCCCCTTCATTTTCTTGTGATATATCTGAGTGAATGGGGCTACTCTCTTCACTAGTTTGGCAGCACTTCAGCAGTTACCACCTGTCTCCTTTTGGATGTGATAGAGGATGATAATGTATGCACAAATCCCTATATTCTGTTCATGTAGAGCAGTTGAGTGTGGGTTGGGCTGGTATTGGCCTCTGTCTATCATTGGTCAGTTGGTGCAGTATAAGATGGTATCCCTTACCTGGTGGGTGGGGTTATGGTTGGGTCCTATGGACATGATTGTTGTCTCCCACCAGGTGGGACAAAACAGAAACACCATACACACAGAAATAAAAACAAGAGAATAAAAAATATAAATAGAATACCCAAAGAACAACCACCACCAAAAGAAAAGGGGAAAAAGAGACAAAAAAGGACAAAGAGAAAAAGGAAAAAATACCTGGGGAGTGGGAAAAAGAAAAGAGAACAAGAATAAATGAATACCAAAGAAAAAGAAAATACACAAAGGAAAACAAGGAATGGGAAAGATGAAATGAGAAAAATAAGGGGAAAAAAAAAGGATTTGGAAAAAGAAAAATAAACAAGAGCGAGGGAAGAGAAAGAAAAGAAGGAAAAAAATTAAAATGAGAAAAGAAAACCAGAGTGGGGGGTCAAAGCACCCAGGCAGTGTTCCTGTTGGCCAAGCAGTCAGCAAGACACAGGACACCTGGTCCTACCACTATTTCCTGTGTACCCAAAAGGCAACCAGGGGCAGGGCATCTGATCGCAGACAAGTCCCCTCTGACCTAGAACTCTAGGGGCAGGGTACCTGGACCCAGAAAAAGTTCCTTCCATCCCAAATAGCAGCTGGGAGAAAGGTACCAGGTTCTAAAAGGAATTCCTGTTATCCCAAAAGTAGCTGGGTACAGATTGCCCCATCCCAGAAAAAAAATTCCTGCAAGCTCAAATGCAGCAGGGACCAGGGCAACTGATCACAGAACTAGTTCCTGTCTACCCAGAAGGCAACTGTGGTGGGGCACCTGATCCCAGACAAGTTCCTACTGGCCTAAAATATATCTGGCGGCATGGCACCTGGACCCAGATAAAGTTTCTGCCATTCCAAAAGGCAGCTGAGTGTAGGCAGACTGTTCTTAGGAAAAAGTTCCCGCTGACCCCAAAAGTGGCCAAAAGCAGGGTGCCTAGTCTTGGGACCAGTTCTTCCATGCCCAAAAGGCACCTGGTAGCTGGATGCCTGATTCAGGATAGAATTCCTGCTGGTCCAGAAAGTTGGTGCGGGTGGGAGATGGCCATACCTCCATTCACTGAGAGGATGTCAGGTACAAAGGGAACAATAGGAAAATCGCCCCTTTTTTGTCATCAGTCACTAATATGTTTGCCCATGTTGTTCTTGGCAAGTAGGGCCTATTACTAGGTTGCTGTCTGGATTGGAAAAATGCTTGCAAATATTCAAAATAGCCATGCTGTCAGGCCAGTTGACAGTCCAGATCTCTGTTAGATTCTTTATTCTCTGTTTTCATTTAGTTTCTTCTACTAGTCAGTATTTAATCTATTTCTTTATCCCTCCCTTTGAAGCTTAGGGTTCCAGGATTATCTTCTGTACCTGTTCCAGTTTTTTTTTTTTTTTTTCCCCTCATTTCTGTGTTGTAGAGGGTCTAGGTAGCTTGTCTTCCTGTTCCACCGTCTTGCCAGAAGTATCCTCAAGACTTCTTTATGTATTTTTGATTACAAGTCCTTATTTGAAAATATTTTCTCCCATCTTGTGGACTGCCTTTTTACTTTCTTGATGGTATCTTTTATAGCACAGAAGTTTATAATTTTGATGAAGTCCAATTTATTTTCTTCCTTTGTTTCCTTTGTTTTTGATGTCGTATCTGAGAAACTATTGCCTAATGCAAGGTCATGAAGATTTGTGTCTGTGTTTTCTTTGAAAAGTCTTATAGTTTTAGTCCCTACATATAGGTCTTTGATTCATTTTGGGTTAATGTTTTATAGTGTGAAATAGGGTCTGACCTCATTCTTTCCATGTCAGTATCACTTGTGCCAGCATCATTTGTTGAAGTAACCTTTGCTGAGTAGCCGACTGGGATTGTAAATTAACAATTAGTCCATTAAAAAAAAAAAAAAATTAGTCCAAGGGACTAATGTGTCATGGGAACCTCAGCCTACATGAGAACAGAACTAGATGGTGCCTGGCTACCACTGCCAGCCAATTCAGAAAGGGATCACAGTTGGAGGTCCTGGATTAAGTGGGAGAAAAATGTGGAACAATACTCAAAATCATAGAAAAAACTGGTGAAACTCCCAGACTATGGCCCCTAGTCACCTTTGGGCCTGGAATTGAACTCACTCTCATGGCTTAATTTCCAACAAAACATTAGTCTGGCCTATGAGGTGAAAAATTAACTAGGAAGGTGCATTCTTTAGAATAGTCAACTATGGGAGATCAGAAGGGTGGCAGCCTTCATACAGGGAGAAAGCTTAGAGGGCAGGAATGCATAGGAAAGAAACACACAGGGAAAAGGTAACCACAGGGAGGAAGTGGGAAGAGAGTTGTTACATTGCGAGGATTGCAATCAATCTCACAAAACAAAATATGTATAAACTATTGAATGGAAAAGAAATTTGCTCTGTAAAGTTTCATCCAAATAATAATTTTTTAAAAAAAGAAAAGAAATGGACACGTACAAAAGAAAGGTATAAGTACCCTTGTAATTTAATGTGAATTCCTTTTAGCTCTGACATTTAATCAATGTGATGCTATTATCTGAGGAATTGTATCACTATAGGGAGTAATCACACCAATAGCACTGTTGCGCTGATTCTGACAAGTTTGTACTAAGTAGTATTTGTGTGTTATCTGAATTAATGCTTATAGCCCCTGCTAAGTTGGGTATAGTTACTAGGTGTTTTTGCATTTATTAGCCCATTTTACAGATGAAGCAACTGAGGCTTGGTTTCTTACTACAGACAGTAAATATCTAGGATTCCAATCTTGGGTATCTTTTGTCAATACATATACTGTCTTCCCTGGTGTTTAATAAAAGCTCATAAACCGTGGCTTCCAAGACCCAGGTTCTTGGCTAAGCACTGAAAGTCACATCTCATCACTTTCAGAATGTAAAATCCATCGGAATGGACTTGAAATATTGTTCAAATGACAATCTCCTTTCACTAGTCTAAGAGTTTGCATTTTCAGTGACCTCCTAGGTGATGCTGATGCTCTTGGTTCACAGACATCCCTCCAAGAAGCAAAGGATTAGCTCCTTGATTATCAGAGTTGGCTGTATAATGGGAATGTGGTGGGTGGGTTGTATAAAAAATACTGATGCCCAAGCTCCTTTCCCAGGGATTCTAATTATCTTGATCTGGGTTGAAGTTTAGACAAGGGGATTTAAAAAAAAAAAAAAAAAAAAAAAAACCTACCCAAGAGATTCTGCTGCCACTCGTCTGTCATTTTGTCATACTGTGCTGGCTTGTGTGTTGCTGTGATGCTGGAAGCTATGCAACTGGTATCTCAAGTACCAGCAGGGTCCCCGTGGTGGACAGGTTTTAGCAGAGCTTCCAAACCAAGACAGAATAGGATAAAGGAAGTAGCAGTCCACTTCTGAAAACACTAGCCACTGATAGCCTTACAGATAGCAGTGAAACATTGGTATAGTACAGAAGGGACTAATATCTGGAGAAGGACCTCATGCTTGGTAAAGTAGAGGGTCAGCGAAAAAGGGGAAGGCCATCAATGAGATGGATTCACACAGTGGCTGCAACAATGGGCTTAAGGATAACAATGATTGTGAGTGTTGTGCAAGACCAGGCATTGTTTCATCCTGTTGCACATAGGGTCACCATGAGTTGAAACCAACTCAACAGTACCTAACAACAGAGGTTCTAATGTGCAGTCAAGTCTGAGCACCTGGAGTTATCCCTTCTGATCTTTCCCTGAGCCCCACATGTAAGCACTTTTGTCTTTTAAAGGTGAATTTTTGGGGCTTTGAAAGGTTGACTGACTTGCCCAAGGTCACTTAGATGCTAAGTGGTGGAGCTGGCATTCCAGTCCAGGTCTATATGGTAGATAATAAGCCCAGCTCCCAATGTGCACATTGGGCCTTGTGAAGGCTTCCTTACTGAAGACAATTTGAAAAGGAGATGTAGTGATTTCCCTCAGAAGAAGTGAGCACTTGGAGGTTATCCAGGCCCCTGGACCCTGGTCCACAGATACTCTTCTCAGTGGCCCTCTCTCTCACATGTGGCTGCCTGGTATATTTTTTTATTTAGTTCTGCTTTGAAATGTGTATCTGAATGGGTGGCTCACAATTCCCCAAATCAAAATCAGTTTCTCTGATCCATCAGGTTACCACAGCAGGAATGGAATGGGGTTATTGATGCTATGAATGAATGTGTGTGGGTAGTGAGACATTGTGCTAATTTCTCTGAGAATTCCTGTCATTTCAAGGAGGAGGAAATTAAAGCTTGGGGGTAGAGGTACAACTTTTTTGTCTCCCATTCCCATCTTAAACGATCTTCTTCTAACCATGTTCTTCAGTGTAAGACCAGTGTATGGGTTGAGTGATGCAGTGGAAGGTTCTCCTCACCCATCTTTTGGTCCTTGACCACCACTTTCTCCACAACTTTCTGGATTGTGAGCTGTGTCCAGTGAAACAGGAGAGATGGGATCAAGGGATTGGATGTTGTTAGGGATAAGATTTAGAACAATGAGGAATAAGTAATGTGCCCCTCTCTTCGTGGAGTTTACAGGCTACCGTGGGAGGCAGAAGTTAGAGGAATAGGGAGAGCTTTGAAATAGGAATCCTGGGTGCTCAGGTGGTATGTAGCAGGGAAAAAGAGAGTGATGATGGATAAAAGTTAAGACTTGGAAGATATCAAAGGGATGTGTGTTCTAGGCAGAAGGAACAGTATATTTGATGCCTAGGAGGCAGCAGAGTAGGACGAGTTGAAGGAGTTGAAAGGATGGGAGATTGTAGTGGAGAGAATAAGTCAAGGGGGCTCACGGTGATGCTGTGAGGGAGATACAGAGAGTGTATGGGGCCTGGACGAGTGAGATGGTCGATTTGTGAGGTGATTTTAATGCCTCCCTCACACCCACAAGGGCAGGGGTTGGTCTGTTTGGCTCCATAGTACTGTAAACACCTGGCTTGGCAAGCAGTTAAGTGTTCCCTGGAAGAGCTTGGGGTGGCATCTTAAAGGTACAGGACATTGTGGAAGGGTTAGTGTTTCTGTCTCTGCCCTGCTCCTTGGTTGCCTTCATTACCCTTTGTGCTAGGGGCAACAATACCTTATTTCCTGCATTTCATTTATATTCTTCCATCCCTGTCAGAAAACTTTGGAGTAATTGGAAGTGGGGCTGTGAGGCAGCTCCTCCAAACCTTAGTAGGAGGCTTGGCTCCTTTGTTGCTCCCCCCACCCCCCAGGGCAGGATGCACTTTGGTGGTTAGAGAGAGCAGATCCTTTGCACAAGCTCTTGAAGCATAAAGCCCCCAAGGAGCACTGTGAAGGAGGGTGCTGTGAAGTTGCAACAGCCTCTTTTGTGCTCAGAGATACCCTGGGAAGCTTGTTTTTGGTGGAAGCATAGAGCCCTCTTTTTTATTTTCACCTACAGTTAGCAGATGGATTGTTCTGTTTTGAGGAGTCTGCCCTAACCACTCAAACAGTAGTAGCAGTGAATAGGAGATTATTCGAGGGGCCACAGGCAGAGTCTAAAACTTAGCTTGGTCCTTTTGTTACTTTTGATCATCTGAGGGAAGATGACAAAAGCCAAAAACCAAACACACTGCCACTGATTTGATTCCGTCTCAAGGTGACCCTTTAGGACAGAGTAGAAATTCTCCCTTGGATTTCCAAGGCTGTAAATCTTTACAGAAGCAGGCTGCTTCAACTTTCTCCCTTGGGGCACCTGGTGGGTTCAAACTGAAGACCTTTTAATTAGCAGTTAAATGCTTCAACCACTACACTTCCAGAACTTCTTGAGGAAAGGTAAAGCTTCAGATAAATCAGAACGTTTACATAAAGAAACTGGATCGATAAACGTGAGTCTATTTGCCCTGGCCTTTCGGCTGAGCCTACAAGTTTCTACTCCTTCATTGTCCAGACCAGACTTTAATGGAGTGAAGTACACAGGTAAGCTCAGGAGCACACAGGCATACCTGTCTGACAATGTTAATAGTAATATGTTTATTTAAATCTGTATTAGGAAAAATGTAACTATGCTTTAAAAGACGTTTATATGTTATATGAGTTGATTTAAAGAAATGCAGTAGGTAAAGTGAGGGGCTTGCAGCATGATTGTGTGAGGGGAGAATAGTAGGAGTGTAGGAGCCCTCATAGAGTAACAGTTAACACTCCACTGCTAACTGAAAGGTTGTCATCTGAACCAAGGTTTTGAACCAGTTCATTCTGGTTTGACCCTGCTGAGAATTTGCATTTTCACTCCAGATATCCTGAATCAGAACCTACATTTTAACAAGATTCTTAGAGATGTTATTGATCTGAGGATCTTGTTAAAATGTAGATTCTGATTCAGGATATATGGGGAGGAAATGCTGATACTCAGCAGGTGGTTGCAGTGGAAAGAACCTGTTCTAAGCCCTGATTCGAAACCACCAATTGGCTCCATGGGAGAAAGACCTGGCAATCTGTTTTTGTAAAGATTACAGCCTAGAAAACTTTACAGGGCAGCTCTACTGTCACAAGGATTGCTATGAGTTGAAATCAGCTACATGGCACCTAACAGTAACAAGTTGGAATGTTTCTAGGATCCTTCATTAGGTAAAGGAGCCCTGGTGGCACAGTGGTTAAGTACTCAGGTGCTAACAGAAAGGTTGGAGGTTTGAATTCACTGCTGCTCCACAGGAGGAAAATGTGGCATTCTCCTTCCATAAAGATTAAAAAGCAAAACTCACTACTGTCTAGCAGGATCAGACTCATAGCGACCCCTCCTTGGGTTTCCAAGGTGGGGTCACTATGGAATTAGATTGCCCAACCTTCCGTCCATGGAGTGGCTGATGGGTTTGAACCACCAGACTTCTGGTTAGCAGTCAAATGCCTTAGGCATTACACCACCAGAGCGCCCCCATAAAGATTACAGCAAATGAAATGCTGTGGGGCAGTTCTTTTCTGCTCAGTAGGGTCACTATGAGTCAGAATCCACTGCATAACACTGAGTATCACTAGGAAAGGGGACAGATACAACGTGCTGGATGAGGTCATAAGAACAAATGATCTGGATGTACATGTAACAGCCCCTGTTGATCTTGAGTGAAACAATGCATGAGAAATGAATATGATTTCTAGCATAATAAAGTCTATATACATTAAACACATACAGGACAACCCTGCTAGAGGCTCTGGTGGTACAGTGCATATGGCATTTGACTGCTAACCAGAAGGTTGGTGGTTCAAACCAACCAGCTGCTGTTGCATTGTGGTAAACTGTGGTCAATGACATGAGACAAAGTATATGTGAACTGCTGTATGGAAAGTGAATTTGCTCTGTAAATCTTCACCCAAATCACAATAAATAATAAAAAAAAAATGTAAGTATTAAATTAAAAAAAAAAAAAATAACAAACCAACCAGCTGCTCTGTAGGAGGAAGATGAGGCAATCTACTTCCATAAAAATTTATAGCCTTGGAAGCCCATTGAGGGCTGCTATGAGTTGGAGTCAACTCAATGGCAGTGAGTTTGGTTTGGTTTTAGGATAACGCTACATGTGATATAAATATGCACAGTCTAACAAGTCCATTAGAGTGAGTGTCTACAGGGAAGAGGAACTGGAGTGGAGGTCTAGGCTGAACAGAAAAATATAAATCAAGGTGGGGACCTTGCCACTGAATTTCTGTAATTGATATTAGAATAATCTAGAAACAGACAGTTGTGATGTTTGCATGACGTGATGAATGTCATCAGTGTCACTGAATCATATGTGCAAAAAATGTTCAGTTGGCAAATGTTTAGTTACACATTTTTCAAAAAAATCACATTGAAACAGCAAAAAAATGTACGTGACCAAAAACTAAAACAAAAGGTGGAGGGGGTCTTACTTGTGGAGCTGTGATGGTAATGTGCTAAGTGTGTGAATAACTCATGGTTTTGTCTGAGTGGTAGTTGTGTAATTGTACACAAACACAGAAAGTGAGCTATAGACAGACATATAGATGCATATACACACCCAGGGTGATAAACTGATCTTGCAAATGGTGATAATTGATTGTAAATGCCTAAAGTTGGAGCAGAAGTACAAAGGGAAAATGAAAACATCAATAGTAAACTTTTCTTCTCATCTTTCAATGTTTCTGTTCCTCATCTTGTGCTTTACACACATCATTGCATACTATTTTATCAACAACCTTATGAGGTAGGTATTATTATCACCCCTTTTTTACAAATGAGGAAGCTGATCTGCATCCATGGTCATGGAAGGAAAGCGTGGTGGAGCAGACAGAAACCCATGCTTGTCATTTACAGTCCTATACAACCACATTATTTTAAGGATTCCTTTAAAGTGGGTGTACTTTTAGATCCTGGTTAATGCCTGCATCACTTACATTTTACTCTCTGAACTGAAAACTCAGTCATCCACAATAGTTGAAGACCTTATTGGGAACATGAAATCGAACCCTTCTGGGTGGAAGGAGCTTAGTTGCTGTAGTCTCTGTCTTCCTTTGCCACTTGGTTTTGTGCCCCTAAAGCCCCTTCTCTTACCTTTTCCTTTTTTTGTGTCATTTGCATTATTACCTCATGCCAATGTCCCTTCTGCTCAAAGAGCCAGTGGTCAAACTGCCTCACTTCGAACAGCATCATCATGTTCATTGCTTACAATGGGTGATTATATAACATTGATCCTCCATGTGTGTGTCTTCAAATAATTTACCCAGAAGATGCATAGCTCTACTGTGGACAGCCAAATCACCCGAGATGCTTCATAGTTTATTTCTCTGTCCATAGGAGTAGATCAAGCCGTAGAGCCCTTTCCTGGTCATTAAAGATGTTGTGTTATGCTTGCATCCAAAATGTTTGGTTGCCTTAAGTGAGAGCCTTGTCTGGCCTGATGGCTGTTGGCAGTGCTGTGCGAGTACTTCCCGAGGGCAGACAACGCCAGTAAATCGTAATCACAGTGGAGCATGATGGAAGAAGTAAACAGTTCTGAAACTGTGCTATAAATTGTCATCCAGTGATGATTCTGTTTTATTATAGAGGTTAAATTACAGCAATCACTGGCACACAAAGATGCCGCAGTAAGAAAACATTTGGGAACAATGTTGTTTCTTATATGACTTGGGTGATGGGTACGCAGAAATAAAACACCATAACTTGTTTACCAGGAGCTAGAGAAGAAATATGAACTATAGCTCACTGTGAGGTGTGCACTTTTTCTTTTATGAACCAAGCAAGTTGTGAGCATGTTGCTGTTGCCACAAGAGAAGATAATAAACTTGACTTAAAGACAATTTCCAGCTATGTTTTTCTTCTACTTCTTCTCTCCATCTTGCCCTTCCTGTGCTGCTGCTGCTGTGCGTGTGTGCATTCAAGGTGTGGATGTGTGGGAGCTCTGGTAGCATAGTGCCTAAGGCATTTGACTGCTAATCAGAAGGCTGGTGGTTCAAACCCACCTGCCACTCCTTGGAAGGAGGGTTGGGCAATCACTTCCATAGAGATACTGCCTCGGAAACCCAAGGAGGGGCTGCTATGAGTCAGGGCAGACTCGACGGTAGGGAGTTTGGTTTACCTGTTTGTGGTGTATGTGTGTGTCTGTGTGTGTACCTATTCAGACTGCTGTCCTAAGATGAACCAGAGAAAAATATGTCTTCGCCGGTGATTACTTACTTATGGATAATAACATTCTGAAGTTCCCCAACATGTGACCCAAAGAGCTTTCCTATTATGGGTTGCTGGCATAGTGCCTAAGGCATTTGACTGCTAACCAGAAGGTTGGAGGTTCAAATCTACCAGCCGCTCCATGGAAAGGAGATGGGACAATCTACTTCTGAAAGATTTACTGCCTCAGAAACCCAGTGGGGGTAACTATGACTCAGAATGGATTTGATGACAGTGAGTTTTGGAGTTTTGATGCAGTGATGAGAAGGATGGGCTCTGGAATTGCCTGGATCGAAGTTCAATTCCTGGCTCATTCTCTTGATAGCTTTGTGGCTTAGAGAAAGTCTTGTCTCTCTCTGAGCCTCAGGATCATCAACTGTAAAATGAAATTAGTGATTTATATGACTTGTGGGGACTTGAGGATTAGATGAAGAATACATTGTTGTGATTATTGTTAGTTGCCATCCAGTCGATTCTGAATAATTGTGATTCCCTATGTACATAGTAGAACTGTGCTCCATAGGGTTTTCAAGGCTGCAACCTTTAGAAAGTAGATTGCCATGCCTTCTAAGTTACCTCTGAATCGGTTTGAACCACCAGCTTTCAGTTAGTAGTCCAGCACTTCATCATTTTCTCCTCTCAGGGACCTGTGAAATGCATGTCCTGATTCTAGGCACAAAATAAGCTCTCAGTAAATGTTTCTTACTGTTTAATGGCAGCAGCAGCAGCATCACCACAGATATCCAAGCAGTCCTATAGCCACATTATTTTCAGTAACCTTGAGATCATTTTGCAATCTTTAGAATTTACACGTAAAATCAGCTGTGTTAATGCTAGAAGGACAGTCTGTTATTGCAGGCAGAAACCTAAACTCATTGCTAGCACCACTGGATGATCCTGTTCTTGACTGCCATGCTGCAATGCTGACTTCCCTTCTTTCCTTAAACATGCCAAGTCTCTACTCCTCAGTGCCTTTGCAAGTGGTGGTCTCTCTGTGAGGAATCTTCTCTGCTAAGTCTGGTTCCTCATTATTCGTGGTGTGTGTGTGTGTGTGTGAATCTTCAGGGTTCACTTCAGATTCTTCTTGTTGGAGCAGCCTTCCTTGATCATCTTGTGAAAGGTGAACCCTTGTTCTGAATTGAATTGTGTCCCGCAAAAAGTTGTACTGAAGTCTTACCCCCTGCACCTGTAAATATGAGCTGGTTTGGAAATAGGAGTCGTCTCTGGGAGGTGCAAATGATTAATGCATTTGACTGCTATTGGAAAAGTTGGAGATGTGAGCCACCCACAGGTGCATCAGAAGAAAGGCTTGGAGAGCTATTCTGAAAAATCAGCTGTTGACGATCCTGTGGAGTGTAGTCCACTCTGATTGCCCTGACTCAGAATTGACTCCATGACACTTTTTTTTTTTTGCAGGGGGATAGTGTTTTTTTTGTTTCGTTATGTTAATGAGTTCACAGTGGAGTAGGGTGGGTCTTAAACCTCATCCCTTCTGGGTGGTATCTTATAAACAGGACATAATAGACCTAGATACCTAGGGGACAGACCATGAGGATAGAAGCAGATTCATCTATAAGTAGCAATGAAACACCAAGATTGCCAGCAACCACAGGAGCTCTGGTGGCATAGTGCCTAAGGTACTTTTACTGCTAACCAGAAGGCTGGTGGTTCAAACTCACCAGCCAGTCCATGGAAGGAAGGTTAGGCAATCTACAGATACCGCCTTGGAAACCCAAGAAGGGGTCACTATGAGTCAGGGCTGACTCGACGGCACATAACAACAACAGCAGCACTAGAAACTTGGAGAGAGGCTCACAACACTGCTGAGACCCTGACTTGGACTTTTTTTTAATAAAAAAAGTATTTTAACTGTTTTTGCTATTGTTGAGAACCTGATTTGGACTTTCAGCCAGCAGAACTATGAGAAACTAATATCTGTTCTCTAAAGCCACCCACTTGTGGTATTGTTTCATTACAGCAGTACTAGGAAACAAAGACACCCTCGTTCTCATCCTACCAAAAACAGCATCCTCATCTCACCTTCCCATCACCCAGTCATTTTCTCTCACATTGTCTTGTTTAAGCCTTTTATTTTGGAACTCGTGACTATCCGTATATACCTTCTTAGGTATCTGGCTTGTATTTCCTCTCCCAGTAGAATTTAAGCCTCATGAGGGCAAGGACTTTGCATGTCTTGTTCACCAAGGACAGTACTTGATACAATGCAGCTACCCAAGAAGTATTCATTGAGTGACCAAATGAACAGATGTTTTTCTGATGTGCCAGGAATCAGATTGGAATGTTTTGCCTACAAAAATATTGGCACCTCGAGTAATTTGAATAAATTTTCATTAATTAATAGCATTTAAGAGTATTAGGCAACAACATTCTTTTGGAGCGAATTGTGAGGGGCACTTTTGTGGGTGGAATTAAAACTATTAATGACACCACCTACTCCTGGTAATTGCAGGGTGGAAAGTAATAAGAAATTTAATAGTCAAACCCTATTTTTGTTATGTCTTTAAAGGGTATAATTTACAAGGACCTGCAAATATTTATTGAATAGTAATTATGAACTTTAGATGCATTTATTTAATGATATATTTAGGTTATTTGTAGGAAAAATTTCTCCAAAGGTGATGAGTCACAGTAAATATTAGTCACTCTTGAGGGTGACAAAGAGTAAAGAAAAATGACAACACTGTGAAATAAATTATTTTAGAAAACTGAAGGTAGTAAGTTAATTCCGTTGATTTCTTTTTTATTGTGGTGAAAATATACACACCAGAACATTCACCAATTCAACGATTTCTACATACATAACTCAGTGACATTGACTACTTTCTCGATGTTGTGCAACCATTGTTGCTGTTTTGATCTCCACCTAAGCAAAATCTCCTTTTTACCCCATTCCTACTCTTCCTGGTGACCACTAATAATCTTTGGTTTTTATGTATTTGCTTATTTCATTTAAGTGAGATCACACAGTATTTGTCCTTTGAGACTGACTAATTTTACTCTAAGTAATGTTTTTTCAGTGTTCATCCACATTGTAGCATGTATCAGGACTTCATTTCTCAAAGTGGCTGAGTGATATCCCATTGCATGTATATTCCACTTTTTGTTTATCTTTTCATCTGTTGATGGACATTTTGGCCATACTCACATTTTGGTCATTGTGAAAAGTTTCTGTTGATTTTTAAAAACATGTATGAAATATTATTTCAACCAATGATTTTCTTTAGATTTGGGTGATAGTATTTTTCCCCCTTCTTTCTTAACATTTTGTTAAGAAAATTTTGAAACATGTAGCAAAACTGAAACAATTCCCAAAAAACACTCATATACCTACCATCTAGATTCTACCATTGACTTTTGGAATACTTTATCATAGTTCTGCTATCTATTCATTCATTTATATATATTATTTTTGGTACATGTCAAAGTAAATTGCCACACGTTGATAGTATTTTTAGCAGTCCATTTGTCATTGAAAAAGAAATATGTTTTATAAAGGTCAAGCTGATACAGAAATCTAATATATTTGATGCAAAAATTTGAAGTGGAGTTAGCCAAATATTCAGCCAAATTGGACAGAATCAAAGCCTTCCTGAGGTATAACTTAGGTTGAACATGGCCTTTTATTATCACATGCATGATACTAGACAAATATCAGTGTTAAATAATTTTAAAGTATGAGGAAAGACACAGAAATCCCTCCATGTATTTCAAATAGAAGAAATTTAACACACAGGGTTAGATGCATATGGAACAAGAACTGAGGAAAGCCACCACTAGTTTTCAGGAAACCAGGAAGTATAAGGCTTCCACCCATGATTTTAGCTGGCTGTGGCACCAAAGAAGAAGCCTTGATGGCATAACACTTGGTGGCTAACCAAGAGGTCAGTGGCTTATGCTTACCAGCCACTCTGTGGGAGAAAGATGTGGCAGTCAGTTTTTGTAATATTACAGCTCTGGAAATCCTATGGCAGTTCTGCTCTGTCTGTAGAGTGGGCAGCACCAAAGTGAATGCTTTGCCATGGAAAAAAAAAAAAGACCAGGCTTACTGGTCTGATAGAGACTGATGATAGAGTCTGATAGGGACTATGGGCATCAGACAGCCTTCAGGCCTGGAAATGAACTCATTCCCATGGCTTAACATCCAGCCAAGCAATAAACATGCCTACTCACCAACTCAATGGCAATGAGTTTGGGTTTTTGTTTTTAAATTTTTTTTGGTACTAGATGAATAATTACACCAGGTAGGTATACACCTTAGAACAAGAAACCATAGGAGATCAGAAGGACAGCATTTGTGCAGGGAGAAAGTTCAGAGGGCAGGAATGCATAGGAAAGAAACAAACAGGGAGGAAGTAGGAGAATGCTGTTACATTGTAGGGGTTACAGTCAATGTCACAAACAATATAGGTATATGAAATGTTGAATGGAAAATGATTTTACTCTATAAACTTTCACCCAAATAATAATGTAAAAAAAAATAATAAAAAGAAAAAGGAAGGAAATTTTAAAGAAACAAAAACAAAGTGAATGTTTTACTGGAGGATACATGGAAACTTCTGGAAAAGCTATTTGCTGCCTTTGGGCTCCTGAGTCAGCCCTGACATGGGCTGATCCCATATGTGTTACAGGATTTTCAATGGCTGATTTTTTGGAAGTAGATAGCCAGGCCTTTTTGGATGGGCTTCAACCTACAACTTGTCATTTATCAGCCTAGTGTGTTAGCTGTTTTCACTACTCTCTGCTCTGCTTCTCTCCTTCACATTTCCCATGAGGGCCTCTCACTGATAGACTGTAGCCTGTCCCCTAGCTGGAAGATTATGGGAAATGTAGTTCCTGGGCTACCAGGTCCTATAATGCAGGGAGAATACATTGTCAACAGACAGTCCATTATAAGCATGTTTATAAGTTCTGTTTCTGAAATCAATGAGAAATTCTACACACAGAATGCTGAAAAAGGTAGCCAGACAATTAAGTAGTCTTTCATGGTATATGTATCATATTGTAATCTCATTTGGAGATGTAAATAGTCTTTTGCTATTATAATTTATTTTCAGAATTAAAATTCATGACTTTTGTATTGTCATACTGAACTTTAGTCAGTGTAAGCTGTCCACAACAAATGCAGTGGGATGTTATTGTTGTTGTCAGGTGCCATCAAGTCGGCTCCAACTCATAGTGACCCTTTGAACAACAGAACGAAACTGTCTGCTGTTTTCTGCCAGCTGAGTTTTCACCCCCTTTGCTAAAACAGCTGCATCCTGACTTTCCTGTGGGAAACAACTCCTCCCCCACTCTAGACCAGGTCAATATGTGTTTGGGGAGTGGGTGATAGATGACCCCACTGCCTTCGCAGGGTCTAGATTGTCTCCAGCCCTGGACAGTCTGCATGCTTTGCTTCTTAACTCAAGTGTTTTCCTCAGGGTGAGCGTTTGGCCCGTGTTAGCCCAAATAAACCCCAGCCAGAGACTTCTTTTGGAAAGTTTTGGAATCATATATGTTTTCTGGACTTGGATAGATGTTTCTGTGTTGAAACACTGTGACCTTTGTTTTTGGTGTTATCTTTATTACCTACTATGTCATAAAGGAGTACCAAAAGTGTGTAGCTTTAAATAACAGAAATAAGTTTTCTTACAGTTCAGGGGGCTACAAGTTCTAATTCAGGGTGTGGGTCTAAAACTCAAACTCACTGCTGCTGTCGAGTTGGATCTGACTCATAGCGACCCCTCCTTGGGTTTCCAAGGAGGTATCACTACGGCAGTAGATTGGCCAACCCTCCTCCTTGTCCATTTCCTCTTTTAGTAGTTGCCAGCAATCTGACGTTCTTGGACTTGTACATGCACTATCTATCCCTGTTGTCTGTCTTCCTGTTCCACCTGTGCATGTCTTGGTGTTTGTTCTACTTTAACTCAGAAGGACCTAACCTGGTATGGCCTCATTAACATAACAGTAGAGATCTCTTATTTCCAAACAGGTTTATATTTACAAGTACAGGGCTTAGGGTAGGCTTTCAACATATATTTTTTGGGCACACTATTCAGTCCATAACAAGTACCATCTGGACTGTAACCCTCTGAGAGCAGACTTGGTATTTTTAACACCTTACAGAGTTGTAAGCTCCATATGAAGAAATTGAGTGCTTCAAATGAATGAAGACCTCCTCCTTACTTCCTTCTCTCCTGGCTTTCAAGATTTATCACTGGGCTATGATTGAACAAAGCTTCAAGAAGCTCAGAGGCCTCACTGACCCTGGTTCTCTACATAAGCCATCACCCTCAAAGCTTGTTTTAGGTTCTTGTGCCTCTTGGTGACATGGTGAACAGCAAGCTAATGGGACCTCTTGACCAGCATTTTCTTGTTTAATCATTCTGGCTCAGACCATGAACGGAATCATTTTACTTTTTATTCCTATTTTGTAGTATAAAACCCAGACATGACCAGATCATCCACAACATAGTGAACAGATTGAAACGGACAAAAATCAGTGTTGCTTTCAGTCCCTTATAAAAGGTTATAAAATATTTATAAACATGCAAGAACAAAATTTCTTAACATGTGGTCTACCAAATTATTTTTGTTGGACTGTGTATGTATCTGTTTATATCTGTATTTTCCATTTGGATCATTTGAGTCAGTTCATTCAAGTTTATATTACATGTAAGAAGATGTGTGTTATGCTGTGAACCCAAGACCCCCAAATTATTACCTACACAACATCCATTGATCTCTTTGCAGTTACTCTTCTTGCTTTTCTTTTGGGGATCTATTCCTCCCACCCCCACTTCACACAGTTGGTGGGACAGAGCCTTGATGTGTATATAAGGCCAAGGTTTCCCTAATCATTAGGTCACCAAAGTCATTACCACACTTCATTCATTTCCTAGGGCTGCTGTAACAAAGTAACACAAACTGGGTGGTTTAAAACAGAAGAACTGTATTATCTTACAGTTCTGGAATCTAGAAATCCAAAATCAATATGTTAGTGTTAATGCTTTCTCTGACATTCTAGGGAAAATCTGTTCCATGCCTTTGTCTCAGTTTCTGGTGTTGCTGACAATCCTTGGTGTTCCTTGGCTTGTAGACATAACCCTCAAATCTCTGTTCCTGTTCTCACATGATACTCTCCTCTCTCTTTGTCCTCCATGTCCGATTTTCCTTCTTCTTATAAGGACATCAATCATAATGGATTGAGGGCCTATACTAGTCCAGTTTGACCTCATCTAACTTGGCTAATTACATCTGCAGTGACCCTGTTTCTAGACAAGGTCACATTCTGAAGTTCTGGGAAAGACACTAATTCAGAGGGAAGGCACTATTCAGCTTGGTACACACAGCTACTCTGAGCCCTGCTGCCTCCTTAATTCACCTCTTGCCATTTTTTCCCTTTATTCATTGCATCCCATTTCTCACCTGCTGTCCACTTTACCTGGGTTGCTCTTTCATCAGATAGCCACATGCTTGTCCCTGTACTTCATTCTTAAACACCTCCCATAAAACAAACAAACAAAAAACACACTACCATTGAGTTGATTCCAACTCATAGCAACCCCCATTAGGTTTCCAAGGCTGTAATACTTTATAAAAGTAGATTGCCTTATGGGTATATGGGTGGATAGATGGGTGGACAGGCTGAACTATTAGGTAAGTCTATGAAGCAGGGAGTGTACCTAAGACCATGTATAGGGTTGGCAGACAATGGTCCTGTAAGTGTATTTGTATGATCTGAATTCTCAGGTATATAGTAAAACTGACAAGGGACAAGGTGGTAGTCACTTCTTGGTCACAGCCAGCTACTCAGAGGGACCGAGTAGTTGAACCTGTGGGCTCAGGACCATAGTCACAGGGGAATCAATCTTAATTGGCATAACATACTCACAAAACATTGTTCCACCGCCTACTTTGGTGAGTAGCAACTGGGATCTTAAAAGCTTTCTAGCAGCCATCTAGATATAATGATGGGTCTCTCTTTGTCCAGAGCAAAGAAGAAGGAAGAAAATCAAGGATTCATGGAAAGAATTAGTCTTAGCAACTGGTACACCATGAGATCCACAGCCTATATGACTATGAGACCAGAAGAACTAGATGGTGCCTGACTACCACTGTCAACCACTTGGAGAGGGATCTATGTAGGATATCCTGGATAGAGAGGAAGAACAATGTGGAACAAAACTCAAAATCATATAGAAAAAAAAAAAAGTGGGAGGAGACCAGGTTTGCTGGTCTGATAGAGCCTGGTGGAACTACTGAGACTATGGCCCCTAGCTACCCTTCAGGTCTGGAATTGAACCCACATCTGTGGCTTCCAGTCAAACAAAAGACAGGCATATGAGTTGAACATGTACCTGAGGTAGACTCCTTGGAGAACACAATCATGGGAGAAAGAAGGGCTGTTTATGCACAGGAAGACAGCTCAGGGCCAGGAGTGCATGGAGGGATGGACACAGGGAAGAGGTATCTATCGGGAGGAAGTGGGAGGGGAGCTGTTGCATTGGGGTAAATTGTAGTCAATGTCATGAGACAAAGTGTATGTGAACTGCTGTATGGAAAGTGAATTTGCTCTGTAAATGTTCACCCAAATCACAATAATGAAAAAAAAAAGAAAAGATTGTCTTATTTTCCTCTTGTAGAACAGCCGGTGGGTTTAAACCACTGATATTCTGTTTAGCAGCCAAATGCGTTACCCACTATGCCAGCAGAGCTCCTTGTTCTTATCTCTGTTCAGATGTAGATTTCCCTCATCCCTGTTCAAAGTAGTTTTCCCAAGTCACCCTTGCTGAGATAACACCTCTGGCCCTTTTAGTCATGTAAGCTAATACTATTTCTATATGTTGTGTAAGTACCTTTGAGTTAGGTTTCTGTTACTTACAAAGAAGTCTAGATGAAAATGTTTCATTTGCTCAAACTACCTTCAGTGATTTTTGTCTCAATCCTCCAAATTTCCCAGATCCCATTTGGTTTATCTATCACCTTGAAAACTGGGTAGATTTCCTGACTGAGTTCTTGAGTTCTAGAACAACAGTGCTCATCTGCTCCCAGGTAGATAACTTTAAGGAAATTTGTGGCAGGCTGTGTAGCTGGCAACTGCAGAAGGAAGATGAGACTCAGAGGTGCAATGTAGAGAGAATTTGAGAGTGATGGGGCCCAAGCCTTCCCTTGGACCTGAAGGGTCCACAAGGTTGGTTCATCTTGTTATCTGGTACACATGAAGGTTGTTCTGGTTACCTAGTGCTGCTCTGACAGGAGTATATAGCACAAATGGCATGGCTTTAACAAATAAGAGTTTATTCTCTTACAGCTCGGAGGCTTTAAGTCCGAGTTAAAAGTGCCAGGCTCTAGGGGCTGGGTGAAAGCCCCTCAACCTTGGGCTTCACTTCTGCCTCCTGCTCACAGCCCACTAAAGCTGGAGGCTTTTCTTCACTCAGCTGCTGGCTGCTGAGACTGACAAACCCAAGGTCGACAAGCAACAAGGCACAGTCCCAGTGTTACCAAACCTCATGGCAGGCCATTAATTCAAGTTCATTAAAAGTCCCAATATCAGCAGAGCATGGCAGGCTACTGAACAATGACTCGGCTACATGCAGGTTTTAGGAGTGCCACAAGCTAAAGACCATTCCCAAAGCTGCTGCTTATATATGGGAAGCAGACCACATCCCCAAAGCAGCTACTCAGCTGCTTGTGGTAGATCCCACCATGGAGTTGGTTGCCAGTCTCATCACGGGGAGTAACTACCACCAGCTGCCCAGCCAAGTTGACACACAAACTTCACCACCATAGACGATAACATTACATAGGGAATTGGAAGCCTGGAAAGGGCCCCAGTATTATTATTATCATGGGCATCCCTTTCTCCAAGAGCTCAAATCCCTGAGAGGCTGGAAAAGGGTTAATAGTATCTCCAGCAATGGATAGATAGATAGTAGGTACTGAGAAATTTTCTATGCTTTGGTTGGCTCTTATCTTAGATTCCAAATCTTTACATGCTCTTATCTCCTAGTATGGTCCTTGCATAGTATATAACTGCTCTCCCTTTGTCTCTCAAATTAGGATACATATTTTCTTTTTTATTTTAATATCCTAACCTAGTGTCTGAGTCAATAAATATTGACTAACCTAATTCCTGCCTTCAGTTAATGTATATCTTAAGATGTGAGATGGATTGACACAGAAGTTACAGCGAGGGCTCAAGCATAGCAATGACTGTGAGGATGGTGGAAGACCAGACATTGTTTTGTTCTGTTGTACATAGGGTCACTATTAGTTGGAACTGACTTGGAGGCAACTAACATTATTATTATATATGTTGTTGTTGTTGTTAGGAACTATCAAGTTGGCTCAAACTCATAGCGACCCTACAACAGAAAGAAACACTGCCTGGTCCTGTGCCAGCCTCACAGTCTTTGCTATACCTGAGCACATTGTGGCAGTCACTGTGTCAATCTATTTGGTTGAGGGCCTTTCCCTTTTTTGCTGACCCTCCAGGAATTAGGTAAAAGGAGGGTGCAGAGGTTTCCAGCAGCTAAGGGAGACAAACACGTCTGTCAGTTTGTCGTCCTGTGAGGCTTGTACGTTACTGTGAGACGTGAGGCTGTGCCACTGGTGTTTTGGATGCCAGCTGGGTTGCACGTGGTACACAGGTTTCAATCCAGCTTAAAGACTAAAACAGACTAGGAAGAAGGAGGAGGCCATCCACTTCTCAAAAACTGGCCAGGGAAAACCCTTATGAATAGCAGAGGAACACTGTCTGATACACTCCTGAGCAACTTTCAAGAATCATGGAGCTGGCTCAGGACTGGGTGATGTTTTGTTCTGCTGTGTATAGGGTCGCTATAAGTCAGAAATGACTCAATGGCATTTAACAACAACAACCACTTTACCAAGCATGATATTCTTCTCCAGGTAATGGTCCCTTCTGACAACATGACCAAAGTAGGTGAGATGAAGTCTGGCCATTCTCACTTGCAAGGAGCATGCAGCTGCACTTCTTGCAGGACATATTTGTTCGTTTCTGGCAGTCCATGGGATTTCAATATTCTTCACCAACACCCCAATTCAAAAGCATCCACTCTTCTTCAATCTTCCTTATTCATTGTCCAGCTTTCGCATGCATATGAAGCTATTGAAAATGCCATGGCTTGGATTAGGTACACCTTAGCCTTCAAAGAGACATTTTTGCTGTTCAACGCTTTAAAGAGATCTTTTGCAGCAGATTTGCCCAGTACACCACCACGTCTGATTTCTTGACTGTTGCTTCCATTGGTGTTGATGTAGATCCAAGTAATGTGAATTCTTTGACAACTTCAATCTTTTCTCCATTTTTCATGATACTGCTTATAGGTTCAGTTGTGAGGATTTTTATTTTCTTTATATTGGGGTGTAATCCATACTACAGGCTGTAGTCTTTAATCTTCATCAGCAAGTGCTTCAAGTCATCTTCCCTTTCAGCAAGCAAGGATGTGTCGGCTGCATATTGAAGGTTGTTAATGAGTCTTCCTCCAATCCTGATGCCATGGTCTTCTTCATATAGTCCAGCTTCCCAGATTATTTGCTCAGCATATAGATTGAGTAAGTGTGGTGAAAGGATACAACCCTGCCACACACCCTCTCTGATATTAAAACATGCAATATTCCCTTGTTCTGTTCAAATGACAGATCCCTGGTCTATGTACAGGTTCCTCATGAGCACAATTAAGTGTTCTGGAATTCCCAGTTCTTTGCAATGTTTTCCATAATTTGTTATGATCCACATGATCTAATACTTTTGCATAGTCAACAAAACACAAGTAAAATTCTTTATGGTATTCTTTGCTTTCAGCCAAGATCCATCTGACATCAGCAGTGATATCCCTTGTTCCACATCCTCTTCTGAATCTAGCTTGCATTTCTGGAAGTTCCTTGTCAATATCTGGCTGCAACCATTCTTGAATTATTTTCAGCAAGATTTTACTTGTGTGTGATATTAATGATATTGTTCGATAATTTCACTGTTCTGTGGGATCACCTTTCTTTGGAATGGGTACAAATATGGATCTTTTCCAGTTAATTGGCCAGGTGCTATCTTCCAGATTTCATGGCACAGACGAGTTAAGTACCTCCAATGTAACATCCGTTTGTTGAAACATTTCTGTGGGTATCCCATAAAGTCCTAGAGCCTTTGTTTTTTTCCAGTTGCTTAAGTACAACTTTGACTTTTCCCTTCAATACTATCAGTTCTTGATCATATGCCACCACCTGACACTGATGAACTTCAACCAAGTCTTTTTGGCACGGTGACTCTTCCTTCCATCTTCATTTGATGTTTCCTGCATCATTCAATATTTTGCTCATAGACTCCTTCAGTATTGCAACTTGAGGCTTGATTTTTTTCTCATTTGTTTCAGCTTGAGAAATGCCAGGCGTGTTTATAAAAAAATAAATACATAAAACCAAACTCACTGCCGTTGAGTTGATTCTGACTTATAGCAAACATCCTTGGTTTTCTGAAGTGGTGTCTCTATGGAAGTAGATTGCCCAGTTTTCCTTCCAAGGCATGGCTGGTGGGTTTGAATCACCAGCCTTTCACTTAGCAGTCAGATGACTTAGGCATTATGCCACCAGAGCTCCTCATATGTGTATACATATATATGGCTTTTAGGTTTGAGATATCTATCTATTTTTATAACCTTTTTATGTGAAATTGAAGAGAGTAACAGACAATATTCATTGAGTGATTTCAGTAGCAAGCCATGTTCTAATCTTATTATATATATATAAATTTATCTTCATGATAATATTTAGGGGTAGTATAGTTATATCTGTTTCATAGATGAGGAAACTGAGGCAAAAAGCTATTCATTTACTTGCCATAGATCACTCAACTGGCAAATTGGTGTGATTGGACTTGGGCCAGTCAATAGCTATATAATATTTATTTGCATCAAATGTAAAAATAATAAGCAGTTGTTAGTTGCCATCGAGTGAATTCTGATTCATAACACCCCATGTGTGCAGATTAGAACTGTTCTATAGGTTTTACAAGGCTGTGACTTTTACAGAAGCAGGTCACCAGGCCTTACTTCCCTGGTGTCTCTGGGTGGGTTTTAACTGCCAGTCTTTAGGTTAGTCGTCTAATGCTTAACCATTTGTGCCACCAGGAACTTCTTGAACCTCTGACCTTCTGGTTAGCAGCCTCATCTACTATGCCACCAGAGCTCTTTAATAGAATACCATAGGTTGCGAATCCACTAAGCATTATTGAGCATTGCTTATATGGAAATGGTAGGGATGAGAGGGATTTAAAAACAAGTAAAATAGTTTCAGGATCAGAAAAGCTTACAGTTTCGAGTTAGTGATAGAAATCTACACACAAAGCCACAGTGTGAGGTGATGGGAATGAATATTACATTGTTGTTGTTGTTGTTAGGTGCCGTACAGTTGTCTCTGACTCACAGTGACCTTATGTAGAACAGAATGAAACATTGCCTGGTCCTGTGCCAGCTTCACGATCCCTGCTATACTTGAGCCCATCATTGCAGCCACTGTGTCAATCCATCTTGTTGAAGGCCTTCCCCTTTTTCATTGACCCTCCACTTTCCACGCATGATATCCTTCTCCAGAGAAGGATATCATGACAACATGAACAAAGTAGGTGAGACAAAGTCTGGCAATTTTCGCTTCTGAAAAGCATTCTGACTGCACTTCTTCCAGAATGGATTTGTTAGTTCTTTTAGTATTACAATAAAAACATGAAACAAAATTCTGTTGAAACATAGAGACGATTGAGATTGATTCTGATCTGTATATTAGGAGAAGTTCTGAGAGGAGGTAAAGATGTGCAGTCTGGCTGGGTGGCATTTCAGGAGGTGGAAATTACTGGGTTGGGCTCAGGGAGGGGGTTGGTCATTCCACAAACAGCTTGATCAACAACTTAGAAATAGAAGTTATTGTGTGTTAGGTGGTTGCTTCAGAACTTGGAGTCTCATGTTGTACTCAGACTAGTAGATTAGATGACAAATCGTTGATAAGAGCAGCGCTGAACAAATTACTTACCAGTTTAAACTTTGAAAATGCCTCTTGAATCCCAGGAGATAAAACTGACATCAATAGAAGAGACGTCTAAGGTGGTTAACCAGGACCAGTTTAAAGCTGACAAGGCTCGTAATTTACCACCAGCAAATGTGCAGTACTTCTCCCAGCCTGATCTGGCCTGGAGCTGACTCAGGGCAAGCCACACAGCCATGGCTCTGTGGTTGTTTTGGGCTTGTCAGGTAGCCTTCTCTGAAGGGGAAACCACTGGCCAGAGGGGGAGCACTGGCAACTGAGGAGACCCTCCTTGTGTTGCTGTGTAGTTTGCACATATGTGCCAAGCCCCTCTTTACTTCTCAAGCCTGCTTTCAGACAGACACTCCCACACATCAAATACACCCTGCTGCTTAGAGTGATTGTTCTTGGTTAGTGAGCAGCTGAGACAAATTTATTGCATTAAGGAAGTTCTTAAACTTTATTTTTTTCCTCTTGGGAAAATTTACTTAATCCACAGAAGTGCTTCTTGACCTGGGAGCTAGTTAGCTGCCGATTCCTGGGTCCTACCTAAGAGATTCAATTCAGTAAACTTGGAAGAGGATGGGAGAACTGGAGTTTTGAGACAATTCCCACCTACCCAAACTTCAGGCAGATTTTAGCCCAAGAGTCATGGGATATCATTTTGGTAAGATTTGAACCCAACCAGTGATTTGTAAAGGAGGGTGCATAAGATGCTCTTTTCTGGTGCAGGAAGAAAATATTAGAATGTCTCTGTTTATGTTTATGTTTATCTCATCTTCTAAAATATCTGTATTTTGTATATGTCTTATATTGTGTGTAATAGTGTTATTACATCATGACAGTGCACATAGTAGAGTGATATTTTTATGATTGATATATAAATATACCTATTTTGGGACATATAGGCAGGTCCTCCCCCCCCCCCATTTATAGGAATGCTTTTTAAAAAATCATAGATAATTGATTTAGAGGGATTATTTTGTTTTTTGACACTGGTTACATTCCCCACAGTATAACAGCTCTCCTCCCACTTCTTCCCTGTGGTTACTCTTTCCCTGTGTCCTTCTTGCCTATGAATTCCTGCCTCCCTACTTTTCTCCCTCTGCAAATGCTGCCCTCCAGATCTCCCGTGGTAGATTGTTTTAGGGAGTGCATGTCCCTGATGTAGGTGCTCAGCTCGTAGGCCTGTCTGTTGTTGAGTTGAGAGTTAAGTCACGGGAGTGAGTTCAGTTCCAGGCCTGAAGGGTGACTCAGGACCATAGTCTTGGGGTTTCACCAGTCTCTCTCAGACCAGTAAATGTGGCCTTTTTTTTTTTTTTTTTTTTATGATTTTGAGTATTGCTCCACATTTTTCTCCCACTCTATCCAGGATCTCCAATTTTGATCCTTTTTGGAATGTTTGACAATGGTATCTGGGCACCATCTAGTTCTTCTGGTCTCAGGCTCATATGGGGATTTTTTTTTTCTTTTTTTTAATGATTTATCTTACTTAAGGAGCTCTGGTGGTGTAGTGCATAGGGCATTTGATTGCTAATCAGAAGGCTGGCGGTTCAAACTCACTAGTCACTCCTCGGAAGGAAGGTTGGGCAATCTATTTCCTTAGTGATACTGCCTCAGAAACCCAAGGAGAGGGGGTCACTATGAGTCAGACCTGACTCGATGGCAGTGGTTTTGGTTGGTTTGAATATTGCAGGCTACGTTCTCACAGATAATTGGAGGAAGTAGTGAATAGAGAAGATCACTGGGGGTGCAAATGGTTAACACTTGACTACCAGCTGAAAGGTTGGCCATTTGAACCCACCCAGAGATACCTCAGAAGACTAGCATGGCAATCTGCTTCCAAAAGGTCACAGCCTTGAAAACTCTATTCTGCACACATGGGGTCGCCATGTGTCAGACTTGACTCAATGGCAACTAACAAAAACAGTAACAGTGAATGGAGTATTACACTTCAGTAATTATTAGTGAAGGAGTCCTCTTGGCACAATAGTTAAGCATTTGGCTGCTAACCAAAAGGTCAGCAGTTCAAAACATCCAGTGGCTCCGCAGAAGAAAGATCTGGCAATCTGCTTCTATAAAGCTTTCAGCCCAGCAAACACTATGGGGCATTCTACTCTGTCACATAGGGTCACTATGAGTTGGAATTGACTCAATGACAGCCAACAATAATAAGTTTCGTTGTTATTAAGTGTTACTATTATTTTTATTTCTAGTGTTAGTAAGTGCTGCTTAGTAATGATTGTTAGTGTTAAAATGCCCTGCTGAGTTACACTCAAGTGTGGTCTCTAGGACTTGGCTAAGGAGCTCTGCCCCAGGTGGCCTCCCTTTTTCTCCTTTCACATGGGTTCCCTTCTCTGTTTCCAGGAGCACTCTGGGCCATCTCCCTTTCAGGGTTTATACCAGGGAGCAGCTTCATCCCTGGTATTTGGACCTCTGGTTGGTCTGAGTTCCTTAAAGGCAGGGCCAGTGTGTCTTTTTCATCTTTGTATCTCTTGCCTTTGGTAACTGACTGAGAGAAGGACTTTATTCATTGCTTGCTATTATCATCCTTGGCATACTGGGAACAATAAATAAAAGCAAAATTGTGTTTTTGCAATTATAAGTCATTTATCCCTATAAAGTTTTTTTTTTTTTTTTTTTGGCCTAATATGCCACTTGAAGAGAAAGTCTATATTCCTTAAGGAACTTCTCCTTGGAAGGAGAAAGGAGACTTGGACTCACAGGACCTAGGTTTGGGTTCCAGCTTGGCTGTTTATTAACTCTGCGACTGCTATAGGAATTACTTCCCCTCTGGGGGTTTCAGTTTCCACAAGGGTAAAATAAGGGAGTTGGAGCGAGCATGCTTCAGCTGTTCGTATTTCACCTTCTTAATTTTTTCTTATCGGAGTAGCATCCATAGAAATGTTTAACAGAATGTTTTTTCTTTACATTGACTTCCTTTTCTCCTTAAATGTGTTTTAAAAGCAGCCTTTAAATCTTTAAACTGCCACTGAAAGAAAACCAGCTGGCCAGAAAAGAAGGAGCCTAAGAAAGGAGAGTAAACCCATAACAGCCTCATTGAATTCTAGTTCTTTGCCGTGGGCTGCAAGGCTGTGAGCCAGAGGCCTGCAGTGTGAGGGGACAGGCGTCTGAGTAGGAAAGGTGTTAGAGGCACAGAAAACCAGGCTGAGACTTTTCTTCTTGTCTCAATTAAGAGTCTTGAAGGAGCATTGGAAAAGAAACATGTCTGTGAAGTTCATTGTTACTTAATGGAGTGTCTGGTGACTATCTACTGTCATTCTCCAAAGCACCTTAAGTCTTACTTACACTGTCCTTATTGGCCTCCACGTCTGGCTTCTTTGGCCTTGAAGGATTCCAAGTCTTTTGAACCTTAGATAGAACATAATTAGTTACTAGAACTTAATCAGTTAATGGTTGTTGCCATTCCTCCCCACCCCCCAAATGATATATGAAGTGCTTGAATTGCAGTTTCCTAGGAATCAGGTATATCTGACAGCTGTTTTCAGTTTAAACAAATATAGGGGGCTGGGAATATCCTACCTGTATTGTGACATCTGTCCTCCCATGCCAGGATGTAAAGGTACACTCTGGACTTGTGTGTGCTACTTGCCTTACAAAAGAAAAACAAACCAAACTTGTTGCAATCAAGTTGGTTACAACTCATAGTGACCCTATAGGGTGAGTAGAACTGACCCATAGGATTTTCAAGGCTGTTTTCAAGTCTGTCACATCTCTCTCTAATGGAGTAGCTGGTGGGTTTGAACCATCAGCCTTTTAGTTAGCAGCTGAACACTTACCTACTGCATCACCAGGCCTCCTTCCTTTTGCCTTAGATTTTTCCTAAAGTAATATGGACAAGGGTTTGGGAAAAAGGAAAAAAAAAAAGTTTGTATCTCTGAGGAGTGGGCAGCTGTTTCCTGGCTAAAGAGGTTTGACGTCCCTGCTTTGGAATTGGCATTGTTAGTTCTGTCTTCATTTATGGCGATCCGTTTGTAAATGTCACTTTTTGAGATGACCATGAAACTCATGGTAGCGAGGAGTGATGTCAGAATACATATCCCTTCTTCAGAGTGGCATCACCACGTGCCTCATTCTAGTGTCTGGTTGAACTCAATGCCAGGGAGGACAATCATCAGATGAGATCTTTTGGGCTTCTGGAATGGCTTGGATCAGGGGACATGACCTGGAATTGATTTCTCTTTTAGAATACCAGTTATCTTTTGCTAAAATTCTATTTCCCGTTCATAATATTCAGATGTTAATTGTACTTGGGATTATGGTGAATTTGTTTGACATAGAATGGTAGCTACCCATTATTTTTCCCATGTACTTTGTGTGTGTGTGTTGGGGGCGGGTATTTATAACTGGGCAAGTAGCTGACTTTAAAGGTTACAAATGTGATGAGGAAAATGCAAAGATAGATGTATCACACACTCATGTGGTTATGGTGCAATGTTGATGGGACCTTGACCATGGTGCTGGCACTATGCTATGTGTTTTATATGCAGGACTGCATTGACAACTCACACCAACACTGGCAGGCAGATGTTACTAAACCTGTCCCTACCTTACATGTAAGGTGGGCAAGGGCAGGGAGGCAAATAGCTTCCCTGGGATCACAGGACTTGTAAATGGCAAGACAGGAGTTACACCCATCTGTCCAACTCCAGAGTTCCATCTCTTCACCAGTGTACTTTCCTGCTGGCAAGGGAACTTGGAGAAGAAATGATTTAAACACTATTTTGGGGACTGCAGTATGGACCCCCTTTCATTTCTGAGACCATCCAGAATGGAGAATTTGCCTTATTAACAAATCCTTTAAACTGTAACTTAAGATGATGCCTCAGCTTTTTTGCTGCTTATGTTTCTATCAAATTTGATAGATGCCTGGTAATAAACACCCTTAACACAGAGCCCACTTATTTTTATTATGAGCAGAAAAAAAAACTTGTCTTGGCTGAAGTTTTAATCATAGCTCTTTCTCCCTAGAAGATTCTTTTGGACCCTGTTTGCCAGGTGACCCCATGATTCTGGTGAGACAACTCAAGGCTCCTTCTGTACCATCCAAGGTAGAGCTGTTGCCTTCTTACCGAGGGTCTATGGGGTCAGCACAAAGGACCCTGTCTTCTGCTCCTAGACTTTGTTCCACACAGGATAGGAGCTTCCCTCAGACCTGGTACATTGTCACTGTTGCTGTTAGTGCTGGCTCCTGACTCCTGGTGCCCACATGCACAACAGAACAAAACGCTGCCCAGTCCTGCGCCATCCCCATGATGTGATCCATAGGGGGTTCACCAGCTGATTTTTGGAAGTAGATTGCCAGACCTTTCTCCTTAATCCATTTTAGTGTAGAAGCTTCACTGAAACCTGTTCAGCTTCATAGCAACATGTGCATGAGGTACATGGGCCAGGAATCGAACCCAGGTCTCCTGAAGGAAAGGCGAGAATTTTAGAATTGAACCACCAAAGCCTCATCAATACACTGTAAAAACCAAACCAAACT
The DNA here is from genome assembly GCF_000298275.1 of Orycteropus afer afer. NCBI lineage: Eukaryota > Metazoa > Chordata > Mammalia > Tubulidentata > Orycteropodidae > Orycteropus > Orycteropus afer. The sequence continues at coordinate 1,738,507 of NW_006921628.1, forward strand.
CACTGCCGTTGAGTCGGATCTGACTCATAGCAACCCCTCCTTGGGTTTCTGAGGTGGTATCACTATGGAAGTAGCTTGCCCAACCTTCTGTAGGCACTTAATAAATGTTTATTTAGTAAGTGTCATTTTATAGGAATATACTCTTTTCAAAGCAGGTCTGTATATAGAAAACCACATCTTACACTTACTTGACCTCTATCTGCTAATGAAAAGAAGTTAATTTTCCTTACTAGACAATTCTTAGATCATTCTGTTCTTGGGTTCATTGGAGCCAGTGAGTTGATTGCATCACAAGGCTTCATCAAGAACATGTAGCATATTAGCCAGGAATAAAACTTCTGCATCTTGACTGTAATTTGCCTCTCTGACCAAAGACTCCTTTGCTGCCCTTTGAGTGAGTTAACATAGGCAACTGTTGTTCTTGTTGGAATTTGGCTTCTGTACTTAGTTTGAGAAGTATTGACATGTTTTGGTGGTGTCCTTTTTTGATCTCAGTGGCTGGAATTGTGGCTGAAAGAACTGTAATTCATGGTTCATTGAAACATGTTAACTGCAAGATAAAATACATTTTAATTGACAGAATCTCCTTACTCAAGTCAAAATGGGTAATTTTCTGGTAATTTTATTGCTGATGCTCTGATTTGTGCAATATTAAGTTTCGGTTAGAAAATACTTGATACAATGAACTCACAGAGACATTTGTGTATTTCTTTTTAAATGGAAATTCCAGGCACATTATCAAGAGTCTCTTGTTCTCAGAAGATGCTTCTATTTCTTTATCCATAACTCAGGTTTTTTTCCATTCCGTGCATTGTTGCAAATGGCACTAAATTTATTTGCTTATCTTTCTTTTCTGTCAAGAAGAGTCTAGTGTTAGAAACACACTAGTGTCATGCTTTTGATGATCATCCTGCAGAAAGAAGTAAGGGACTGTTGATGTTATCCCGGGGAGGACGAGAAACATGGATATGGTGGTGGGGTTCCAGGAAGAAAGGCATTTCAGGGAGAGGGGTGCTGAGATTCTGAGCTGTTCTTGCAGTTGCAGCTCTCAGCTCCACAGACACACTGCAGGGCTCGAGAAGAAGGGCTTAGCAGGATGGCAAGAAGCAAAGCAAGACGCGCCCACATGCCCCCGCACTCGCTGAGGCTGCCGATTGAATCTATCCCGTCCCCGCCTGCTGCAGCTATTCGTTCTGAACGTTGCACTTTCTCATTAGGAATATCTCATTAGAAGACATTCCTAAGAGGTAGCTCCTTCTAGGAATTCTGAAGCAAAGACTTCATCCAGCCCATCTGCAGTACCAGCCCCATCTGTCACTCCTCCTCGCCACAAACCTTAATGGCTCCCCTGACTCCTCGCCAAGCTGTTTGCTCCTTATCTTCTCAGGGCATTGCTGCGTTTATCTTTATTCCACTATGCTCCTTTAAATTTTGTCTAACTTTTCATTATCTTTTCCCTTATCTTTAAAATCTCCAATAAGCTTCTTTTTTCTTTTTAATTAGGTTCAAGTCTCTTTTGTCCACAATGCTTCTGAAAAATCACATCACCCAGGTGTCCATCAAATTCTCTCATGATGGCAGCCCACACCTTGGCTTTTTCAGGGTTGATGTTTGGCTCTGCCCCAGTGTTGTCTTTGTTGGGGAGACTGTCTTGCTTTGTCCTAACCTCTCATTTTTGTTAAGGATGATATCCCACTCTGTCTGTTCGTTACTTCTTTAAATTCTTATTTCAGTTTTCAACCCCACTACTTGATCCTGTATCTGAGCATCAGGGGTGTCTGTTCTTTATCCTGGTGTTGAGAGCAGTTGCTTGCCTTCTGTGATGTGTCTGTAAATGCTGGCTGCCATGATGTGGATCCTTTTTAACACATTCCTTGGAGAGCGAGCGAGCCCATGCAGTTGTATTGTGTTCCAGCTTTCAGGAGAAGTCTTTTGGCATTTTCTGATCAAAGTAGCTGAACTCAGCTATATTTTCAGGTCTGCTTGGTCTTCAGGGCAGACTTAGCTAATTTGCCTGGTGGATGGTATTCCCTTTCTCCTTCTTCTTCAGTCTGTCCCTTCCGGTCTTATATTGTGTGAAGAGAAACAGAGAAAGAAGACCTTTGAATGAGGTGTGGAGGCATGGAATCCTCCTTCTTCTTCTTTTCTGTTTTTCCTTAAATTAAATGCTGTTCAAATAATTATGCTCTCTTGCTAGAAACTCCAAGTGGGTTTTCTAGTTGCACATTTTAACCTTACTTCTTATTTAATTTTTAAATTGATATTTCAGTTAAGTGTATTATTTTCTTGATTGAAGCTAATCATTTTTCATTTCTTAATTATCTATTGTTAACATTTCAGGTACTGTGCCTGGCTTCGAGATAGAGATGTGAACAAAACAGAAGTAATCTTTGCTCTCATTAAGCTTAAGATCCAGATGTGGGAGCAGAGGGAGAGAAGAAAAGAGGCAGCCACTGACTACGTTAGGGTTTATCTAAAGAGACCCTGCCATAAACGTGTGGGGATTTTAGGTTCCTCTAAGTTAACTGAAAGCCATGTACCTAAAACTGGGTAGGAAAAACCAGTAGCTAAATGCTAGGCTACTAACCAAAAGGTCAGTGGTTTGAATCCACCCAGAGATTCTTCAGAAGGAAGGTCTGGTGATCTAATTCCAAAAGGTCACAGCCATTGACAATGAAAACCCTATGGGACAGTTCTCCTCTGACACACATTACAACTGAAAAAAAAAAAAAAAAAAAACCCTACAAAATATTTCATATTTTATGTTATGTGCATGCTTTATTAGAACACAATCAGAAGCTTCTATCAATACTCACTCTCACTGCCATTGAGTCGATTCTGACTCCTAGTGACCCCCATTGGGTTTGCAAGGCTGTAAACCATTATGGAAGCAGACTGTCTCATCTTTCTCCTGCAGAGAGGGTGGTGGGTTCAAAAAATTGACCTTTTGGTTAGTAGCCACATGCCTTAACCACCATACCACCAGAGCTCTCTATTAGCAACACTAGCCATATTGCATTCTCTTGATCACTTCCCAGGTAAATGTTCACGATGGTAAGCTTTCCAGATACTTAAAGCATCAAGCCCTGTAAGATGTTATGAATTTTGTAGGACCTGTGTCTTCAATGAGGAGCTTTGGTGGCATAGTGCCTAAGGCATTTGACTTTTAACCAGAAGGTTGGTGGTTCAAAACTCACCAGCCACTGTGTGGAAGGAAGATGGAGAAATCTACTTCCATAAAAATTCACCACCTCAAAAACCCAATGGAGGTCGTTGTTAGTCAGAATCAACTGATAGGAATGAGTTTGGTTTTGGTTTGGTGTCTTGAATATATTCTCTATCTGTCTGCCTACATGAATAGTATTTTACTTCAATGTATTCTTTGTGGCCCCAGTCATCACTTTTGACACCCCTGATTATGATGCAGTCACTTAGTAAGGTCATCCAGAGGCTGTTTACTTCTGGGAGAAACATCTCTGCACTGCAGTGGCTTCTTGCTATCATTTTCTGCTTTGTTCTAATGTACTTCTTCTAAATGTACTGTGACTTGGGAAAATATTTAAATAAGATGGTCAGAATTGTGTCCAAACTAAAAGTTAAAAGCATTTCACATGTTTGTTTCCTGCTCATAAGTCTGGATAACTCTTTAGTTCTCAGTTTTGTTTCTAATTTCAGAGGACCTAGATCACAGAAGGGAGTTGTGTTGTAAAAACTTTAAAGAATGATCAATCTCAACAGCTGTCTAGTTCTACCTTATGTTATAAGGTGAGAAACTCTCTATGAAATAGCCCAATGGCAGCCTCCTTTTTAGACTCACAGCTATTACCAAGCACATTTATTATTTTTTAAAAAATTGAGGTAAAATTTACATAACATACAAATAACCATTTTAGAGTACCATATACACAAATAATGTGCACTTTCTACATTTATTTAACAATGTGCCTCTGCCCCACCCCCAGGGATTTTATTTAGCACTGCTATGCCAATTCCACCAGCCACTCCTCGGAAGGAAGGTTGGGCAATCCTACTCTGTAGTGATACTGCCTCGGAAACCCAAGGAGGGGTCACTATGAGTCCGGCCGATTTGATGGCAAACAACAACAACATGCCAATTCTTTTTCACATGTTACTGCGGAAAAAAAAATTAGCATAGTGTGATTATGAAATTACCTTGCAGGGGGAGGGAACAAACAAATGTAGAAGGCACGCATGAGTTGTGTAAAAATTTGGTATACAATTCAAAAGTATTTAGTACATTCACAGAGTTGTACAACCATCACCTCTGTCTGGATCCAAAATATTTTTCATCAGTCCCAAAGATACTCCACACTCATTAAGCACTTATTCCCCATTTCCCCTAACCCAAACCAAATTCACTGCCATGGAGCTGATTCCAACTCATAGTAACTCTGTAGGACTGAGTAGAACTGACCCATGGGGTTTCCAAGGCTAGAAATCATTATGGAAGCAGAATGCCATATCTTTCTCCTGCAGAGCTGCTGGTGGGTTTAAACCATGGGCTTTTTAATTAGCAGCTGAGTGCTTTAACCATTGTGTGCCAGGGCTCCTCCTCGCTCTCCCAGCCTCTGGCAATATGCTTTCTATTTCTATGGATTTATATTCCAGATATTTTATATGAAGGAGTCATATAATACATGAGCTTTTGTGTCTGCCTTCTTTCACCTAAACGAGGTTTTTTGTCCTTTGCACTGTGGTTAGAACATTGGGCTGCTAACCAAAATGGCTGGCACTTTGAACCCTTTAACAGCTTCATGGGAGAAAGATGAGGCAGTCTGCTTCTATAAAAATGATAGCTTTGGAATCTCTATGGGGGCATTTCTGCTCCATCCTAATGAATCTCTGAGTGGAAATGAACTCAGCGGCAGTGGGTTTTGTTTTGGGTTCTTTAACTTCGCAAAATATCTTTGAGGCTCATCCATGTTGTAGCACATACCAGAACTTCATTCCTTTTTATAGCTGAATAATACTGCACTGCATGGGTGTACCACAGTTTGTTTGTGCAGTCATCCTTTGATGGACATTTGGGTGGTTTTCTACCTTTTGACTATTGTAAATAGAGATTCTATGAACAGTATTTTAATAGCTGTTTTAAATTTTTTTGTGTACGTACCCAGGAGTGGAACTGCTGGATGTACATTATTTATGCCTAGACAGTTATTAGAATTTATGTCTACCTTCGCCTTGTGCAACCATTCAAGGCTATCCTGTGTGCTCCTCTCAGGTAACTTTAATTCCAGTTGTATCATTCATTGCTTAGCTTCCTTTTGTCTTCCCAGTGACTTTTGAATTAAATACAAATGCCTAATTCTAGTGCCTATGGATCTGTAAAAAGTATTCTGGAGTCCCTGTGTGATTCATCATAACTCCTATGGATTACCTCCTTTTCAAAGTTTGATTTCCCCTTCATTCCACTTCTCTCAGAGCATGCAGCTGAGTCTCCTTCCTCCAGGTGCTTATGATTTTTTGTCCTTTGCTCTTGGTAACCTGTGCTGCATGGATACATGTGCTTGACTTATGTTCCCATCAGTGTTGGGCCCTTTGTGAGCCTGGGCTTACATTTTTGTTCATGTAATCCCCTTGTACTTTGTACAATGGAAGGTCAGGTATCTATCTTAAGGGTCAGAGCCTGGCAAATACACCTCATTTCTAGTTGTGGCACTGCCCCTTTGTCACTCACTGGAACCTTGTGTAAGCCCCTTCATGTCTGTGACCTTCTATTAAGTTATTTATAAAATAGAGATGATAGTAGTACCTACCTCATAGCATTGTTGTGAGGATAGAGTCCCAGAGTCTAGTACAACTAAAGGCAGTGGTGGTGGTTGTTTTATTGTTAATATTCCTAGTGGTATTACTATTACTCCTACAATGTTTTTAACAAATATCAGCAAATATTATATTGATTTGAACCTACACAAATTGGTCTGTCCCAGTCACAGACACAAACCTGTAGAAAGTTGATTTCAGCTCATGAGGTCAACAGCAAATGAGTCAAAATGTGGAAAAGTCACAAGCAAAAAAGTGGCAACTACTGAAGTTTTTAGAGGCCCCTTCTAGACAGATCTGGCAAATTCTGATCCCTGGGACAATGGTGGGAACTCACCCTGGATGGCATACAGCTCCAGCCATTTGAAATTATTCCAGAAATTACATCTGGCCCCCAAGTATATCACCATCAAATGAGAACTGGTTGCATGGCAGCGGTACTTTATCCTAAGGAAATACCCACAAATGTTAGAAACAGTCACTTCCAGCATTTCTGGGGTAGTGCTGTGGTTGTAATATTTGGTAAGTTCTAGCCAATAAATTTGGTGGTTTTACAGTCACCTAATTTAAGTCCTGTGGTCAGCTTAGTGATGTAGCTGCTTCCACAGAGTCAGAAGAAATAGCAGGACAATTAAGATAGCAGAATTTCTAGATAGCTCTAAAAGAAATATGTTGTTGTTGTTGTTGTTGTTGTTATGTGCCGTCGAGTCGGACCCAACTCATAGCAACCCCTCCTTGGGTTTCCAAGGCAGTATCACTATGGAAGTAGATTGCCCAATCTTCCTTCTGAGGAGTGGCTGGTGGGTTTGAACCGCCAGCCTTCTGGTTAGCAGTCAAGTGCCTTAGCCGCTATGCTACCAGAGCTCCTAAAAGAAATATAGAAATTGAAATTTGAAATCATTGGGAAAGGTAAACGTCCCTTTGTGCTACGTCAGCAGCAAGCCTAGTGTAGTCCCTGACCCAGACTGACAAAAGTTTGAATCACATCTCTGCCCCTACCAGTGGTGTGGCCCTGGTCAAGCAGGTGTACATGTTGGGGAGGTCCAGGAATGGTGCTTTTGTAAAGCTACCATCTTCCCACCTCATCCTAGTGGGTTTGATTACCAGTTTGGGTGTTACAGCTAAACAAAGGTGGTATACGTTGTGAGAGATTTGAGTGAGTTATATAGCACCATCCCTACTTCTCCCCTCCTGCTCCTGTCCAAGCGGTTCAGTAGCCCAGAGTAACATATGAGAACACTAGCCTGAACTCTGAAACCTGAAATGACCCCGTGAAAACATTCCCCTTCTCTCTTGGCAGGCATCAGGAAGGGCAGTGAGTGGGGTGATGAGATGCTGAAGCTCACGGCCAAACCACCTCCCTGTGGACTTGGGCTTCTTGCCATCATGCCCGTGCCTGAAAGTCAGGCGAATGGCCTTGCTCCAGGCAAGGTCGGGGAGCCTCAGAAAAGGCCATTTGATCCTGGACTAAGGATAACCATTCTTCCATCTAGATGGCTTTTTATCATGTTTGCCCACGATTCTCATTACCCCCTAATTGCCTTCTTTGTGTAGTTTCAGCCATTATTTTCTTTCTCTTTTTGTGTTTACTCTGTCAGATATTTAAGGGCAGTTATCATGTCTCTCTGGCCAAGCTATACACATTTAAGGTCTTTTCATCTTTGCACATAAATCTCAGCCTTCCAGCCCTTCAACATCTATCCATACATGCTGTGCAGTGTTTGCTTTGGATTGGATCTTGGAAGTGGAGGCATTTTTCTCTTTAGAATTATTGGCATCAGCATGCACTTTATGTCTGCCCCAAACCCATTCACACAGGGAATTAAGGAGACATGATCCAGTTTACTATTGTTTTAAGTACAGCACAGAGCCTTTTAGCCCCCCTGAGGATATCTCTTTAAATTGAATTTGAGACTGGGCAAAAGTCAACAATGACTAGTGTTTCCATTACTTTGAAGCCTATAAAATATGAGAATTTTTTTTCTTTCTCAAAAGGCCTAAACCCAAAAAATAAAATAAAAGGCAAGTATAATAAAAAATGATAAACAGTCAGTCCTGTGGTGACCTGCACGTTAAGTGAGGGTCGGGTGGTTTCCATCCGTGGGACACTTCTGGGTGTCTTTGTATCTCTGTATTGTGCATTCAGACATTTTTGTTAATGCTTTTACATCTCAAAGAGCTCTCTCTGGTGTTACAGTGGTTCAAGAGCTTGGCTGGTAACCAAAACATTGGCAGTTTGAACTCTCGACCTCTCCATAGGAGAAAGATGTGGCAATCTGCTGCCATAAAGATTTATAGCCTTAGAAATCCTATGAAGCAGTTCTGTTCTGTCCAATAACGTCACTATGAGTTGGAATCAACTCACTGGCATTGGGTTTGGTTTGAATTTACATCTCAGTAAACCCAATTTAACTCATGCAAAATCATCCCAAAGAAAAAGAAGGCAAAACTATTCAAATATTAAATTTAATTCCACTAGACATTCTACTCAGTAGCTGTAGTGTGAGATCTGAGGCCTGTGTTACTCAGCTTGCAATTACAGAGATTCCAGTATTTAACAATATGCATCTTTTACACAAAATGGCTCCTAAATGTAAGACAATTGCTGCATTTGTTGCTCAACAACAATAATAAAAACAGAAATCAGTTGCAACATCTGAGAGGGGAATGGTTGTGTTGGACTTAGTGAGTGATGGTGTGCTGGTTTCATTCCTTCAGCAAAGTATTTATTGAGGACCTTCTCTGTCTGAATATACTTCTGGGCACTGAAGATACCATTGTAAACAAATGTTAGTCTTACATGGATGTGTATATTTGTATATGACAGAGGATTCAAGGTGGTAAGAAACAGAGAAATAATGGTGATGAATGGCCTTCTGAGAATGAAGGTAATATGACAGGGGAGAGTACTTGGGTGGTGACCTCTTTAGGTCTGGGTTTGGAGACAGTCTCTTTGAAGATGTGACGATAAGATACTGGCATGTGAGTGACTGGAAAGATGAGATTGGGTAAGGTGGATGGGGCCATATTATACACACACTGCTTTGTAAGCTAGTTTGGTGCAGTGCGTTTAATTGTAGCACCCCCTCTCCCCCCAAAAAATCAAGTCCTAACCCCCTAAACCTTTCAATATGACCTTATTTGGAAATAGAGTCTTTGTAGATATAAGTTAACATGAGGTCATACTGGATTAGTTGGGCCCTAAGTCCAGTTTTCATAAGAGAAAGGAAAGAAATATTTGCATATAAAGACACAAAGGAGACACATAGAGAAGGCAAGTGAAGAGGGAGGCAGAGATCTGAGTGATGCCCGTGATGCATCTCTAAGCCAAGTAATGCCAAAGATTCCTGACAACCACCGGAAGCTAGAAGAGAGGCATGGAACAGATTGATTCTTAGAACTTTAAAAAAGAACCAGCCTTTCCAACAGCTTGATTTTGGACTTGGGGCCTCATGAACTATGAGAGGATATGTTGTTTTAAAATACTCAGTTTGTGTTAATTTGTTATGGCAGGCCTAGGAAACCAATACTATTGGGGATTTAGATTTTACTTGAAGTACAACCAGAGACCATTAAACTATGTCAAGCAGCAAGAGATGTGATCTGAGTTAAGGTCACTCTGGCTGCTGTGTGGTGACTAAGCTGCAGGGAGCAAAAGTGGAAATGGAGGCCAGCTAGAGGGCTCTTTCAGTCTTCAGTGAAGAAATATGGAACTGGGAATGTATCAGTAGAGGTGGAGAGAGGTATGGTCAGAGTATGTTTGAAGTTAGTCATTGGGAATTGCTCATGGATTGGCCATGGGGAAGTGTGGAGTTGGGGATAGAGTGGTGAGAGAGAGAAAAGTACAAATGATAACTCCTAGACTTCACTTAACAATCTTCAGTTCAACTCTGGCCACATTAAGTTTGAGATGTCTATTAGACATACAAATGAACATATAAAAGATGCCATTGACTTGATGGGGCTCATGTTCAGGGCAGGAATCTGAATTGGAGATGGAGGTTTGGGAGGACTTGCACACAGGTGGTGTGTTAAGTCATGTTACTGGGAAGAGTCTACCTATAGGGAAGAAAAGAAAAGAACCTAATTAGAATACACATCCTTCATGCCTCACACACTTTGGTTTTAAGGGAGGCCCCATTGTTCAAGTGCACTTATCACCACGCTCTTCACTGCTGTGGTCTTGTTGACTGCTCTGAAGGCTGAGGCCAGTGATTATGGAATTGCTAATCCCTCAATGGACAGAGTTTTTGGGGTCCCCCAAGAACTGGCTGAATCAGCCATATCCTGGTGACTTTGATTTCCTTAGAAGTTGCAGAGGCCTTTACTAAAGAATTCTATGATGACTATCCCCCCAGATGTTCAGATGTGGAGGGCAGCTCCCAGAATGAAATCTGGGCTGCTCCTTACAAGGCCAAGGTCAACACAATGTGGGAGAGGTTAGTTGTCATTCCCCATGAGAGAACTCATGGAAGGAAACTGGGCTGAACTAAGGGGGTGGTGTTTCTTTTTCCTTTCGATTACCCCTGTGTGTGTGGGCTGCTGTTCCCATTCTTTGTAGCATTGTATATGAATTAACATGTTATCATGTTATCAGGAGGGACTAGTCCCTAGAGAGGACATCATGCTTGGTAAAGTAGAAGATCAGTGAAAAAGAGGAAGACCTCAATGAGATGAATTGACACAGTGGCTGAAGCAGTTGGTTCAAGCATAGCAACAATTGTGAGGATGGGGCAGGACTGGGCAGTGTTTCGTTGTGTAGTACATAGGGATACTATGAGTAGGAAGTGACTTATGGTACCTAACAACAACATATGAGTTAAGAACTGCCTGTTAGCCTCACTTTGCCCCTCTGCTGAGAACTTCCAGAGCTCTGTGCCAGCATGAGAGCTCAGGTCACTGCAAAGACACTGCTGATTCAGTTTTTTGGCCCTAATGAGTCTTTATTGGCATCAAGGCCCAACCTTGACATAGAGTGTTGAGTTATGCCTTGGCAGCCACTCACAGCAGCAGCACTGTGTTCTTGTCTTTATGAAGCCTTTGTAAATCCTGTGGGCTGGCTCAGAGATGCTACCAGCACAGCGGAGCTGTGAGTAGTCTGAAAGAATGGGGTGAAATGGTAAAATACTAAAATACAAGTGTTCAGTGTTAAATTATGATGAATATTTTCTAAAAAATATTGAGTAATTTTTACTAGTGCAGTTTGTTGAAAACAGATCATGAGAATCTATAAAGTTTTAACAGTGGAATTAATTTTTTAAAAATTTGCATTCCTGTGCTCTCAGTATTTGACAAAACACTTGCAGAGATGATGTACTTTCTTGAGTCAGAAGCTTCCACCCGCACTTCCTTATTTTAGCTTCTGTGTCACTTTTCTTCCTGGGTTTTCTGGCAGGGCAAATTCTTCTTTTTGGCAACTTTGCAAAACCACAGTTGCAGGAAGGTTTGTGCTTTTGGTTTCGCCATCTTAGAGGCATGTGTTTAGGACCTCCTCCATTTGGGGCCCATGATTTGGGGCTCACCATTAAAAGTGACCACTCTCAGCTCCTCCCTTACCTTTTATTTCCTCTAATTATGGTGTGGCCATGTGTTTTGACACCCTGGTCCCTACCACACTGTGAGCTTTGTAAGCACCAGCACCATGTGCCTTGTTCACCATTTGTCCTCAGTGTAAACATGTTGCCTAACTCATGTTGCTGCTGTTGAACCAGCCCTCAGCTCCTGGTGACCCTATGTGCAGTGGGACGAAACACTGCCTGATTCTGAGCCATCACCATGATCTGATGCAGATCTGACCATTGTGGTATATAGAGTTTTCATTGGTTGATTTTTGGAAGTGAATTTCTAGGTCTTTCTTCCTAGTCTCTCTGAGTTTGAAAGCTCTGCTGAAACCTGTCCAGTATCATAGTACTCCACAAGTCTCCACTGACATATGAGTGGTCATTCAGTTAGTTGACCATAAATTGAACCTGAATCTTCAGCATGGAAGGGGAGAATTCTACCACTGACCCCCCACTGACCCCTTGTATAGGGCATAGGAGGGACTTAAGGAATATTTAGAAAATGAATGAGGAATGGTCAATGGGTAGAATGAGCACAGTAGAAACCTGGTGTAAACAAATCATTCTTATATAGAGTCAGGTATATTGAATACCAAATCTTGTACCTCGGAACACAACAGAGACATTCCATAGAAAACCCACTGCACTTAGTCAATTCTGGCTCTTAGTGACCTTACTGGATAGAGTAGAACTGCTGCATAGGGTTTCCAAGGCTGCAAATCTTTAAGAAAGCAGACTGCCTCAACTTTCTCCCCAGGATTGGCTGATGGATTGAAATTGCCACCCTTTTGGTTAGCAGCTGAATGCTTTAACCACTGTCCCACCAGACCTCTTTCATTCCCTAGACCAAAAAAACAAAACGAAACAAAAAACCCAAACTCACTGCCATCGAGTCGTTTTATGCCTCACAGTGACCCCTCCTTGGGTTTCCAAGGCAGTATCACTATGGAAGTAGATTGCCCAGTCTTCATTCCATAGAAGCTGTCATAAATTGAGAAGATCATATTCGTATCTTTTATTTTATTTTTTTCCTAATGTACATGAGATCACCATGAGTCAAAATTGACTCTATGGCAACTGGTTTCATTGCGCATATATTGTATGTCGGGCTCTGAAGTCACTTGGATGAATATTTCAATTTCATTGCACTTGTGGGGCTGGTAGTCTCTTGGGAAGGATAAATAGATGGTCCAAATACTAAAGTAGGGCAATAAAATGTCACAAGGAAGGTCAGTAAGGTTCTACCAAGGAAGTAATGCTTGGCACACAATCCCAGATAAACAGAAGTTCTCTAGGTAAACAAAGAGGGAAGTATATTTCAATGAGCACAGGAAGTTGGGCCATTCTTATGTAAAGAGCTGAGGGGAGTAAAATGGGGAGTGCTTTGAAGGTGTCAAGTAGTGCCACCTGTCTAGAAAGCAGTGCATTTATTTGTGCAGCTGAAGTTTAGGATATCTAGAATGAGGGTGAGGGATGAGAGATGATTCTGGAAAGCTAGGTAGAGGTATAATATGGTAAGGAGTTTGAACTTTCTCATAAAAGTAACAGGGTGAGCAGGGTTTTCTTTTTCCTTTGAATATATCCACTTTATTTTTGAAAACTTTGTCCCTCTGGTGTTGGATTGAATACTCACAAAGCCCACTGCCAATTGAGTAGATTATACTTTATCGTACCTCTATAAAACAGAATAGAATATCCCCATAGTGTTTTTTAAGGCTGTAAATCTTTTTTTTTTTTTTTTTTTTTAATTTATTGTGATTTGAGTTAAACTTTACAGAGCAAATTAATTTTCATATAGCAGTTCATACACATTTTGCTTCATGACATTGACTGCAATCCCCACAGTGTGACTCCTCTCTTCTCACGTCTTCCCTTTACTTACTTCTTCCTTGTGTTCTTCTTTCCTGTGCATTCCAGTCCTTTGAGCTATCTCCTTGTCCAAATACTGCCCTTCTGTTCTCCCATGATTGATTGTTCTAAGGAGTGTATCTACCTGCTGCAAATGTTCACCCTATATGCCTGTCTGTTGTTTGGCTGGAAACCATGGAAGTGAGTTCAATTTCAGACCTGAAGGGAAACTAGGGGCCATAATCTCAGGGGTTTCACCAGGCTCTATCAGATCAGTAAACCTGGTCTTTTTTTTTTTTTTTTTTTTTTTTATAATTTTGAGTTTTGTTCCACATTATTCTCCCTCTCTATCCAGGATCTCCTACATAGATTCCCCCTCCAAGTGGTTGACAGTGGTAGCTGGGTACCATCTAGTTCTTTTGGTCTCAAGTTCATGTAGAATGAGGTTGACATGGTCCATTAGTCCCTTGGACTAATTGTTTCCATGCATCTTTGGTTTTCTTCATTCTTCTTTGCTCCAGATGAGGAAGCAAGCTAGATGGCCATTTGGAAGCTTTTAAGACCCCAGTCACTACTTATCAAGTAGGATGTAGAACTATGTTTTTGTGTAGTATGTTAGGCCAGTGGAGCTTGATGTCCCTGCAACCATGGTCCTGAGCCTGTAGGTTCAACTGCTTGCTCCCTGTGGGTGGTTGTCTGTGGCTAAGAAGTTATCATAACTTTGCCCCTTGTAAGCTCTATTATGTATATGGACATTCTTACAGCACATACAGATATGTAGTATGTAGAAATATTGTTTGCCAACTTTATATATCGGCATGGATATATTCCCTATTGCCTAGACATACTTGATCATTCTGTGTGTCTACCCACCTATTTACTTGTAGGTTAATGTTTGTTATCATTGATAATGCAGGATTTTATATGTTAAAGTGTCTGTCTTTGTTTTCTCTACCTTTTGTTCATATATTAAAATGTGTAGTGCTGTAGAAACATAAAGGATCACAAAAGAGAGGGTTGATCCTGCTTTTTACCACTGCATTTCCAAAAAAAAAAAAAGAGTGTTATTTGTATCTCAATCATCCAGAATTCATTAAGTTGTCCCTTTGTGAAGAAGCATATGCAGTTTCATTTAAGTAAAGGAAATGTTCTCCTTCTGTGGCCACAATTGTGAGGAGAACTGATTGTGACATTTTGGCATTAACATTCACTGTTCAAGTGAGCTCAATTTCTCCATGCCCTGGTTTCTTCATCTGTAAAATTAGGAAGATAATGCCTGATGATACTTAAAATCAGAGGCCTGTGGAAGAGTAACAGGGTTGCTGCATGGCTCTTAAACGATCTCCTGAAATGTGCAGCATCCACGTGTGAGCTGCTGTGGCAAGGCTCTTCCTTCCTGGCGCATGGTTTTCTTATCTAAAAAATGATCATGTTGTTCCCTCCAGCCATGGTGCTCCGTAATTCCTATTCTGGTAGTTAACGTGTGCAATTGCCTATGAATCAGCAACACGGCAAATTGTGTATCAACCAGAAACAAGCTCAAAGACCAATATTAAGGTAATAAAAGTGAAAAAGTCAAGGGGAAAGTCCGGGACGCAAATAAGGTCATTAATTTTAGTAGTTTATACTTGATATTTGTTGGACGTGCTCTAAGATAATTTCCTTCTCTCTCTCCCTCCTTTACCTCCTCCCATGAACTTTTCCCATATCCTTTCGTTTAACCATCCCTTTATATAATTTGAGGAGTCACCAGTAAATATTTGGGTGGTGGGGAGATGAGGTAGTATTCTTAGTATATTCATACCATATAAGTATATTTATACCATTATGGGAGAAATCATCTATTATTAAAATGAATGCATAGCAGAAGCTTAGAGAGACTAATGGAAAATGAGTTTAGAGTCTGTCCTCAAACTAGGTTCATTCAGGGTTATGGGTTGAAATGGGAAATATCACTTCCCCCAGGATTATGTTGCTAACCATCATGTTTGGAATAAATCAAAATGAACTGGATAATTAAAATAATAATTCAAATATTCTCTGAGCACAAAGGCCTGGGAAGCAAACTTTTTGAGGAAGGCTGTTTAAACTTTAAGCTAGCTATGAATGTCAGGTAAAGATGCAGGTGAAGGCTTATGTTGTGGCTGAGTGATATAAAAGACTGTGATGTATGTGTTGGTGTGCTTAAGTGAGTAGGAAAGAGGGTTTGCTGAGAGGGTTTCCTGGCAGATGAAGCTGAGAACTCGGTATAACTTTGTTGTTGTTGTTATGTGCCGTCGAGTCAGACCCAACTCATAGAGACTCCTCTGTGGGTTTCCGAGGCAGTATCACTGCAGAAATAGATTGCCCAACCTTCCTTCCAAGGAGTGGCTGGGGGGCTTGAACCACCAGCCTTCTGGTTAGCAGTCAAGTTCCTTAGGCACTACACTACCAGAGCTCCCCAGTATAGCTTAGAGCTAGAATATTTAACTCTGAAAAGGATTATTTAGGTTATGATAAAGACTTTATCCTTTGGGAATATTTCCCAAGTTATATCTCCTAGTAGATAAGCTCCAAATGATACTCTCAGATAGATTACCCAGTAAACAAGGTAAGCACATATTAGGGCATCAACAAAAGAGGAGGTCCAGTTGTCCAAAGCAATGACCAAGCAGACAAGACATAAAGAAAAGCAAGCATCACAGTGGAAGAGAACTGGAAGGCACTGAATAAAATTGATACCAGCTCTAATATGTGAGAATGTACTGGCCAGAAATAATATTCATGCAAAGTCATTAGGGCATCCACATACTAGGTTGTTTAAGCTGTGCTATGAGGCCCCTACCACTTCAACACCTTCATTGACATCTGTCTCCTATGGTTTCCTCCTGTGTAATTATCTTGGTGGATCTCTTGGGAGTATAGTGTTTCTTTGTAATAAACAAGAGATGGGAGTGGGTTGTTGAGTGTAACTCTCCCTACATTCACCACTTACACAACTGGATCCAACATGAGTGGTTACTGGGCAAGTATGGGTTATTACAGTCACATATAAAAAGAAATTACAGCATGGAGAGTTAACACACACACATACACACATTCATGTATACATGTATACCTATAACTCACATAGCCCATTTGAATGTGCGAGTAAGCAGAGGAGGGAACATCACTGATTATCAGTATTTATGACCTTCACTTGCCTTCATCCAGCCTTGTATACTCTGTGGAAAGGAAGCATTCCATGGTCAAATTTGTTTGAGGAATGATTCTGGCTTTTCCTTTGGCACTACTATTTATACTGGCTTAACTATGTCAAAGTGGAGAGTTCCTAAACACATTATTTGAAGACAGTACTGCCCCCATCCATGTTGCTGTTGAGTCTGTTTTGACTCATGGTACCCCTTGTGTATCATAGTAGAACTCTGCTCCATAGGATTTAAAATGTCTGATTTTTCAGAAGTAGATCACCAGGCCTTTATTCAGTGGGACCTCCGAGTGGGCCTGAATCAATAACCTTTCGTTAGCAGCTGAGCACATTAACCGTCTGCACCGTCAGGGACTCTTTTTTTTTTTTTTTCCTCTTCTTTTCATACAACTTATCCATTATTATCTGGGCTAATGTGTTTCCCTGGTGTTGATTTTGGGGGTTCAACTTCTGGCTATGGGGACCACGTGAGGTTTGACAGGAGAGAGATATGCACAGACCTCTGTTGCAGAGATCTGGTGGCAGGTGATAGATATATATATATATATATATATATATATACACATACATACACACACACACACACACACATCTATATAGAGCAAGAACACCACTATAAAAACCAATGGATGTGTAGGCATGAAAATTATGAGGATCTTGGGCAAGTGTTCATAGATCTGTGGTTAGGGTTGGCAAACTATGGCCCATGGGCTAAATCTGGTTGACTTGCTACCTACTTTTATAAATCAAGTTTAATTACAACACAGCCATACTCATTCTTTTACTTGCATTTTTGAATTATAGTAGCAGAGTTGAGAAGTTGCCACAGAGACCATATGGCCTGCAAAGCTAAACATATTTATCACCTGGCCCTTGATAGATAGATAGATACATGCATGCATGCATACATACATACATACATACACACAAACATACATATGCTGTCTTCTGATCTACCTGATTAGTTGAATTGGTTTGGGTGAGGCCAGGGTAAGAGAATTATCTGCATTTTCAGTTCTAGCTGCTTGAAACCTGAGTGAAAATAGATATACAAACAAAATCCCAACACTGAAAGTCTAAGAGTCAGCTCGATCTTGATTTTTTTCATACAGTTGGCAGAGATCAGGATTGCCATCTGTCTTCTCAATTCTGAATGGTTGAGAGAACTGAAGACCTGCTTTCATCACTGGTTATCCCTCCTGTGGTGAGACCTAGGCTGCAGGGGTATCAGGAGGCCACTGTGTCCTTGCATTTTGAGCCCTCTAAGCTGCCGATTATTGCTTTTGGCATGACTTTAGACTACCTCATAACCCCATAGGATCCAGCTTTAGTTCCTGATTCCTCTGAGTCCTTTTTCCTTTACACACTGTTGATGCTGGTTGACGTTGTCTGCTCGCTCCCTTCGAGAGTAACTTTCTATACATATTTCTTGGAGGCACATATATTTTTACTTTGTTTATAAGTTTTGTGGTGATAAAGTATGCAGTTTTTCCAAAAAGATAGAGTGGAACCATTCCTGCCACAAGATTGATTCATGCGGGCTATTCAAGGCCCGGACTGTGCAACATCCGGTATGTATTTAATTTTAGCTTTTTATGTCTCATCCATACAGCTATTCGAATATTTGAAAGTATATTGTTTTAGTGCTGTTGATATATTTGAGAGTCTAGGGAAATCAGTAAAAATCAGAATAAACTCTAAGATGGCTAATACTTGTTGCCTTATTTGTAGTAGCAACAGTTAGGAACAATTCCATATTCAGATAGCTGTACACAAAACATAAAAATGTAATGTTTCTTAGCTGTGAAACATGCTAGTAGAAGTGTTCACTATTCAGTTGTTATTTGAATATTTGTTTCTACAAAAAGTTAAGTACTGATAAAGAATTCCACAGCTTATGAAATAGGTGTTTGTAAATGAAGTGCAAAAGTTGATGTGAAACCTGTGAAAAGAATTGAAAGCATTTCCTACCTGACTGGGGCTCTAATTTCCATGCCCAGGTGTAACCCAGCAGGTCTTGTCAGTGCATTATGTGCTTTAACATCCCCAAGAAGGTTCATCTGATTAATTCCCATTGCAAAAGATGATGTGTATAATGATGCATTTTAGGCCTCATCCAATGATCAAGATTTTGCTTATGGGAATAGCCACTTCTGATTTGCCATTTGATAATCAGAAAATTCCATTTACCCTGTGATTTTAAGATGGACACACAACTGCATTTAAACCAATGACATCCATGATGTTTGCAAAATTTGTTCTTTGAAACTGTTTGAGGCAGGTTGTTAATGCTATAGAATCTTTACTTTAAAACACAAGGCTGCTGGCCAGCTACCCAGAGGGAGCAAGTAGTTAAACTTGTGGGCTTGGGTCTATCGTCTCAGGGGACATCAAGCTCAATTGGCATAATATACTACACAAACATTGTTCCACATCCTGCTTTAGTGAGTAGTGACTGGGATCTTAAAAGCTTGCAAGCAGCCATCTAGAGGCAATGATGGATCTCTCTTCACCAGAGCAAAGAAGAATGAAGGAAACCAAAGATTCATGGAAACAATTAGTCCTGGTGACTGGTATACCATGCAATCCGCAGCCTATATGACTATGAAACCAGAAGAACTAGATGGTGCCAGGCTACCACTGTTAACCACTTGGAGGGGCATCTGTGTAGGAGATCCTGGTTAGGGTGGGAGAACAATGTGGAACAAAATTCAAAATCATTTGGAAAAAAAAAAAAGGAGGGGACCAGGTTTGCTGGTCTGACAGAGCCTGGTGGAACCACTGAGACTATGGCCCCTAGCTGCCCTTCAGGTCTGGAACTGAACCCATACCTGTGGCTTCCAGCCAAACAAAAGACAGGCATAGGAGTTGAACATTTCCCTGGGGTAGATACAATCATTGGAAAGAACAATCACGGGAGAAAGAAGGGCTGTTTATGCACAGGGAGACAGCTCAAGGGGCAGGAGTGCATGGAGGGATGGACACAGGGAAGAGTAACCATGGGGAGGAAGTGGGAGGGGAGCTGTTGCATTGTGGTAAATTTTAGTCAATGTCATGAGACATAGTATCTCTGAGCTGCTGTATGGAAAGTGAATTTGCTCTGTAAACTTTCACCCAAATCACAATTAAAAAAAAAAAGAAAAAGAAGAAGAAGAAGAAGAAGAAGAAGAAAACGAGGCTGCTGAAGATGATTTTAAAAAGCCTTGACTTGTGATCTGCTTCTGCCATGAATCACCTGACTCTGTGACTTTGGGTGAAGTCTGACCCTCAGGTTTTTTTCAAGTATAATGGAAATGGCAGTAATCAAAAGAGAGAGACACTAGAGGGATCTAAGAAATATAAGCTACTTTTTGAAAATTGTAGACAGATTGTTCTTTGTAGGAAGACTTACGAGGTCTGGTGGAATTTTATGTGCAAGTCTGTGTGTTTATACCTATATATACTTTACTTGCCATGTAACTAGGCCTACATGGGCTATGAAAACTAATGATCAACATGAGCTTAACAGCTACTGTGGAGTGAGCAATTTTGATATGTTCAGCACTTCCCATAAATGATTTCTAATCCTTGCAACAATCCCACAATGATTAGGTATAGCATCTTTTATTAATTTTTAATTGGTACGTAAAAAAATTGTGTTAGACTGGGCTCTCTAGAGAAGCAAAACCAGTAAAGCTTATATATATGGAGAGAGAGAAAGAGAAATTTATCTTAGGAAAATGGCTCACACTTATAGAAGCTGGCAAGTCCCAAGTTCTTGGATC
Source organism: Orycteropus afer afer (assembly GCF_000298275.1). Taxonomy (NCBI): domain Eukaryota; kingdom Metazoa; phylum Chordata; class Mammalia; order Tubulidentata; family Orycteropodidae; genus Orycteropus; species Orycteropus afer. The sequence goes on from NW_006921628.1 coordinate 1,758,654, forward strand.
AAACGTCAAGCTGGAGCCTTTTCCCAACTCATCCAGCTGCAGGGGCTGACAAGCTAAAGGTTGGCAGGCAGTATTCTGGCTGTTGACTGCAACAAATGACGAATCCAAGATCTCCAGGCCGAATGGTAGAATGTTTGCTCACAAACAGTTGTAGGCAGCACAACAGAATCCCGATCCACAGAAAAGTGTTTCTTTTCCCAGGATGTCCATAAATATACTGGAAGCAGGCCACACCCCTAGGGAAACTCCCTTTCAATGGATTGGCTGCTCAAAACATATACATCTGATCCCATCATGGGAACAACCCACATCACAATTACTTAAACCACACAGAATTGTGGTCCAGCCAAGTTGACACAGAGCTCCAACTATCACAAAAATATATAGGACAAACTTAGCAGCTTAAAAAAAAAATCCATTCATTATTATTATCTATAGGTCAGAGATCTGGGCTGCATAGTCTGGTTCTCAACTCTGGGTCTCACCAGGCTGAAATGAAAGTGTTGGCAAGGACTATTATCCCACGTGACTCTTGAAGCCCTTTCCCAAGTTCATTCAAGTTGTTGGCAGAATTCAATTGCTTGAAATTACAGGAGTGCAGTCCTGTTTTCTTGGTCCTAAAGGTCTCTTTCAGGTCCTGGCCTGGTGGCCATCTCACAGTATGGAAGTTTATTTCTTCGAAGCCTGCAGGGATTCTGTCTCTTGTGTGCTATGAGGAAGTCTTATACAATATCACCTGATGGAGGAAGTCGTTCTCCCATTGTATTTACAGGCTGGCCCACACTCCAGAGGAAGGAAGTATATGTAAGATGTTTACCACAGTGTAGGGATCTTGACGGGGGTGGGGGTGAGGGGGTGGAATCTGGAAATATGCTATTGTTCACCCCCGTTTTGCAGATGGGGAGAAATTCTCAGAGGTTGTATTCCTAGCCTAGAGTCATAGAGCCAATAATGGCAATACAGGGATTTGATTACTGCCAGCCTTCCAGGAATGGTGCACATTCATTTTACACCAGGTGGTCTGTCATAGTCTTCAAGAAAGCACTGGGTGGCACACCTGAACAACAGTTGTGTATCTAGTGTGGACCCTAGGGTAGTGTCAGTTCAGAAACTGTTTATTCTTGGTCTGCAATGAGGTAAGCACAGAAATTGAGAGTAGCATTTAGAAATATTTATAGCAATATGGCCTTGGTGTGGCATCCAAGCACATGATGCTTTTGTGTTTTACTGAAGTTCTGGGATCTAGCGGTTTGGATCACACACATACACATACACACATACCCCAGAACAAAAACAATAATCCAGAAGCTGGCCCTTCACCATAGCTAACTGGAGGAGTACTGGCATAAAACAGAGTTTGGTAGTGCCGTTGTCATCAAATGGCCTTGTACTCTTGAGTATAGGACCCTTCTGGGGGCTATTATCACATTGACCTCTTGGATTTAAATAGTAGTTGAGGTTTTTGACAAATTTTTTCTGGAAAGCTCCTCTTACACATTTTGGTTGTTGTTGTTGTTAGGCCACCCCTGAAAACACCCCAACAGATCTCCCAAGGATTTTGGTGCAGTCTGATTGAGAATGCTCAGCGGGCCCAGATAGGCATTGTTGTATCATTGTTCTAAGAGTTTATAGAGAAGCTGTCTTACTGGCCTGCCAAGCTGTTGTCTTCAAGGTTCTTTTGGTGGCTAGTCACCAAAAACAACTGGAAAAAGCATCAGTAAAAATGAGGTTTAAAAGGTGCAATAGTGGAAGTATTTGATGGAAGCTGATGGAATGAAGTTGGGCCCAGGATATGACCAGGACCCAAGGAAGCTGGCCTCAGTCTTGCAGGCTCTGCTGATCCACTTACTGGTCTCGTTTTCCTCTTTAGAACCTTGGTTTTGTTTGTGTTCCAATGCACCATTGCTGAAGATGGCTACAACCCTTTTCTCAAGTTATTATGACCTTACTTCAAATGTCCCATGGAGATTGATGAGTGTCTTTGACTTCCAATTCCAAATCCTCAGGGAAGAGTATCTAAGGAATCCAGCCCAGTCAGGTGTCCAGTCTCAAGAACATGATTGATTAGAGCAGATCTGGTATCTGGGGCCCAATCAGATGAGTTTTTGGCCAGCTCTCAGAAATGGAATTGTGGGCTGGGCATTCAAACCAATGCCATGTACAGACCTTAAGGAGATACAGTAACATTCTCTACATGTAGGGTATGTTGATTAGCTTCCTGAAAAATTAATTAGTGAAGACCTTTTTGACACCTTGTTGCTCAGTCTTGTCTGAAACATGGTCTTGTTTTCATTAACAACAAATAGCAAAACAACAGGGACACATGATTTTATCTTCCTGAAAAATCCCTTCCTTCAGACTAAAAAGACCTTGAATTATTATTCCTCTGCATTTTATTATTCCTGTGCCTCTTAATTTGATAGCTTGGAAAAATGTTTTGTAGTCTTTAAGAACATCTATGGCAACTTCTGCCCCTTCCGCATACTATGAAAGAAAGATGAGGCAGTCTGCTTTCATAAAGATTGCAGCCTTGGAAATCCTATGGGTCAGTTTCTAATCTGTCCTATACAATCACTATGAGTCAGAATCAACTTGATGGTAGTGTTTTTTTTTTTTGGCCACATATCAAATTGTTTAAATGAGGGACAGCATTTTTCATATTGAACTGTGATAATAATATGTCATTTGCTGCTACTTAAGTGATTTCTTTTTCTGTTAACATATGTAGGTCAAGTTACTCCTTCAGTATGAAAAACCATGAATAAAAAAAGGGTTGCAAATGGAAAAGAGCCAATTATACAACAATTCCAGACTTTTTAAGTAAGACCATTGCATTTCCAAGTATTGATTATTTTTCACTTGATTACAGTGAATCTTTTCAGCTGTTTATTACAATATAGATCATAATTTACAGACTACAGTTATTCTAAAATAAAAATAAGTATGAGGAAGCAGAATGAGGAAGGAAGTGAATGAAAAGTAGCATTTTTGACATCAATCAATAACTATCAAGTTAAATAATCATATTTAGTTTTTCTAAGTATTGTATTTGACTAATAACATACTGACCTCCTCTTGTCTGAAAAACTCAGAGTTCTTAATATGTACCAGCTCTTGCAGGCTCCCTTTATTTTCTATTGTAGGTTAAAGGTAAATTTTATGTTGTTCCTGTGAGGTAGGCCACAAATGGGGAAATGAAAAAGCTGGTGGCAGTCACTGCATTTTGTGATCTGGAGTTGAATAGTAAAACTTGTGTCTCTTAAACCTGAGCTCAGCTCAGCAGCTCAACTTTGTTGAGCCTTTGACATGGCTCCCAAATTGAACTTTCTTTGTCGACTGAAGTGTGAGGCCACCTCACATATTCTGCAATGCCATGTAATCTTTGCTGCATATTTAGTAACCAAGCATTTGAGTGACTTTTAGACTCAAGATGCTCCCCCATGTCCCCTGGACAATCAAGCAAGGTCTGGACCTCAAAGGGCTTCTACTCCAGAGATAAGATGTATCTATAAAAACCAAACCCAACTCACTGCCATCTAGTCAATTCTGAGTCATAGTGACCCCATTGAGTTTCCAAGGCTGTAAATATTTATGGAAGCAGACCACCTCATCTTTCTTCTGTAGAGCAGCTGGTGGGTTTGAGCCACTGACCTTTTGGTTAACAGCCAAGTGCCTTAACCACTGCACCACCAGAGCTCCTTTATGATATATCTATAAACCTCTAAAATATAAGATAGAAAATGTGGAGTGTGACATGAGGGATACAGAGAAGAAGAAGTTCTGAGGAGGGAGCTGTTTATTCCATAAATGTGCTGAATGCCTGAAGACTGGGCACTGTTTGCTTTTTTATTTGTTTTTACTTATTTATTTTTACTCATTCACTTATACATTCAGCCTGTATTGGAAAAACACAGGGGAATAAGTGAGGGTACCATCCCAGAGGACAGCCAACAGGAGAGAGATGGGCCATTTGTTGAACAGACAGTGATGGAGCACCAGTGATACAGGGTGAACTCTTCAGAGACCTCAGCATATAGCTGTGGACAAGTCCAAGGTATCCAGGAGTGGAAGAGGGAAGAGTCAGCTCTGTGCTGATGGTTACAATACAGTACAAATGAAGCATCTCTCAGCTCAATGCAGATTTGGCAAATGTTGCAATGGAGGGAGATGAAAGGGGCCTGAGACCCGAGTATAAGGACTCATTCATTCTACTCTGGAGTGTTTGTCAAAGATTTCGCAGGGCAGGAATATTTGATTAGGTTGCTGAAGAAGAAATAGGAGCTTGCTGGACAGGGATGAGATGAGTCCAGCTAGAGATACTACATGTGGAGAAAAACACACCTACTTGCCATTGGTTTGGATAACATGCAGTGTTAATTGATGATGACATGGACTTAACTATTCTCACTACTCTTTGTTTTTATCCAGGAAACATCTCAAAATGAAAGGGGAGTTAGGCTTTCCTTTTGAGAATTAATGACCCTAGGGCTAGAAAAGGAGTTCTGCTAGCACAGTGCCTAAGGCATTTGATTGCTAACCAGAAGGCTGGTGATTCAAACCCACCAGCCACTCCTCAGAAGGAAGATGGGGCAATCTACTTCCATAGTGATACTGCCTTGGAAACTCAAGGAGGGGTCGCTACGAGTCAGGTCCGACTCGACGGCCCATAACAGCAACAACAACAACAACAACAACAACAACAGGGCTAGAAAATAGTTTCTTCTGAAACTTGAAGGTAAATGTGAAATATATTTTCCCCTGGTCAGAGATGCAAAGATTATGGGCTTCAGTTGTAATCACAGGAGATATGCCTGCTCCACATATGTGCTAGATTATTTTCTTTTTAAATGATGTAGGCACTCTGCCCATAAAGTAGACCAAGATTTCTTGATGTGACCGAAAAGGAAAAAAAAAAAAAAAAAAAAAAAGAGAGAGAGAGAGAAATGTTTGAGAAGGGTCTAAGCATTTCATCTTAGAAACCAGTAGCAGAAATATTCAGTAGATGTCTTTCCTTGATTTGGGACTCAGCTTTTCTTAACTTTCCTTCCTTTTCCCAGATACCTCTTGATGGGAAAAAGGCAGCTGTTTGCTTAACTATGCATATTTGCATTTTTCCAAATGATCTTACTGTTTTTGTTAAGGTTTTTAGAGGAGGCTGTAATGCTTAGAAGGAGAAAAGCAACCTCACAAAGGGAAGGTGCTATACATTTAAAGCAGAGAGCAAAGAAAATGGGTGAAGAAGCAAAAGTATCTTGCATGTAAATGTTGTGGCGGGAATCCAGGCACCTGCCACGTGGAAGTTGTTAGGAGTGATCAAATGGTTATTGACTTAGAATACATCCATCCTCACTTGTTCACATTTGATGAACTGCCAAGTATAATTCTCTGAGTACCAGCTTACCTTCTCTAATAATTTTCTACTCCAACAGCTTTCCAGGCATATTGCTTACTTAAGAGGGTTTTTTTTTTTTTTTTAAACAGGACTAGCCAGTGTTTCTGGGCACAATATTTTGTTCAGTGGTCTCATTGGCTGTTTTGGCAAGGAAGACATTTCCATTGACAATAGACCCCAGCCTTCCACCATACTGGATCACTTTTACTTCAGCACCTCTTCAAACTCATGAAGGATGGTGTCCACCCTTTAGGCTTCTAACCCAGGCTCTTGCCCCAGGCTGGCCCCAGCTCACCTCTCTGGCCTTACCTTGTTTTCTGGCTGGACTTCTGTGCCTTCTGTTCCCAAAGTGCACCTTAACTTTTCCTACCTAAGCTGGCTGGCTGCCTGCCTTCCTCTGGATCTGCCTAAATTGTAGGCACCTTTTACAGTTAATTCAAACTCTTTTTTCTATGAGATGTCTTTCTGACTTCAGTAGTGGGAAATCATTACTTCCTTGTTTAACACTTACACCTCTTATTAACTGAATTCCTTATTTGAAATCTGGCAATTGGTATTAAGTATAATTAGTTACTATAGAAAAATTGATGCATTTGAGTTGTGGTGTTGGCAAAGAATATTGAATGTACCATGTATTGCTAGAACAACAAACAAATCTGTCTTGGAGGAAGTACAACTGGAATGCCCCTTAGAAGTGAGAATGGCCAGACTTCACCTCTCGTAGTTTGGACATGTTATTAGGAGGGACCAGTCCCTGGAGAAAGATACCATATTTGGTAAAGTAGAGGGTCAGCAAAAAAGAGAAAGACCCTCAACAAGATAGGTTGACACAGTGGCTGTAGCACTGGGCTCAAACATACCAAGAATTATAAGGAGGGCACAGAATTGGGCATTGTTTCATTCTGTTGTGCATAGGATTGCTGTGAGTTGAAACTGACTGATGGCACTCGTGGTGGTTAAGTTTGTGTGTCACCTTGGCTGGGCCTGGTTGAGTGGCTGGGCAACTGGTGGTAGTTATTCCCCATGATGAGACTGACAATCAGCTCCATGGTGGGACCTATAACAAGCAGCTGAGTAGCTGTTTTAGGGATGTGGTCTGCTTCCCATATATAAAAAACAGCTTTGGGAATGATCTCTAGCTTATGATATGCTTGAACGCTGCATGTAGCCGTGTCATTGTTCAGCAGCCTGCCATGCTCTGCAGACCTTGGGACTTTTGGTGGACTTGAATCAATGGCCTGCTGTGTGGTTTGGTAACATTGGGACTGTGCCATTTTATTTGTCAACCTTGGGTTTGTTAGCCTCAGCAGTCAGTTGCTGTCTGAGTGAAGAGATGCCTCTAGCTTCAGTGGGCTGGGAGCAGGAGGCAGAGCTGAAGCCCAAGATTGAGGGGCTTTCACACAGCCCCTAGAGCCTGGCACTTTGAATTCAGACATCTAGCCTGCTGAACTGTAAGAGAATAAACTCCTGTTTGTTCAAGCCTTCCTATTTGTGGTATTTCTGTTAGAGTGGTATTAGGTAACCAGATAACAAAAAAAAAATTATTATTGCCAGATGGGACTGCAAATTCCTAGAGGACAGAGAATGTCATAGGTATTTTGTTCCTCCCTTTAGTAGCTGGCTACTTTCCTTGCATATATCAAACCAGTTGGCATTGAGCTAGTTCTGACTTATGGTGACTCTTTTCTTCTGAGTTGCTATGGTTGGGCTCAAACTGCCATCCTTTAGGTTAGCAGTCAAACAGTGTTAACCGTTCATACTCAGAGATTTCTTCTTTGGGTACACTATATTCTTGCATTATGTATATGTGTGTATTTGTGTGTGTGTATATATATGTGTGTGGGGGTGTGTATATATATATATGTATATGTATATATATATGACAGAGTGTATATATATATATAAGATTATATATATGTATATGTGTGTGTGTATATATAATTATATATATATATATATATATAGAGAGAGAGAGAGAGAGAGAGAGAGAGAGAGAGATAAACAAAACAAAACCCACTGCCATCTAGTCTATTCTGATTCATAGCAACCCTCACTGAGTTCCCCAGGCTGTAAATCATTATGGAAGTAGATTGCTTTCTGTGGAGCCGCTGGGAGGTTTGAACCACTGACTTTCTGCTTAGCAACCAAATGCCAAATCCCCTTTACATATATGTATGTGTGTGTATTTTTTTTTTTTTTTTTATGGTGAATCTGTGATTGACCTTTTGAGGAACTGCTAGACTGTTTTCCAAAGTGGTTATACCATTTTGCATTGCTAAGAATACTTTTACTGTGAGAAAACAGGATCAAATTAAACATAAGTGAGTTTCTCCACTTGAAAACTAGTGCCTCAACTCCTACCACTCATCTGTCAGTTTGATGGAAGAAATACAGTCATTGCACCAAAAACAATTAGTTGACATTCAACCATTTCAGGAGGTATATGATCAAGAACTGTTGGTACTGACAGAAGAGGTCAAAGCTGAACTGAAAGCATTGGCAAACTGCAAGCCTCCAGAAACTGACAGAATACCAAGTGAGATATTTTAATAAATAGATGCAGTAGTGCTGGAGGTGTTCACTCATCCATGCTATGAAATTTGGAAGACAGCTATCTGGCCAATTGACTGGAAAAGATCCACATTCACATTCCTTCCAAAGAAAAGCAATCCAATAGAATGAGGAAATTATCAAACAATATCGTTAATATTACAGGCTAGTAAATTTATGCAGAAGATAATCCCAAACCAGTTGCAACAGTACATCAACAGGGAACTGCCAGAAATTCAAGATGGATTCCGTAGAGGACATGGAACTAGGAATATCATTGCTGATGTCAGATGAATCTTGGCTGAAAGCAGAGAATACCAGAAAGAAGTTTACCTGTGTTTCATTAACTATGCAAAAGCATTCAAATTCCAAAAAAAAAAAAAAAAAAAGGGATTCAACTGTGTGGATCATAAGAACATATGAGTATCATGGTAAAATGAGTCTGGCACAGGACTGGTCAGTGTTTCATTTTGTTGTACTTAAGGTCGCTATGAGTCAGAGATGATTTGACGGCACCTAACAACAACAACATGGTAAGTGTTCTGGGAATTCCACAACACTTAATTACTTAATTGTGCTCATGAGGGATCTATACATAGACCAAGAGGCAATTGTTTGAACAGAGCAAGAGGATACTGCATGGTTTAAAATCAGGGAAGGTATGCATCAGGATTTGAATCCTTTCACCATATTTATTCAGTCTGTATACTGAGAAAGTAATCTTTCTTTTCCCCCTTTTTATTTCTTTTCTTTTTTTTTTTTTTTCTTTTCTGCCCCATGGTTGATTGTTCCATGGAACACCTACCTGGTGTTCACCTGTCTGTTCACCTTGTATGCCTGTCTATTGTTTGGCTGGAAGCCACAGGAGTGAGTTCAATTCCAGGTCTGAAGGGTAACTAGGGGCCATAATTTCATCAGTCTGTATTAGACCAGCAAATCTGGTCTTTTTTTGTGATTTTTGAATTTTGTTGCACATTCTTTTCCCACTCTGTCCAGGACCTCCTACATTGATCCCTTTCTGAGTGGTTGATAGTGGTAGCCAGGCACCATCTAGTTCTTCTGGTCTAAAAGTTATGTAGGCTGAGGTTTACATGGTCTACTAGTTCCTTGGACTAATTATTTCCATGTGTCTTTGGTTTTCTTCATTCTTATTTGCTCTGGACAAGGAGAGACATTTGTTGTATCTTTGAGGGCTGCTTTCAGGCTTTTAAGACCTCAGTCACTACTCACCAAAGTAGGATGTATAGCAGTGTTTTCATGTAGTATGTTATGGCAATTAAACTTGATGTCCCCTGAAACAATGGTCTTTGAGCCCATGGGTCCAACAACTTGCTTGCTCAGGATGGGTTGGCTGTGGCTAAGAAGTTATCATAGCTTTGCCCCCTGTTGGCTTTATTATATATTATATATGTGGACATTCCTATCGCACATACAAATATGTAGAAATATCATCTGCCAAGCTTATATATACAGAGCTCTGGAAGCATAATGGATAAGGCATTTGGCTGCTAACCAGGTCAGCGGTTCAAATCCACCACCCATTCTATGGAAGGAAGATGGTGGGGCTTGCTATGCATTGGATTTGACTTGATGGCAGTGAGTTTAAACTTATATATGGTCATGGTGTATTCCATTTTGCCTAGACATACCTCATAACTCAGCCTGTCTACCTATGTAGCTACCCATAGATTAATGTTTGTGAATACTGATAATCCAGTATTATATATGTAAAAGTCTTTATCATTATTGTCTATACGTCTTGTGTACCTCTCTGTGTCTTCCTTTTCCTTAGTGTTATTGTGTTGGTCACTCACTTTTGGTATATTGCCTTTCCTTTCACCCAAATCAGTAATTGTCTCTTATCTATCTAGAAAATTTCCCTCCCCTCCCTGCCCATCCCTGGTAACCAACAAAGGACATTTCCTTCCATATATAAACCTTTCCTTTACTTTTTACAATAGTGGACTAATATACTGTTTTTCCTTCTGTGATTGACTTACTTCACTAAGCATAATGTCCTCTAAGTTCATCCACATTATGAGGTGTTTTACAGATTCTGCATTATTCTTTAGTGTTGCATGGTATTCAATATTTTGTGTATGTACCATAGTTTGGTTATCCATTCTTCTGTTGATGGATACTTAGGTTGTTTCTATCTCTTTGAGCAAGTAATCTGAGAAGCTGGACTGTATGAGTAAGAACATGGCATCAGGATTGGTGGAAGACATGTTAACAACCTATAGTATGCAGATGACACTACTTTGCTTGGTAAAAGTGAAGAAGACTTGAAGCACTTACTGATGAAGGTCAGAGACTGGCCCTTTCAATATGTATTACACCTCAAGATAAAGAAAACCAAAAGCCTCACAACTGGACTGGTAAGCAACCTCATTATAAATGGAGAAAAGATTGAAGTTGTTGAGAATTTCATTTTACTTGGATCCACAATTAGTGCCCATGGAAGTGGCAGTCAAATATCAGATGAAATATTGCTTTAGCCAAATATGCTGCAAAAGATCTCTTTAAAGTGTTAAAAAGCAAAGATAGCCCTTTGAAGACTAAGATGTACTTGACTTAAACCATGATATTTTCAGTTGCCTCATATATGTTCAAAAGCTGGAGAATGAATAAGGAAGACTGAAGAAGCAGTGATGCTTGAATTATGGTTTTGGCAAAGAATATTAAATATAATATGGACTGGTAGAAGGACAAAGAAATCTATCTTGCAAAAGGAGCAGCCAGAGTTCTCTTTAAAGGGTATGTATTCATTAGAACAAGCAAGCCTATGAGATCAAGAGGACAGCATTTGTCCAGGAATAGAACTAGGAAGGTAAGAGAGAACGGGAAGGAAGGATGAGGGAAGGGGTCGGTGCTGGGAGGAAATGGAAAGAACGTTGTTACAATGTGGGGATTGCATAAACATCACAAAATAGAATGTATTTGGGTTGTGGAATGGAAAACCAATTTGTTCTGTAAACTTTCACCAAAATCACAATTTAAATTATTTAAAAATTTTTCAAACTATCATTAAAATTGATCTCATATAGGGAAACAAAAAAAAAAAAAAAGAAAAAGAAAGAAAGAATGCTCCTTAAAAGTGAGAATTGCAAGACTTTGTTTAATGTACTTTGGACATGTTATCAGGAAGGACCAGTCCCCCAAGAGGGACATCATGCTTGGTAATGTAGAAGGTCAGTGAAAGAGAAGACAGCCCTCAGTGACATGGATTGACATAGTGGCTGCAGCAGTGGGCTCAAACTTAGCAACAATTGTGAGGATGAAGCAGGACCAGACAGTGTTTCATTCTGCTGTACAGAGGGACACTGTGAGTCAGAACTGACTCGACAGCACCTAACAAAAACAACAACCTTAACTCACGTTTCTGAGTTTCTCCCATTGATGTATTTCTAAACAAGTCTGTTGAAGTATAATTTACATTCACCCAATGTAAGCATACAATTAAATGATTTTAGTAAATTTACAAAGTTGTTCATCTATCACCATAATGTGGTAGTAGATGCACACTGTTTTGTGGGCCATTTTCATCTTTCCTGTTTCCATCACTGTATTAAGATCCCTTCTCCCAATGCTATTTATTTGATTGGTCCTTACTTAATTTTGTGGTTTGCTGGCCCAAGTGGTAGCTTGAGCCAAATAGCTGAGAAAAATTTGTGGCCAGCAAGCACAAAATTGAAAAAGTCCTATTACCATTTTTTCCTCCATGGTCTAAGAGGTCTACAATCCCTTATCTGAAATTTTGAAATCCAGAACTTTAATAATTTTGGTGGAAAAACCTGACATGAACTGACATGTGGCTATTTATAATATTTATTTATTCCAGTTAATATATGTGTTACTAGAGAAATATTATTATCTGGTTATAGGTGCTACCCCAGTATGCACTGTGGATGATTTATAGTAAATATATGATACATATACCATTTGGCCTTCCTAAAACCCAGATAATTCTGAACTAGGCAAAAGTACTTTGTCTGCAAACATTTCAGATGGGTCTCATGGACCTGTGTTTTGTTTTAGCAGCGGGCACCTCAGAGCCTTTGCCCTAACAGTTGCTCCCTCTGGAAAGACCTTCCTCTATACTTATTCAGTTATCAGCCTCTCAGTGATCCCTTTCCTGACCATGTAAAACATTTGTGCCCCTTTTGCTCTCTACTGTGTTACCTTGTTTTATAATTTTTATGGTTTTCACATCTTTCTGATGTGATCTTGTGGATGCATTTGTTCCTTTGCTTCTTGTCTGTGTCTCTTCCACTGCAACCTAAGCGCCCTGAGGGCAGGGACCCTGGCTGGTTCATTCGCCATCTGGTCTGCTTAGAACACCCCTGGGACTGAGAAGCTATTCATGATGTGCTCCAGCCATGCAGTGTGAGAGTTGTGCTCCTTGTTTGCCATGGCCTGCTCCTGCCCACTTGTCTCACTCCTAATCACTTGGGCTCTGCAGAGCTCCAATGCAGAGATTGAGCTGGTCTTGACCTAACAGGATTCTGAAGATTACTGGTGAGGAGCATTTTTCTATTAGACGACATAAGTTGCAACTCTCCCAATGCACCAAAAACTAAATGTTCAGTTTTAGTGCTTATCTTGTGCCTACCTCCTGTCACCATGGAGATGGAGACAGGGAATTCTTTAGGTGGTCTATGAACCTGAATTGGAGATGGTTCAGCAGTAGGTGATATTAGATAATCATCAGCCTTCAGATTGTTCTCTTTTTCCTTCAGAGGTTGATTTTCATGTGTATTCTTGGGGCAAGAAGAAAGTTGTAATCAGAACATCAGTTTACCTTTATCCTCTCTGATAAACACATGGCAGCCATGCTTTGTTACATTATGCAAAAGATAAGAGAATATATAATTTTCTCCAATCTAACTTTTGGCCTCTATTTACACCTAGTTTCAAAAATATGATGTATATGACAGTTGGACTCTGGTCAGGACATTCTGGCCTCAGTTATTAGATTTAAATGTCTTTGCTAGGAGCCCACTGAGGCAGCTGCTAGTAACTGTAGCCTCATATTCTTTTGTTGTTCCAGAGGTTGTTTGTATTTTTGGCCTGGGCCTTCCTAGCAGTTTAACTATGTGAGAGCATTCTGAGTTCTATTCTCAATCCCACTGTTCACTTGCTATACGATTTTGGGATCATCCCTTTACCTCTCTGAGTCTATTTTCTCATCTCTATAATGGGCATGTGGTAACTGTTCAAGGTCTTGTTATGAAGCTTAAATGGACACACATATGTAAAGTGCCTGGCATGGAGAAGGGCCTTGGTTATATTCATTCATATATTTTACATCTTCCTGGGGTTCTGGGAGCTTTGGTGGTAGAGTGGGTAACACATTTGGCTGCTAACCGAAAGGTCAGTGGTTCAAATCCACCAGCTGTTCCATGGGAGGAAAATGAGACAATCTACTTCTGTAACAATTTACAGCCTTGGAAATTCTATAGAGTTCTATGAGTCAGAATCTACTCAATGGCAGTGAGTAAGAAGGGGTTCTTTTAATAAGCCCAAAATCATTTAACTCTTTCGGAGAGCTAAAGAGAAATTTAAAATGCAATGAAGTCCAAATATCCAAATGTATTTTATGAATTAGTCCAAACTATATCCTACTTCATGAATTAGTCCAAACTATATCCTAACCCAGGAAGCCAAAGAGAAGAGTGTTCAGCCAGGGGGCAGTTTAAGCATAGGTGCTGAAACAAGGCGGGCTTGTGCTTACTCACTGATCTGCACTGAACAC
>NW_006921628.1:1773095-1774219 GCF_000298275.1 Orycteropus afer afer
TCCTGAATTTAGAGACCATCTAAAGAATAGATTTGATGCATTGAACACCAATGACTGGAAACCAGATGAATTGTGGGATGATATCAAGAGCATCATCCATGAAGAAAGCAAGAGGTCATTAAAAAGACAACAAAAGAAGAGAAGACAAAAATCGATGACAGGAGAGACTCTGAAACTTGCCCTTGACTGAAGAGTAGCTAAAGCAAATGGAAGAAATGACAAGATAAAAGAATTGAACCGAAGGTTTCAAAGAACATCTAGAGAAGACAAAGCCAATTACTGTAATGAAATGTGCAAAGACCTGGAGTTAGAAAACCAAAACGGAAGAAAAGCCTTGGCATTTCTCAAGCTGAAAGAATTGAGGAACAAATTTAAGCCTTGAGTTGCAATATTGAAAGATTCTAAGGGCAAAACATTGAATGATGTAGGGAACATCAAAAGAAGATGGAAGGAATACACAGAGTCACTGTACCAAAAAGAACTGGTCGATCTTCATCCATTTCAGGAAGTGGCATATGATCTAGAACCAATGGTACAGAAGGAGGAAGTCGAAGTTGCAATGAAGGAATTGGTGAAAAACAAAGCTCTGGGAATTGACGGGATACCTATTGAGATATTTCAACAAACGGATGCCGTACTGGAGGCACTCACTTGGTTATGCCAAAAGATTTGGAAGACGGCTACCTAGCCAACTGACTGGAAGAGATCCATATTTGTACCCATTCCAAAGGAAGGTGATCCCACAGAATGTGGAAATTATCGAACAATATCATTAATATCACACAAGTAAGATCTTACTGAAAATAATTGCAGCAGTATATTGACAGAGAACTTCCAGAGGTGCAAGCTGGATTCAGAAGAGGACGTGGAACAACGGATATCATAGCTGTTGTCAGATGATCTTGGCTCAAGGCAAAGAATACCAGAAAGATGTTTGCTTAGGCTTTATTGACCATGCAAAGGCATTTGCTTGTGTGGATCATGACAAATTATGGATAACATTGAGAAGAATGGGAATTCTTGAACACTTGATTGTACTCATGAGGAACCTGTACCTTGACCAGGAGGCTGTCATTCGAAAGGAACAAGGGGACACTGCCTAGTTTAAAATCAGGAAGGGATTG
>NW_006921628.1:1774319-1777336 GCF_000298275.1 Orycteropus afer afer
GACTCGACGGCACTTAACAACAACAACAACAACATATCCTACTTCCGTAGTGATACTGCCTCGGAAACCCAAGGAGGGGTCGCTATGAGTCGGGGCCGACTCGACGGCTCATAACAACAACAACATATGGAATTGCTGATACACAGCTGTTTTTGATTCAGAATGTAACAATTTTTATAGTTCAACTTTTTACTTCTCTGTGTGTCTATTTCCAAGTAAAAGAAGGGGCAGCAGTCAAACATAAAATGTCTGTGTGTTGTACTGAAACTACAGTTCCATTTTGCTTGGTCATGTTAAGAGCCCCAGGAAGTTACAAGGGTCCAAGCTGCAAGGAGTGTGTGGTGGGAAGGGGTGTGTATGTTAGTAAAGTATGAAGAATGTGAAGGGCAAATCCAGTGTACAAATGAGGCCTTACATAGACATCCTGATGCAGTGTAAGCCTTCAGCCGCAGTTTACTTTTATATAAATTAGATTTAACCCTCCTTCATTAGCTCTTCTTTTTTTATTTAAAAAAAAAAAAATCCTCAAATCTTTAACTAGTAGTATTTGTTCATACTTACTTCTGCTTATTTCATTATAACTTTGAAATAAAGTTATGATTAAAGGTTGACAGATGAAAAAGAGACTTGGAACTAAGGAAGGAAAGTATTTGAATAACTTTCCATACAAATTCAAACCAAATACGTAATTTCAGTTTATTACCTGGGCATTAAAAAAAGAAGAGCTAGTTTATCCCTTAGGGTAGCTTCTCATCACTGGAAATTTAAAACTGTTAAATCTGGTTCTGGAGGATAGTCATGCCATTCTTTGAATACAAGAAGAATACATAAGGATCAGAAGGGACTAGCAGTAAAAAATGAGTTTAAGACATACACACGTCATTGAGAACCCAGCCCCTTGGCTTACTCAGCTCCCTATGTATTTAAAAATTTAGGTGCACTGCGTCATGTCACCAGCATTGGTTTCCTTGCTGGTCTCCATTTGAGTTGGGACAGTTGAAAGTGTTGAGCAGGGTTCAAAGTCTGAGCTTCAAGATTTTATTGGAATCATAGGATGTTTTTTTCTGAGTATCCTGAATCCACCAGTATGTTATTAATTGAAGGAGGGGACTTATGTAAAACGTTCAGAGACCAAGGTCATGTGAACAATCTTATTTTTCATTGTTTGTTCTTGATTTCATTTGAAATAAGGTTCACACATAAGTATGTTTGGTTGGTTTTACCTTAGAGGAATAAAATAAGCTTTGATCCTATTATCCAAGGCCCTTCAAAAGCCAAGAGTGATCTAGGTAGGCCACTTGCACTTTGTCCCCTCAAGATTCCAGGTATATTATGCAAGGAGCAATGACAAAACATAGTTTAAAATTGTGATATATTTTAAATATTTACATTAAATAAATTACTGAATTTTAACAATAAATTCGTAGACAATATAGTTGAGCTCTTCCTAAGTAAATACAGGATATACTAAAAAAGAGATTATAATGCACCTAGACTGTTGTTGTTGTTATGTGCTGTCATTAGGGTCTAGGAAATGATGCAACTTTAGACAACTTCTTTTGGTGCTATGACATCTCTGTGACTGTACCTATAATCTCTTGAGGAGATAATGCAGAAAGTCGAAAGTTACGGCCCTTTGAATGTGAGGCCTGGGCCCAGTGGCCCTTTTGGCTGGAGTTTCTCTGAGCTGGATGTTCAAGGAACTGCTAGGACAGTTCTTAGTTCTTCCTTTGCTGTTGTGCGTTTTCATCCTAAAGCTTTCTTTCACCCTGCGTCCCCTACCTGCTCTGGTCCGCATCCTTCCGTCCCTTACTCCCTTTCTTCTTTCCTTGTTTCCTGATGTAGGTGTTGGGATTTATTTTCCCAAACTTCTATCCCTCCTATTTTCACTGATCTTTGCAGTTTGTCTCCTACTCTTATCTCTGCAGTGGAATGGTTCTTCCATAATCTCTGAGTCAGGTTTTATCAGAAAGACAAAAAAAAAAAAAAGATAACAGTCTTTTAAGATATTCCAAGTAAAGGTGCTCTGGTGGAGTAGTGGGTAAGACATTTGGCTGCTAACCAGAAGGCCAGCAGTTCAAATCCACCAGCTGTTCTACAGGAGGAAGATAAGGCAATCTACTTCTGTAAAGATTTATAGCCTTGGAAACCCGGTGGGGGTTGCTATGAATCAGAATCGACTCAATGGCAGTGGGATTGTTTTTTCTTTGGTTAGGTATTCCAAGTACATATAGATTTAATACAGGGAATTGGAGGCTCACTTAAGGGTTTGAAGAATTGGAGGGGTGAGAGCCAGGGACTGCTGCCAGTGTTCCTAATACTGGAAGTGCCGGGAGCACAGAAAACTACTATCCATAGTCTCAATTCTCTGCATCAGAAAGTAGGTAATTCTCAAGAGGATATCTGGATGACACTGGCAAAAAGATACCTGCCATCTTCAAATGCCCACATACTTGCCATCTGCTTCCACTGGAGAACACTGGCTTCTTTTCTTTTTGCCCTGCAGGTCTCTCAAAAATCTCACTTGGAGCCCTGCTGGCAAGTCAACGTAGAAAATGCACTTTGCGAGTTTCTGGCCTCTACCACAGTCAGGAGGCTTAGGTGGTGCTGAGATCGAGCACCAAAACACAAAGACTTAGCATCCAAAACACCTTTAGTGACCAAATCAAATGGACTTTAAATAAATAATCTGTTTTTATTCCTTGGTTTTACTGTGAGATCTTACAATATCTCCCTGCTCTTCTGTCCTCAAATGTTCCTCTTGAGCTCCAGCTCCCACTCTGACCATTCGTGGACATCTCCAAGGAGGCACAGTACTAGGTAGTAGTCAAGAACCCCAAGCAAGTTAGTATTACTTTGCCCTTTCCCTCACTGGATTCAAAACAAAAAAACCAAACTCACTGCTGTCAAGTCAATTCCTACTCATTTGTTGTGGTGGTTGTTATGTGCCATCGAGTCAAACCCGACTCATAGCGACCCCTCCTTGGGTTTCCGAGGCAGTATCACTACGGAAGTAG
>NW_006921628.1:1777436-1779139 GCF_000298275.1 Orycteropus afer afer
GGGTTTGAACCATCAGCCGTCTGGTTAGCAGGCAAGTGTCTTAGCCACTATGCTACCAGAGCTCCTTCCTACTCATTAGTGACCCCCTTTACCCCCTTTGAATTTCCTAGGAGGTATCTCTACAGAAGTAGATTGCCCAATCTTCCTTCCGCGGAGTAACTGGTGGGTTTGAATCTCTAAACTTCTGGTTAGCAGTCAAATGCCTTAGGGCACTATGCCACCAGAGCTCCTTATTGGATTCAACATCCTGTAAATTCTTTCTTGAATAGCTTTAGAATGCCTTCTCTGCAGTTTTCTCTATTGTCTTGGATCACCATTTGATCGTTTTTAAATCTAGATAACTTCAATAATATTTAGCTACTTAAAACTCTCCAGCCTCCTTTTTTCATCTCACACACACACACAAACACACACACAGAGACAGTCCCACCTCACGTACACTAACCTACTTGTAATTGCCTGAATATACCATGTCCTTCTTTGCCTCAGGGCCTTTGCACATATTCCTTATCCTGGAATGTCTTTCCTCTATTTTGGGGAGGTCTTACCCTTTAGGTTTCAAATATGAAGACACCTTGTACCCCTGTAGCCTGATGTGATTTATTCCTCAATGGCCTGCCATAGTGTCCCTCCTCCTTCATCTATAGTCTTCATCACATTGAGCTGTGGTTACCTGTTTTCCTTTTTCTATATAGACTATAAAGTCAGTGAGAATAAGGTCTCTGACTTAAAACCTTTATATTACAAACCCACTAGGGTGAGTGATAAAATCAAAACCAAAGTGAGTGATAAGTATTATTTAATTTGTTCACTGACTGTATTTTGAGCACTGGCCACATTCTCAGAGCTGTTTTAAGCACCATGGAAGTAACTTCTTTGTTAGGGTGGGTGGGTATGACATTTCTGAGAAGGAGTCATTTGAGCTGAGGAATGACTGAGAAGGCAAACATATGAGACTCTGGAATAAGAGCATTTTTGGTCAGGAGAAGAGCTACGGTGGCAGAGATGAGCTTTTGGTGGTCTTGGGCCAGTGGGGAAAGAGGTGGAACTGAGGATACAGGGTCTGATCATAAAGGAAATAATGGGTTATGGTCATGATTAACAGGAAGTCACTAGAGGGTTTTAAATGGAGGAGTGATGCCATCAGAGTTATTCTTAAAAGACTCCTTCTGACAGCCATGCAAGGAATGGGCTGTAGGCGCAAGAATGGAAGCTGGATACTAGTTAGGGGGCTGTACAGAGAGAAATGACTGTGGCTTTGGCTGGGGTTATAATAGGGGAGGCAATGAGGAAGGTGGTGAAACATGAGGAATATTTTAGGGAAATTGTCCATAGGATTTGCTGCTGATAGGTTGGCATAATTGTGAAATAAATAGCATTAAAACAGTCTCCCAGCTTCATTCACTCTTTGTTTCAGGGTTATGCCCTTCTGATTCTTTTTCCACACCATTACCAGATTAATTCTCTTTCTTTTTTCTGGTTTTTAGTTTGCTTGCTTTTTGTCTGTTTTAAAAGTACTACTATTATTAATAGTTTTGTCCTTTTTACAATTAATCTTTATTCTTCCACTCCCAGGTCCTAGTTTTCAGCTTTTTTTTTTTCTTTTCCCTATTCCTGGTTGCAATTTTGTTTTTCTTCTTCTTTTTTCTCATGGTTAACCCCATTCCTTCTTTTTCTTTTTGCATTTTTCCCATTTTTTTTTT
>NW_006921628.1:1781952-1791995 GCF_000298275.1 Orycteropus afer afer
TATGAAGAAAAACATGGCATCAGGATTGGAGGAAGAATCATTAACAACCTGAGATACGCAGATCCAACTTTGTTTGCTGAAAGTGAGGATGACTTGAAGCACTTAGTGATGAAGATTAAGGAACACAGACTGCAGTATGGATTACATCTCAATATAAAGAAAACAAAAATCCTCACAACTTGACCGATAAGCAGCATCACGATAAATGGAGAAAAGATTGAGGTTGTCAAAGCATTCACATTGCGTGGTTCTGCAATTGAGGCCGATGGAAGCAGCAGTCAGGACATTAGACGACATGTAGCACTGGGTAGGTTGTCTGCGAAGGAACTCTTTCAAGTGCTGAGGAGCAAGGATGTCTCCTTGAGGACTAACATGTGCCTGACACAAGCCATGATATTTCCAATTGCCTCGTATGCATGTGAGAGCTGGACAATGAGTAAGCAAGACTGAAGAAGAGTTGATGCTTTTGAGTTGTGGTGCTGGCAAAGAGTGCTGAAGGTACCATGGACTGCTAAAAGAACTACAGATCTATCCTGGAAGAAGTGCAGCTGACATGCTCCTTGGATGCGAGGATGGCCAGACTTTGTCTTACCTACTTTGGTCATGTTGTCAGAGGGGACCATTCCCTGGAGAAGGATGTCATGCTTGGTAAGGTGGAGAGTTGACGGAAGAGGGGAAGGCCTTTGATGAGATGGATTGACATGGTGGCTGTGACAATGGGCTCAAGTATAGCAAGGATCATGGCACTGGCGTGGGATTGGGCGGTGTTTCGTTCTGCTGTACATGGGGTCACTATGAGTCGGAAGCGACTCGATGGCACCTAACAACAACAACAACAACAACCAGATTAATTTTCAACATTAGAGTTCAGGCCTGATCATGATGCTGTTGTGCCCAGTCAGTCCTCTTCAGTGCCCCAGTTGCCCATAGGACACAGTGCCACTTAGCCCAACATAGCCTCACCTGAACTTTACTTGCTTGCCTTTTCACTCCCGTCCTCTACCCACTTCTCCCACAGTCTTCACCCATATTCTTGCCCACATCCTTGACCCTCCCCATTCCATGCTAACACAGTGGGCTCCTACCTTGTAGCTTTTTCTGATCTTTTTGGGTGGAACCATTCCTCATCATTTCTTTTAGCCACCTGGTTAACTTCTAGTCATCCTTTAACTCAGACTTATTGTGACATTCTTTGTGAAACTTTCTCCACATTGTTTTTCCCTCCCCTGGCAGAGTTATGTGCTCCTTGACTTAAGTTTTCATAACACTTTAACCTCACTGCTCTTTGTTTTCCCCATCTGTAAAGTTAGAGTGATATCTGGGTTTTCCTTTATAAGGTGGTTGTGAGGATTGGCTGAATTAATTGACTAAAGTACAGTTTGGCACATAGCAAGTGTGGAATTCATCTGTCTGTTATCATCTTGTGCGGCTCACCTATTAGAGCCCACATCACTTTGTCTAATTACTTGCTTATTCCCCCAACTGGACTATGAATGTGTCAGTCATTTTCATATCCTGAGCCCCTATTGTAATTCCTCTCACATAATTAATCATCATCATTATCACTGTCAGTAATAATAAGAACTTAAATTAATGGACATTTACTGTATGGAAAGAACGCTTGCCCAGGGTACTGGTAAGAAAGTGGTGGAGCTATGAGTCAAATTCAGGTTGTCTGACCTCAGAGACTACTGTTTGGACCAACATATTCCCCTCCAAACTGAAGCTTGCCTGGTAAACATGATTGGATGGATGGAAGAAAAGAATAAAGAGGAAATTGGAACAGCATTATTCTTGCATCAAATTTTATGAAAACCTATCTTGAGAAGGTTAAATCTGAATAGATATGGGAATTGTTCTGCATTATTCCATTTTCGAGGAGAAAGGAAATTTTCCTTCCCTGTCATGGATGGGGCTGAGTGTCTAGATGCTGCCTGCCACCTTTGCCACTCTGTTCCAATGTCTCAAAGGTGCTGTCCACCCTGTTCAGTGTACCAAAGATGCTATCCATCAAAGGAGCTTGCTTTGGCCAACAGCTTAATTTCTGTGTTTTCCATTCTGAGGACATCCATCAAACCTTTCGATAAAGGCCTTTGCCTCATTCCATTTTCAGCCTCAGTGATCACAGATTTTACCACTGAAGCTGAAAAAGGACTAAAGAGACCGGTGGATGCTGAAGACAAGTTCTCAAGGAGCAGGTGCACAGCCTTGTGTTTAGAACACAGGGTTTGGGGTCTTTACCTTGACAGCAGAATTAACTTTCACATAACCTCCATGTAACTGTGAACTTAGAGAGTTGTTTCAAGTTCTCCCCTTATGAGAGTTAGCTGTGGGAGGCACAGACTGTGAAGTTTCCTTGTTCCAATCAATCTGTTTTATGCTGGAAAATCTTATCTCCTCTTATACCTCCATCAGAGTAATATTTTACACTTTTGTGGAACTCTAGAAAATGTTTTATGTGTACATTCTCATCAAATTCATGCACTGAGGTACAGAGTAAAGATGATATTACCTTAGTTCATAAGAAAAAAAAAAAACAACCAAGACTCTCTTCAGAAAAGTGAAGATTTGTCTGAATTCAAGCATCTTGTAGAGAAAAAACCTGGATTGAAACCCATGTCCTTGGGTTTTAGACCTGTTCTGATCTTACTATACCAAATTGAGGTACTAGCATCAAGTCATCTATGTATTGGGGTGCCACACAGTTCTTGATGCAGTTCTGGTTACCTAATAGTTTCTCAAAAATTCTTGTTATGTTAACTTGAACTCAAGAGGTGGAAGAATTAATACTGTAACCAGGAATGGAAAGCCTCTGTAGGAAAAGCTTTCTCACCAGGACCAATGCCTTGTTAATTTGGCTATGCCTTTTCTTATCTTAACTGGGGCTGATGTTCATATTTTCTTTGGCTAATTCAATAATACATACCTTCAATGTTTTGCTAGTGTGGGTTGCAGTAACAGTCTCTGTGTAAGCCATGAAGAAGATATAATTAAAGACTGGAAGAGAATTTTATTCACCATTGTCAGAGTCCTCAGTAATATGCTATTCCCTTGTGGGGAACAAATGTTCATCTTTCAAACTGGTGTGATGTCATAGCCCCTTTCATTCTCTACTGTCCCCTCAAGAAGTTAATGATAGTTCTATTGCCCTCAAGGGAAATAGCTCAGATACTGATGAGCTACAAGGTCCTTGGGGCACTTTAGAAGGTTTATGGTTAAATAGCCTTAATTTTGGTAATCAACTCTCAACCACCCCCAGGAGAGCTATATAAGCCAAAGACAATTCTTTAAAATGCTAGGTCAGTTGGAGAAAATTACTTGTGCTGAAACATAAGATTGTCTTCTTATCCTACTTCCTCCTGAGCTGCTTGAGCCCTTGGACAGCCCTTTGAGCAGTTTGGCCATTTCTGTCTTCTAAACCTTTGCAAATGCTATACTTTGGCAAATGCAAACCTAGATATAGAATAAGATGGCATTGGTTTGGGAATTGTCCATCCCTGTTTATGTTGTTGTTGTTGTTGTTATGTGCTGTGGAGTCGAACCCGACTCATAGTGACCCCTCCTTGGGTTGCCGAGGCATTATCACTGCGGAAGTAGATTGCCCAACCTTCCTTCCGAGGAGTGGCTGGTGGGTTTGAACTGCCATCCTTCTGGTTAGCAGTCAAGTGCCTTAGGCACTATGCTACCAGAGCTCCCTATCCCTGTTTATAATAGGTATTAATTTGATCAGGTTCAAGTTGATAACACGTATTTCCCATGAAGAAACTGGACTATTTCAAGAAGAACATAGGATCAGTATTGGAGGCAGACTCATTAATAATTTGCAATATGTAGATCATAGGCCTTTGCTTGCTGAAAATGAAGAGAACTTGAAGCACTTGCTGATGAAAATCGCAAAGTATAGTCTTCAGGATGGATTACACCTCAACATCAGGAAAGCAAAAATACAAGTGGGCCAATAATCAACATCATGTTAAATGGAGAAAAGGTTGAAATTGTTAGGAGTTTTCTTTTACTTGGATTCACAATAAACGCCCAAAGAAGCCTCAGTCAGGATATCCAATGACATATTACGTTGGGCAAATCTGCTGCAAAATATTTCTTTAAAGTGCTAAAAAGCAAATATGTTACCCTGAGGACTAAGGTGCACCTGACCCAAGACACAGTCTTTTTAAACACATCATGTGCATACTCAAGGTGGATGATGAATAAGGAAGACCGAAGAAGAATTGATGCCTTTGAATTGTGGTGCTGGCAAAGAATATCGTGTAAACCATGGGCTGCCGGAAGAACAAACCTGTCTTGGAAGAAGTACAGCCAGAATGCTTCTTAGGAGTGAGGATGGAGAGACTTCATCTCACATACTTCAGACAACTTATCAGAAGGGACCTGTCCTGGAGAGACATCGTGCTTGGCAAAGTAGACTGTCAGGGAAAAGGAGGAAGACCGTCAATGAGATGGATTGACACAGTGGCTATAACAGTAGGCTCAAGCATTGCAACGACTGTGAGGCTGGCACAGGACTGAGCAGTGTTTTGTTCTGTTGTGCATAGAGTCACTGTGAGTTGGAACTAACTCGATAGCACCTAACAGTGATATCTCCCATGGAAACAGATAATTTGTTATTGATGGTGATCGTGTCTTCTGATGTAAATACTAGACTTATTTTGTCTTGTAAAAAGACTGTGTAGCCTCATACAATCTGAATGTTGATAGGAAGGGGGAGGAGTGAAAGGAAGAGAAGGGGAGAAAAGCTCCCCATGTATGCACAGATGTGTTTGCTCCTTTGTTCTGTTACCTGCTTTCTCTGGAAACTTTATAGATTAGCTTTTATAATCCACTTTGAAATGTTTGCTGTTTTTAAAGCACAAACAATCTTTGCAGCTTTCAGGCAGAAGGTCATTTTATACAAAACGTTCATTCGTGTGCAACAAAGCTTACTTCTACAGGAACAAAGAAATAATGAAGGCTCTTTAAAAGCTGTTTTTCTTTAAAGAAATGATCATCTTGATAGTTGGTGATTTATATGTGCCATTCTATGGAATTGAAAAGTAAAAACATTTGTATCAATAAGGATTACTGAGTGTCATCAAGCTCTCAGCTGTGACTCCAACTGCAGTTTCAGCGTTTCAGGGTGGGAGGGAAAGACGTCTTAGATTTCTTGTCTAATTTTGTGCCTCTCTCCATGTTATTTTGTCCTGGTTTATTTTCTGTGGTCATCCAGTCATCAGCATAGCCTCTGTACTTTAAAGGTTTCTTAGCTGTAGCTATTGTTGTTTCCAGAATACTTTCTTGACTCCAGAACTTTGCATGAAATGTTCCCATTGGCTGAAACAATGTTTCAGTAACTCTCCTTTCCCTGGCTACCACCTGTTCAGGCTCAGCTTAAATGTGACTTCTTCTGGGGAGCTTCCTTGACCTCCTAGCAACGTTCTTTGGCTCTTGTTTCCTCAACTATAGCACTTACCTGTTTATATTAAAGACACTTCCCTTGTGTGTATCCTTCACCATTCTGTAAACTACCACATATTGCTTCATGTTTCTCAGGGTGGGGTGAGGTGTACAAGTCCCACACTTTTGGAAATAATCATCTAGTTCCTCTAGTTAAAAAATCAACAAAGATGAAGACACAGATTAAACTGTCACCTTGTGATAAACACTCTATACTGGGAACAAAAGGGAAGGAATTTTACCACCAGAAGGAATAAGAATATGGATTTGAGCATCTTCCTTTGCTTTCTCAAATTAATGGCTCTTAATCAGATGGGTTCTGAATTCTAATACAAGAGAGGAGTGTTTAAAATTAGTGCTGGGGTTGGGGGGAATCAACCTCATTTTCTCCAGGTTCCTGGAGATATCTTTTGAAGTACTAGCAGCCCCTAATGAGAATAGAGAAGTTTCATTTTTTTCTGAATCTATTGAGAATGCAATCTATGAGTGCATAGAGGACCCACATCCCCAATTTCCTCACCTCTGTAGAATGTCAATGTCTTGACTCCCAGTCTTGCCAAGTAATAGGGTGGTAGAATAGCATTGGCCCAGATATACCCTGATTTGCAAAATGTATAACTCCTTCTCTGCCAAATTCTAACCTTTAAAATGAAAGTCACTAGATCTACTGTAAGAAGAAAGATGAACCATGTCATATTGGGTATGGTCATGATAGTAATTATTACTACTTGTTGACTTCTCCACTTGGTTGTTTTTTTCACATGTTCTCCAACTCCTTGGGAGTGCTGGGGGCTTTCAGAAGCAGCCTTAAGGGGTGGCCTGGAAGAGGAGCTAGACACCAGGAGCTTTTGGAAGAGGCTTTAAGGGGGAGCCAAAAAGGGGAGCTGGGCATGGGGTTTGGAGCAGCTTTCAGGGGTGGCTAGGAAGTGAGTGGAGTGGTTTGGAACAGCTTAGGGAGATAAACTTGTCTGTCAATTTGTTGTCCTGTGTGGCTTTCATGTTTCTGTGAGGCTGGAGAGGCTATGCTACTGGTGTTGCAAATGCCAGCAGGGTTTCCCATGGTGGACATGTTTCAGCAGAGGTTCCAGAGTGAGACAGACTCAGAAGAAGGAAGAGGCCATCCAATTTTCAAAGAATTGGCCAATGAAAACCTTATGAAAGGTAGTGAAACACCGTCTGATACATTACTGGAAAACTTTATGAATACCCTGAAACATTGTCCTGTATAATGTCAGAAGATGAGCTCCTCAGGTCAGACAGAAAGCACTCACAATATGACTGCAGAAGAGTTGTCTACTCAGAGAAAAGCTGACCTTAATGATATGGATGGAGTAAAGCTTTTGGGACATCCATTTGCTAATGTGGTGTGACTCAATGTGAGAAGAAACAGCTGTCAAAACCAAAACCAAACTAGGAACTCTGGGATGTCCATTTGATGATGTAGTGTGACTCAATATGAGAAGAAAGAGCTGGAAACAATCCATTAATATTCAGAACATGGAATGTATGAAGTATGAATCTAGGAAAATTGGAAGTTATTAAAAAACGAAATGGAATGTATAAAGATCGATATCCTAGCCATTAGTGAGGTGAAATGGACTGGTTTGGCCATTTTGAATCAGACAACTTTATGATCTACTATGCCAAAAATGACAGATTGAAGAGGAATGACATGGCATTCATCATCACAAAGAATATTTTAAGATCGGTCCTGAAGTAGAATGCTGTCAGTGATAGGATAATATCCATATATCTGCAAGGAAGACGAGTTAATACTGCTATTATTCAAATATACACATGAACCATCAAAGCCAAAGATGAGGAAATTGAAGTTTTTTGTTGTTGTTGTTTTGTTTTTTACCAACTTCTGCAGTCTGAAATTGATCAAACATGCAAACAAGATGTGTTGGTTATCACTGGTGCTTAGAATGCAAAAGTTGGAAGCAAAGAAGAATCACCAGTAGTTGGAAAATATGGCCTTGGTGATAAAACTAATGCTGGAGATCATATGTGAGAATTTTGCAAAACCAATGGCTTTTTCATTGGAAATACCTTTTTTTAAATAATACAGTGGCAGCTTTACACATGGACTTCACCAGATGGAGTACATAGGAATCAGAATGACTACATCTGTGGCAAGAGGTGATAGAGAAGCTCAATATCTTCAGCCAGAACAAGGTCAGGAGCTGATTGTGGAACAGACAATCAACTGCTCATTTGCAAGTTTAAGTTCAAGTTGAAGAAAATTGAAAGAAGTCCATGAGAGTGAAAATATGACCTTGATTATATCCCTCCTGAATTTAGAGACCATCTAAAGAACAGATTTGATGCACTGAACACCAGTGACCAAAAACCAGAAGAATTGTGGGAGGACATCCAGAACATTATTCATAAAGAAAGCAAGAGATCATTAAAAAGACAGGAAAGGAAGAGAAGACCAAAATAGATGTCAGAAGAGATTCTGAAACTTGCCCTTGAGCAGAGAGTAGCTAAAGCACATGGAAGAAATGACAAGATAGAAGAGCTGAACAGAAAATTTCAAAGAGTAGCTCGAGCAGACAAAGGAAATTATTTAATGCAATGTGCAAAGATCTGGAGTTAGAAAACCAAAAGGGAAGAACACACTCAGCGTTTTTTAAGCTGGAAAAACTGAAGAAAAGATTTAAGCCTCAAATTGCAATACTGAAAGATTCTATGGGCAAAATACTGAATGATGCAAGAAACATCAAAAGAAGATGGAAAGAATACAAAGAGTGACTGTATCAAAAAGAATTGGTCGATGTTCATTCATTTCAGGAGGTGGCATATGATCTAGAACCAATGGTATTGAAGGAAGAAGTCATAGCTGCACTGACGGAATTGGCAACAAAACAAAACAAAACAAACAAGGCTCCAGGAATTGACAGAATATCCAGTGAGATGTTTCAACAAACAGATGCCCCACTGGAGGTACTCCCTTGGATATGCCAAGAGATTTGGAAGACAGCTACCTTATCAGATGACTGAAAGAGATCCATATTTGTATCCATTCCAAAGAAAACTGATCCCACAGAATGTGGAAATTATTGAGCAATATCATTAATAACACATGCAAGTAAAATCTTAATAAAGAGAATTCAAAAGCGACTGCAGCAGTATATTGACAGAGAACTTCTGGAAATGCAAGCTGGATTCAGAAGAGGACGTGGAATGAGGCATATCATTGTGGATGTTAGGTGAATCTTGGCTAGAAGCAAAGAATACCAGAAAGAGGTTTACTTATGTTTTATTGACTAAGCAAAAGCATTTCATTGTGTGGATCATAACAAATTATGGATAACATTGAGAAGAATGGGAATTCCAGAACACTTAATTGTGCGCATGAGGAACCTGTACATAGACCAATTGGCTGTCATTCGAACAAAACAAGGGGATTCTGCACAGTTTAAAATCAAGAAGGGGGTGTGTCAGGGTTGTATCCTTTCACCATACTTATTCAACTTGTATGCTGACAAATAATCCAAGAAGCTGGATTATATGAAGAGGAACATGGCATCAGGATTGGAGGAAGGGTCATTAGCAACCTGTGATATGCAGATGACAGAACTTTGCTTGCTGAAAGTGAGGGTGACTTGAAGATTGAAGACTACACTCACAGTATGGATTACATCTCAATATAAAGAAAACAAAAATCCTCACAACTGGACCAATAAGCAACATCATGATAAATGGAGAAAGGAATGAAGTTGTTATCAAAGACTTCATATTACTTGGTTCTACAATCAACACCAATGGAAGCAGCAGTCAAGACATCAGATGACATATTGCAGTGGGCAAATTTGATGCAAAAGACCTCTTTAAAAGGCTAAAGAGCAAAGATGTCTCCTTGAAAACTAAGATATGCCTAACCCAAACCATGGTATTTTCAATCACCTCTTATGCGTGTGAGAGCTGGATAATAAATAAGGAAGACCAAAGAAGAGTTGAGGCTTTTGAGTTGTGGTGTTTGTTGGTGAAGAATGCTGAGAGTACCATGGACTGCTAAAAGAACTAACAAATCTATTCTGGAAGAAGTGCAGCCAGAATACTCCTTGAAAGGAAGAATATCCAGATTTTTCTCACCTACTTTGAACAGATTATCCGAAGGGACCATTCCCTGGAGAAGGATATCATGCTTGGTAAAGTGGAGGGTCAATGAAAAAGGGGAAGGCCCTCAACAAATGGATTGAAACAGTGGCTGCAATGATGGGCTCAGGTATGCCAGGGATAGTGTGCTGGCACAGGACTGGGCAGTGTTTCATTCTGTTGTACATAGGTCCCCATGAGTTGGAGATGACTTGATGGCACCTAACAACAAACAACAGCAACATAACTCCTTGAATTGAAGGAAGAGTCATGTGCTGTGTTATCTTTGGCAATAATGGTAATTCTAAAGCTAGTGGCAAGTTACTAATTGTTGTTGTTATTTGCCGTCGAGTCAGCCCTGACTCATAGCGACCCCTCCTTGGATTTTCGAGGCAGTGTCACTACGGAAGTAGGATTGCCCAACCTTCCTTCCGAGGAGTGGCTGGTGGGTTTGAACTGCCAGCCTTCTGGTTAGCAGTCAAGTGCCT
>NW_006921628.1:1792095-1793440 GCF_000298275.1 Orycteropus afer afer
AGAGGGTGCAGCCATTTTGAATGTTTACAAGTGGTGGTCATTTTGAATATTTAAAGTGACCGAGGGTGCAGCCATTTTAAATGTTTACAAATGGCAACCATTTTGGATTTTAAAGTGATAGCATTCTCATTTGGATTCCAGGGACCTAAGAACAGGCAGCGAGGTGGGAAGCAGGGAGAGGACAAAAAAAGGACCTAAGAATAGGCAGCGAGGCGGGAAGCAGGGAGAGGACTAAAAAAGGCAAGGGGGACTGGAACAGATCAAGGAGTCAGCCACAGGGACCCAGGTGAAGAGAGGGAACCGAGGCCAAGCCCCACAAGGAATGAGTCAGGAGGGCAGGGAGAGGACAGAAAACGCAAAGGGGATAGGAACAGATCAAGGACTCAACCGCAGGGAGCCAGGTAAGGAGAAGGAACCCAGGCGGCAGGAAGCAAAGAGAGGACAGAAAAGGCAAAGGAAGGAGACTAGAACAGATTGAGGAGTTAGCCGCAGGGTTCCATGTGAGGGTGGTTGGAGGGGTTTCCAACAGCTAAGGGGGACAAACTTATCTGTCAGTTTGTCCTACTGTGGTGATGTTTTTCTGTGAGTCTTGAGGCTGTGCCACTGGTGTTTCAAACCCAGTGAGGTGCACCTGTTGCATAGGTATCACCCTGGCTTGCAGACTGAGACACACTAGGAAGAAGGAGGAGGCCATCCACTTCTCAAAGAATTGGCCGGGGAAAACCTTACGAATATTAGAGAGACAGTGTCTGATACATTATTGCACAACTTTATGAATAGTCCAGAAACATTGTTGAATACAGAGGCGCTTAGAAAGCTCTCAAAGTAGGACTTGGCAAGAGCTGCATTATCAGAGTAAAATTAGCCTTACTCATATGGATAAGGTAAAGATTCCGAGACCTCCATTTGCTGACGTGGCACCACTCAAATTGAGAAGAAACAGCAGCAAACGTCCGTTAATAATTGGAACATGGAATGTACGAAGTATGAATCTAGGAAAACTGGAAGTTGTCAAAAATGAAATGGAACATATAAAGATTGATATCCTAGGCTTTAGTGAGCTGAAATGAACTGGTTTTGGCCATTTTGAATCAGACAACCATCTGATGTACTATGCTAGGAATGACAGTTTAAAGAGGAATGGAGTGGCATTCATCATCACAAAGGATGTTTCAAGATCTGTCCTGAAGTACAATGCTGTCAGTAATAAGATAATATCCATATGTCTACAAGGAAGACCAGTTAATATGACTGTTATTCAAATTTATGCACCAACCACCAAAGCCAAAGATGAGGAAATTGAAGATTTTTATCAACTTCTGAAGTCTGAAATTGACCAAACATG
>NW_006921628.1:1796920-1801215 GCF_000298275.1 Orycteropus afer afer
AACCTTCCTTCCGAGGAGTGGCTGGTGGGTTTGAACTGCCAGCCTTCTGGTTAGCAGTCAAGTGCCTTAGGCACTATGCTACCAGAGCTCCTAGTTACTAATTAATGTAATGCAAATCCATGTTAATGCTCATAAATTTTCTCAGAGGCCCCCCAGTTGAGCTTAAACTTGATTTGAGAAAGAATTACATATTCATTCTAGAAAAATGATAATAAAAAGCCTTGGTCTGAGTCTTAAATGTACTGTTACAAAGCATTAAATGAAAACCATATTAAGTGTTTTGTAAACATATTAAGTGTTATGTAATCTTTGTTAAATTCTCCCATACCATTTACAAACCAAAGTTTTTTAGCTTTAATATTAGAAGTAAAAAAGAACTTTTTTCTTTGCTCTTCTATATAGTTTTCATGTTTCTTTTCCTTTAAGGATTTTCTTCCCAAATTGCCCCCCCCCCTTAAGCATTTTAGGGAATTTATTTAGAAAGAAAATTCATTTATCTACAATTTGTTCATTTTGATGTAGTCAGCAGTAGTCCAGTAATAAGTTACTTTGGTTGTGTAATCACAATTTCCCGTTACTTTTTCCACTTCTCATCACACATTTATGGAAAGAAAGAGCTAAAGAAATCATTTTCTTTTTCTGATGCTGTTTTTTTTTTACTTTGAGTTGGTGTCCTGTTTTCTCCTTCAGGACTATGATGGAAAGTTTGACCTCTGTGATGTCTTTTAACCCCAGTCTTGATTTAAGTGTTGTAGGGGAAGGAATGGAAGACTGTCTATTCTGTAGTGTTGTACAATAATATGTAGGGTCATTATAACAAGAAATAAGACATAATTTTAAATAAAATGGATTTAATATCTCTCTTATTCCTGTTGGTGCCTTTGCCTTTACCATGGCTATAAATACTATGTGTGGTCCCTGACAATGAATATTTCTTGTTTTAAAGATAGCTCTCATTTGTGTTTATTCCACTAAAAGGAAAAAGCTATTTGGAAATAAAAAAGTCAATAACATGTACATCCACTTATGAGTTACAATCTTTTAGCTTGTAGGTTCTTTATTCAAAGGCTAGGGTATATATTCTTATCTACTGGTATCATTTTTATTGAGTAAGAGAACACTTTGGTACTAGAGGGGGAAGATCTGTGGGTAAAACTGCTATCTTTTTTTTACCTCAAAGCTTAGTTTTGAATACTGCAGAATTCAAAGCCATGTTAGTTTCTACTGTTCAGTTTTAATTAAAAGCCATGTTTATGATTCTATAATTCCATCTGTGGGTTAAAAAAAGAAATTAATAGAAGATAAAATTATCTTATTATTGTTGAAAGTACACTGCCTTTTTAATTGGTGTAATAAAGTAACAGTTTTCCCTAGGCTAAGTGATGGTTTTTTAATATAAGAATTAACCTATGAGGAAAGTTCTGGTAAGATGGCAGAATAGGCAGAAAGACTGCACAGACCCTCTTCAACAAAGAAAAAGGGAATCAATTAACACAGATACAGAAGATAACCCTGGACCCCTGAGCCTTGAAGGGAAGGATATAGAAGTGGACTGAACTCCAAACAGCAGAAGAATTTGCATGAAAACACCAAAAAAGGAGATATATGGAGCTGTGGTCTGGGAGTGATCCTGATGACACAGACAGCTTAGATATTGCCGAGTGGTGGTAGGACCTAAGAATTAGCTTAAAAACTGGCCCTGCTAGCCAGGGACTGCACAGAGGACTGCTCTGGTGGCTGGTGAATAAAAGGTGAAGCAGTAAAGAGGAAGGAGGTCTGAGCTGTGGACTTTTGTCTGGCCAGAGGGAACAGCAATTTTGAATGTTTACAAGTGGCTTGACCATTTTGGATATTTAAAGAGACAGCGTTCTCCCAGATTCCAGGAACTTAAGAACATCTTACAATTGCCAGGAACCCCAAGGATATTCTGGATCCGTATGACTGGAAAGATGCAACATTCCCCTTGTTACTCTTATACCCCACACCCTCTTGGTGAACTGGAGGTGTGGCTATCCCTCACTCCCACCTTCTGGGCTGGTAGGAATTCCATTCCAGTCTGCGAGCTTGGAAAGAGCCTGGGTGCCGTGTCCCTCCCTGCCCAGATTTTTTTTTTTTCTTTTTACTGTTTTTTAGTTTTTAGTTTTTGTCTATTTCAAAACTACTACTATTATTATTACTTTAGTCCTTTTTACTATTATTCTTTATTCTTCCCCTCCCAGGTTCTAGTCTTCAGCTTTTTTCTTTTTCCCTGCTTCTGGTTGCTATTTTTTTTTTTCTTTCTCCTGGTTAACCCTGTTCCTTGTTTTCCTTTTTGCGTTTTTCCCATTTTTTTCTTCATTATTGGCCTTCTCTACCTTTTGTCTCTTATTGCCCTCTCCCCAGATATTGCAGGTCTTTTTTTTTCCTTTCTTTCTTTTTCCCTTTTTTGGTTACTGTTCCTGTGTGATTACATGGTGTATTTTTTGCCCATTTGCTTTTACTTTTTTGATGGTTATTCAATAGTTATTTTTTTCTAACTGAATGGAAGACAGCAGCAGTCCCTGTATGACACACTACACTATACCTCCTGCAGCTTCACTTACTGAGTGAGAGCCACCACTTCATTCTCCACCAACAGGCCAACAATAAACAACCATCAAAAGGACCCTGACTCACCCTTGCCTGCTCTTCACAAACTGTTAACAGAGATCAAAATACAACAATGCCATGATGTCTTGGAGACAACAGACATCACAGTCCACACAAAGAAGCAAGATAAAGTGGTAGAAACAAGGGAGCAGGATACAGACCCAGAATACATCCCTGAGGAAGAAGCAGCATTGCAACTCTCGGATAAGGAAATCAAAAGCATTATCTTTAGGAATCTTCAAAGGATTGAGAGACAGACCAAGGAAAACACAGACAAAACCCTAAAAGAATTTTGGAAGAAAATACAAGAACAAAATGACAAAATAAATGAAAAGTCAGAAATGATTCTAAATCTACAGATAGAAATCCAGAAGATTAATACTAAATTATCAGAAATAGATAACACATTGAAAGGGTAAAGGAGTAGAACTGATGCAATGGAAGAAGAATTAATGAGATTGAAGACAAATACCTGAATACTTCTTTGGAAAGAGATCAATCAGAAAAAAGATCAAAACAAAATGAAGAAAGCCTAAAGTTCATGTGGGATACCATCAAAAGGAATGACCTACGTGTCCCTGGAATTCCAGAACAGGAAGAGAAAAATAAAACCACTGAGAAAATTGTCCAAGATTTGCTGAAGGAGAACTTCCCTGATCTGATGAAAAAGGAGAATATATCCAGTCAGGAAGTCCAACGAGCCCCAAACAGGATAGACCCCAAAAGAAAATCACACCAGGACATATCTTCGTCAAACTCATCAAAACCAAAGATAAAGAAAGAATCTTGAAAGCAGCAATGGGAAAACAAAAAGTTCCTTACAAAGGACAGCCAATAAGAATAAGCTCTAATTTCTCAGCAGAAACCATGCAAGCGAGAAGGCAATGAGATGGTATATATAAAACCCTGAAAGAGAAGAATTTTCAACCAAAAATTATATACCTGGCAAAATTGTCCCTCAAATATGCTGGTGAAATTAGGGGATTTCCAGATAAGTAGAAACTAAGGAAATTTGTTAAATCCAGACCAACCTTACAAAAGATGCTAAAGGGAGTCCTTTGAGCAGAGAACCAAAAATAGCAAATAACAACTGACCATTAATACATAAGATGATATAACCCTGAAATCCAGCTATGGACATATCCAAAGTAAAATGAGCTTACAAGATTGTAAACAGGGAACCAGAGACAACAATTGGCAAGTGAGAACAACTACAAACCAAAAAGAGGGAAAATACTATGTAGTTACAGAACTTCTAAATGGTGAGGAAGTTAAGAGAGTTGCAAGATAGAATGGACTGTTACAATCTCAGAGAGAAAATTATAAATCACAGAGTAACCTCAAAGAAAAACGATAAGCCTTCACATAACAATAAAAAAGAGGACAAGCACAAATATTCAGGAAATACTAAAACAATGGCAACAAAGGAAATGATAACATGATTCAGAAACATAATGAGCTCAGCACAAAAAATAATATGGAACAAAGAAACCAAGGACACCATGAAAAAACACATAACAAAATGACAGCAACCAATTCATACTTATCAATAATTACCCTGAATGTTAATGGATTAAATGCACCACTTAAGAGACGGAGAGTTGCAGATTGGATAAGAAAACAAAACCCATCAATATGCTGTCCAAAAGAGACACACCTTAGAGACA
>NW_006921628.1:1808144-1831753 GCF_000298275.1 Orycteropus afer afer
AATTTGAAAATCTGGAAGAAATGGACAGATTTCTAGAAACATGCCACTTACCTAAACTAACACAGACTGATGTGAAAAAGTTGAACAGATCCATAAGAAAAGAAGAAATTGAACAGGTCATTAGCATACAGATTGAATAAGTATGGTGAGAGGATACAACCCTGATGAACTCCCTTCCTAATTTTAAACCACGCAGTATTCCCTTGTTCTGTTCAAACTACAGCCTCCTGGTCTATGTACAGGTTCCTCATGAGCATAATTAAGTGCTCTGGAATTCCATTCTTCTCAATGTTATCCATAATTTGTTACAGTGCACAAAATCGAATGCTTTTGCATAGTCAATAAAACAGAAGTAAACATAAAAAAAAAACCTATATGAGCAAATTTAAATTGATTTTTCTTAGTTACAAGTGATAATCACACTTATATTTTAAATATTTTTTATTTGACTTAAGGTTACTTTTTCAGGGAAGAGATATTATAGGCTATTTTCTGCTGGCAAGCATCAGAGTTTGAAGTTGAGTGATCTTGACTTTCTTAAATAATGACTTCATTGATTTTTGTTTTATTAACAGTGGGAACTTCTGTCCCTAGGATTCTGTTTTAATTTATGACACCACATGGTTTCCCTCTTAAATAATACTCATGTGAACTTGCTTACCTCTATAAGAGTACCTCAGAAGAAAGATCAACTATCTTTTGCTCTTTCTCAAGCATGCTTCTTAATGTATTGTTTGTCATTACCATTGTGCACAACAGTAGAGTCTGTTCTTGGGGACTTTCCCCTGAATTCTCCCAGACTTTTAGGCCTGCTCCTCATTGGCATCAGAAGGCAGGTTGGAATAACCCCATCCTTTCAAAGATCCCCATACCAAAGTATTTGCATCTAATGAAAGAACTAATATGTGTAGCTGCATTTCCTATCTTTTCTTGAATCGTACTTCCTAAACCTTTGTGGTGAGCAAGATAGGAAACTAGCTTCATGGAAACAAGAAATGGGTGAGATAAAGTAAGTTTTTTTTTTTTTTTAAAGAAAAAAAAAAAGACATGTAGCATATTTAACTTGAAAGTGAATATGAAGACTGACTGCCAAATTCAAATTCTTATACTGTACTTAGTTCAGGACACAGTGTTCTGGCTGATCCTAGTAGTTCACTCTCTGCTGTTGAGTAGGGTCTGACTCATAATGACCCCTCCTTGGGTTTCTAAGGTGGTGTTTCGATGGAAGTAGATTGCCCAACCTTCCTTCTGAGGAGTGGCCAGAGGGTTTGACCCACCAGCCTTCTGGTTAGCAGTCAAATGCCTTTGGTACTACGCTACCAGTTAGTATGGTATTACTGAATTATTCCTCATGTGTTACCTTCTTGTGCTCCATGCCTTGTATTGCAGTGTTTGTGGTGAAAATAGATTTTCTGCTATGTTAAATATGAATATGTTATATAACATGTGTGTAAACATGTAGACACACATATATACACATATAAAACTATGTTATACAAGAAATACATTTTATGCTATGCTTTTTCATAATAATTCAGCTTACTTATTATATCCAACTTGTTTATTTATTTGTTGGTCCTACATTGCTTTGTTGTTCCTTTTACTTCTAACTCTTGCTTTCTTCAATTTTACTGGTCCTGGTCATCATGAAATTTTGTGGTGTTACCTCATATAATGTGGATGAACTTGGAGGACGTTATGCTGAGTGAAATAAGTCAGTCACAGAAGGACATGTATTGTGTTAGTCCATCATTATAAAAAGCCAAGGAAAGATTTATATATGGAAGGAAATTTTCTTTGTTGGTTAGCAGGGGTGGGAGAGGAGAGGAAGGAACGCTGCTAGATAGGTAGAGACAAGTACTGATTTGGGTGAAGAGAAGGGCAAGGTACCAAATGTGAGTGATCAACATGGTGGCATTGAGGAAGAGGAAGACAGAGAGAGATGCATGGGAGGTACAAACAACAAAGATGAATCCTTTTGCACACACAGTACTATGTTGTCAGTGAAGGCAAACATTGATCTACGTACGGGTGGATAGATTCATGGGCAGGTTGAACTATTAGATATGTCTACACAGGGGGGAGTGTGCCCAACACCATGTATAGGGTTAACAGACAATGTTTCTACAAGTGTATTTGTATGTTCTTTAAGAATGTCCAGGTATACAGTATAGCTGACAAGGGGCAAGATTGTAGTCACTTATTGGGCACAGCCAGCTACCCAGAGGGAGTGTGTAGTTGAACCTGTGGGCTTGGGACCATAGTCACAGGGGACAAGCTCAACTGGCATAACATACTACACAAACACATTGTTCCACGTCCTACTTCTGTGAGTAGCGACTGGGATCTTAAAAGCTTGCAAGCAGCCATCTAGATGCAATGATGGGTCTCTCTTCGTCCAGAGCAAAGAAGAATGAAGAAAACCAAAGACACATGGAAACAGTTAGTCCAAGCAACTGGTACACCATGCGATCCTCAGCCTATATGACTATGAGACTGGAAGAACTAGATGGTATCTGGCTACCATTGTCAACCACTCGGAGGGGGATCTATGTAGGAGACCCTGGATAGAGTGGGAGAACAATGTGGAACAAAACTCAAAATCATTTAAAAAGAAAAGAAAAGAAAAAGACCAGAACTACTGAGACTATGGCCCCTATCTGCCCTTCAGGTTTGGTATTGAACTCACTCCTCTGGCTTCCAGACAAACAATAGACAGACATAAGAGCTGATCATTTACATTAGGTAGATACACTCCTTGGAGAGATCAATCATGGGAGAATAGAAGGGCTGTGTATGCACAGGGAGACAGTTCACGGGGCAGGAGTCCATGGGAGGGAAGGCCACAGGGAAGAGGTAACTATGGGAAGGAAGTGGGAGGGGAGCTCTTACAGTGTGGGAAATTGTAGTCATTGTCATGAGACAAAGTGTTTGTGAACTGCTGTATGGAAAATGATTTATAGACTTGGAAACTCAACGAAGCAGTTCTTACTCTGCCCCATGGAGTTGCTATGAGTTGGAATCAACTCAGCAGTAACAGGTTAAAGTTAGCTAACAGCTTCTGTGTGACACAGACAGTTAAGCACTTGACTGCTACTGAAAGGCTGGCTTTTATAATCTATCCAGAGACACTTCCAAAGTAAGGCCTGGTGATCTGCTTTTGAAAGGTCATAGCCTTGAAAAGCCTTTGTAGTGTGGTTCTACTCTAGAAACATGGGGTCACCATGGGCTGGAATTGACTTGATGGATGTTGGTGAAGTTACTCATATATTTCAGTGTCCTCATTTTCATGTCCAATTTAATAATTATGGAACATTTATCTCTCTGTCACCATCTAGAGATTAATATGAACGTCATCATTTCTCAAACATGGACTATAAAACACAGGTCTTCACTGTGTCAAGAAAAAGCAAGTTAAAGACAGCATAAGGTGAAAGAGTACCATGAGAAAAATAGAAATGGTTGAGCTTTTACTTGGTTTTGCTTTTGGTTGGATGACACTTCAGTGAAATGTTATTTCACTAAATTAGACGTTTATGCAATATCCTTTTGCCTATATTTTCATGGATTGGAAATACTCTTGGCAAATTCAAATGAAAAAGAAAATTGTAGTTAATTGTCTTTAAATGAAGATATGTCATGACATTTGTTCTGGTTATCTAGTGCTGCTCTGACAAGAATATACCACAAATGGGATGGCTGAACAAACAGGATTTTATTCTCTTACAGTTTGGAGCCTGGAAGTCTGAGTTTAAAGTGCCAGGCTCAAGGGGCTGGGTGAAAGCCCTTCAACCTTGGACTTCAGCTCTGCCTCTTGCTCTTGGCCCACTGAAGCTAGAGGCATCTCTTCACTCAGGCAACTGCTGGCTGCTGAGGCTAACAAGCTCAAGGTCGACAAATAAAATGGCACAGTCCCAATGTTACCAAACCACATGGCAGGCCATTGATTCAAGTCCATTGAAAATCCCAGCATCAGCAGAGCATGGGAGGCTGCTGAACAACGACTCAGCTACATGCAGAGTTCAATCATGCCATAAGCTAGAGACCATTCCCAAAGCTGTTTCTTATATATGGGAAGTAGGCCACATACCCAAAGCAGCTACTCATCTGCTCCAATAGATTCCACCATGGAGTTAATTACTAGTTTCACCACAGGGAATAACTGCATTCAGCTGCCCAGCCACTCAACCAGGCCCAGCCAAGTTGACACGCAAACTTCTCCACCACAACATCGTTTTCATAACAATATTAACTGTGTGAATTTACTTGGCTAACTAAGAGTTGTGTTTTTGTGGGTACTACTTATTGATTTAATTTCAATGATTTTCTTACTGGGATGCAGATTGCCAAATGGCATTGATGTGCAATGCAAATAACTGTCAGCTAAAAATTTGTTGTTGTTGTTGTTGTTATGTGCCGTCAAGTTGGCCCCGACTCATAGCGACCCCTCCTTGTGTTTCTGAGGCAGTTATCACTATGGAAGTAGATTGCCCCATCTTCCTTCTGGCGAGTGGCTGGTGGGTTTAAACCGCCAGCCTTCTGGTTAGCATTTCAAGTGCCTTAGGCACTATGCTATCAGAGCTAAAAATTACATAGTGGAAATGGGTTCACAAATAATTTACCTTGAATTATCAGGGAAATTAAAATAAGTGCTCTTTTCTAAACCATTGGGTAAGAAAGTTAGACAACTTAGATTTGGACTCAATTCCATTCAATAAATGTTGACCAAGGGCCTCTTGTACCTCAGGAATGCGTTGTTCTAGGTAGGTTCTAGAATCAACATTGAGTTTCAAGGACTTTTTCTATTCATTTTTTTTTTTTTTTAATTTTGTTATTTGGGTGAAAGTTTACAGAGCAAATTCACTTTCTATACAACAGCTCACATACACTTTGTCTCATGACAATGACTATAATTTCCCACAGTGCAACAGCTCCCATCCCACTTCCTCCCTATAGTTACCTGTTCCCTGTGTCCTTCCCTCCCATGCACACCTGTTCCCCCAGTTATCTCCCTGTGCATACACAGCCTTTGTATTCTCCCATGATTGATCTCTCCAAGGAATGTATCTACCTAGTATAAATGTTCACCTCATATGCCTGTCTTTTGTTTGGCTGGGAGCCACAGGAGTGAATTCAGTTTCAGACCTTAAGGGCAACTAGGGGCCATGGTTTCAGTGGTTCCATCAGGCTCTATCAGACCAGCAAACCTGGCCTTTTTTTTTTTTTTTTAATGATTTGAATTTTGTTCCACATTGTTCTCCCACTCTATCTAGGATCAGGGACCAATATTTTTGAGTTGTTATGAAAAAATGTGCAAAACTTACATGCATTTGTAGACACGTATAACAGTAAACATTTGTTTGA
Organism: Orycteropus afer afer; assembly: GCF_000298275.1. NCBI lineage: Eukaryota > Metazoa > Chordata > Mammalia > Tubulidentata > Orycteropodidae > Orycteropus > Orycteropus afer. The sequence goes on from NW_006921628.1 coordinate 1,813,509, forward strand.
AGAAGTGATGAATTGATGAAGGCCTTAATTATATTATTTTCACTATAAGTGGTCTTTCCCATATCTGGATCCCTCCAGGTCTTTTAAAAGCTAAATTTGACACTATTGTGATTATTTTCAGTTTCTTGGGAGCAAATCCACCAGGTCACAGGTCACATGATGCCATGATATAGTCCGCCATTTGGGGGCAATGGAGAAACACCACTCTTCTTACATTGTTGAAATGGGGTCCAGGCCACCCTTCTGATCCTTTATGTTCCCTTCTGTCTTTTCAGCGTCTTGTGGAGGCTGCAGAGGAAGCACATCTGAAACATGAATTTGATGCAGACTTGCAGGTAACTGAATATTATTGATTCGGTTTTTGTGGCCAAAGGGGGGATACCAGGCATGTAGGAATACCAGGTTTCAGCAGTTGGAGAGAAAGGTGGGCTTGTGAGAGGTTGGTGCACGTTTGGAATAAAGATGCCTTTTTTTTTTTTTTTTTTGGACACAGGATAGTGATCCTCAATTCTTTCCCATCATGCGTGTAAATAGATTTCTGTGAACTCTTCCTCAATTTTGAGGGAATTAAATCAGTAAACTGATGATAATCCCCAGAGCTCTTAATAATAAATTGATGGCATAGATAGCAGAGTATGTCTACATCCCATCCCCTGGGCTGCATTTTGAAATAACAAGTGAATGAAGGCATTATTGTTATGGATCTAACCTTGAATTGACTGTTAATTATATTTAAATAATGAAATCATTCAGACTTGGCATTTGAATGTCTGGTTAATAAATTTCTTGCAGTATATCTTGCATCTAATCATAGCACACCTGTGTCTGATTGAAAAGGATTTTGATATTGATGTGTGTAGAAACCATATTAAAAGGAAATGAGTGAATTGAGTAATACTTGCAGGTCCCATTGGGTCCTTCTTGAAGGAACTTTTTTCTGTATTGTGATGTTGACTTCTGTGGCTTTTCCTCAGTGCTAGGAAAATGCAAGGAGCAAACCTTGATACTTAATTCTTTGCTTTGCTAGAACATGTTTCTTTGAGTGACATGTGGTCACAGTTAGGAAATGGTGTTTATTTTGCTGTGTTTTAATTAAAACAGAGAAGACTAAAAAAAAAGAAAAACAACCCACTGCCATCGAGTTGATTTTGACTCATAGCAACCCCTATTGGGTTTCCAAGGTGGTAAATTTTTACAAAAGTAGATTGCCCAGTCTTCCTTCCATGGAGTGGCTAGTGCGTTTGAACCACCAACCTTCTGGTGAGCAGTCAGATGCCTTAGGCATTATGCCACCAGTTAAAGGCATACATAAATCTTCAAGCACAAAAAGAGATGGAAATACCAAAGACAGTCTTTGGGTGTCTCTTTCTTCTTTGGATGTATCTCTTGTTATCACTGTCATCTGTTATCATTCTCATCTGTAACTTTCATGGGTAAAGATAGCACATTCAAATGGAGTAATTGAGGAATAGCTTGATGTTGACGTGAGTATCTTAAAGGGACCTATTTACAAATATATGGGCAGTGTTGAGAGATAAGTGATGATGTCATACCCTGGGGCTAACACTGGGATCCTTTATGATTCCTAGGCCTAAAGGAGTCACGGGAGGGAGGGAAAGTTTTCCAAAACCTAGACAAAATAGCTGTATGGAGAGGGTATTTGATAGTAGGGTGCAAATGGTAAGGGTAGAATTTTGATGGATACTCCAGTATCACTCTCTTGCTTCTTGATCTCTTGCTGGTACTCACCATTGACTAAATTCAACCTCTTGGAAGCCAGTTGATGTAATTGATGTAGTTAAGCCTGTAGACTTATCAAACTGGGTGGAGAAGGGTGAGAAATGGGTCTGGAACAGAAAGAAATATCAAGCCCATCATCTGAGGATCAATTGCAAGAATTGTACCCAGTGTCTGAGACAAACAGAGCCAGGAATGTATCCAAGTGCAAGAGGTTCCAGAGGGAGGTGGAGACACACACAGGATTGTTAGTAACACTGGAGCAGAATAACCCAGCTTTTTGAGAGAAGCTGTAAGAGAAGGGAGAGACAAGCATGAGAATAGCAAGAATCTTGCTTTCCTACAGTCACATGGCATCTTGAAGAAATACTAAGGACCATTTACTGCATCTTCAGTGGCTTTGAACTTCCTGCAGTGGGCCAGAGGGATGAAATGGAAGCATCTGGAAGCAGTTTTTTAGGTGGAAAGATTATAAGGGTCTTTTGAATGTGTTGCCAGGAAAAGCTGTCTCAGCCTTCTCAGGAGTTCCTGAAATCTTTTCAGGAATATTCTGGTTGTAAATGACAGAAACCCAAATCAACTTAAATAGACTACAACACTGAATAAAATAGAAATCATGAAGTCACACTGATAATAAATGAATAAACAAACACATAGATAGATAAGAAGGGAAAGCTCTTACAGTAGAATGCCTACTAATAAAGAAGTGTTAGAATTAGAAAATTATACTAATAGTTGATTCAGGCAAAAATACTTAATGGGTGCTAAAACAAATGGGTAAAAGTTTCATGTAGAACAGGAAATTTACAGTGTCAAATATCTGTTCACAAACTATTTATTAATTACAAAAGGAAAAAATAGCAGTTTTAGAAATCTGACAGAGATCTCCTTATTCAAGTAATCAAAGGTAAAAAAAACAAAAAACAAACTCAGTGCTGTGGAGTCAGATCCGACTCATAGCGACCCCTCCTTGGGTTTCTGAGGAGGTATCTCTATGGAAGTAGATTGCCCAACCTTCCTTCTGAGGAGTGGCTGGTGGGTTTGAACCTCCAGCCTTCTGGTTAGTCAAATGCCTTAGGCACTACCCCACCAGAGCTCCAATGGCACCAATAATGTGGGAAACTGATATCAGGTACCTCCAGATGTGATGATCTAGAAAGCCCTTTATGTAGAATTCTTGCCCAGATCTGTAACCTGAATAAAAACATCAGAGAAATCTGAATTGTGGAACATTTTACAAAGTAATTGCCTGTACTCCTCTTCAGAAATGTCAAGGTCAAGAAAGACAGAAGTTGAGGACCTGTTCCATACTAAAAGTGATGAAAGGCACATGACAGCTAAATGCAATGTGTGATCTTGAATTGGATCTTGTTCTAGGGGAGAAAAAGATCCCAGATTCCAGCATGTTCTACAGACTCTTATTGAGCCTTTAACAGGACACAGACAAAACAAAAACAAATCATCTCCGATAAGGGAAACCATCAGCATGTACACAATACAGAGGCTGGATGGAGTCTGCTGGCTCACGGCCATGGGTCTAATTATAGATGATAGAAAACAAAGAAAATTATTACAAAATCATGATTGGTGGCAGGTTAATGCATCACTGTCTCAGATACTTTTCAGAAGTGGGAAAAGGACCACAATTGGGCCACATACACAACTGCAGATTCAAAAGGTTACTAGATTGGTTCTGGGACTTGATCACCTAGTTACGTGGCAGGATATGATTCTTGACCATGCAGCCCTGAGTCATAGCCACAAGGTACATCAAGACCCAGCCTTTAATTTCAGTTAGATAACATGTGGGTTTTTTCAGTGAACCCTTAATAACATACTCAGGAGAATTCCGTAGTTCTTTGTGTGAATATAATCTACTTTTAACCACAGTCCTCCTGAGGGCAAATTGCCCCCACCCCCACCCCGGGTTTATCTGGGCCTTTCTAAGCACAGCAACATTGCTAGTTTAATGATCAGAAAGAACTTAAATGGCTTTTAAACTTATGTCAAAACTCAAAATGGAGTTAGGGTTCCTGCTGTAGACTGCAGCCTTCCACAACAAAGTACTTTACACTTGAAGCTCTAATACAATCCTGAACCTGAAAAATGTTTCTATAAAGGACAATATTAGGATAACTGGTAAGATTTGAATATGGAGTGTGCATTAGATAATAATATTCTACCAATGTTGTATTTCCTAATTTGACCCTTGGACCGTCTTACATAAGAGCATGTCCTAGTTTTCATTTTCTTCTAGACCAATTATTTGGATCCATTGGTCTAACTGGAAGGAGCAAATTTGAAGGAGAATGAGAAAGATTACTGGAAGTCAGGATCGTTTTGGAAAATCTGGTATTTAAGGCTGACATAGTTCTATTTTGAGTTCAGTTGTCTACTAAGGACAGGCTGCTGGGACAGGGGAAGGAATGATATGCTTGGCTTTAGGGAACCATTTATCTTCAGCAGAGGAAAAATGCTCTGTGGTTTAGTGCAACATTCTAGAGACCATGTTCTTTATTGTTCATCTGAAGCTATTCTTATCCTCCAAGCATGTTCTGACCTCCTTCATATTATTGAAGCTTTTCAGGAGAATTCTAGTGTAGCACAACTGATCCCCTTTGTCAAACACTGGGCTGTAAACAGGAGTGCAATGTCACATCTCTCTTGAGAAAGATAGGAGAAAATGAGTCTCTGAAGCGTGATTGTATTTATTCCCTTGGGAAAAGGGAAGGGGAGTCCAGTTTTTGTTCTGTCACCTGCTCTGTGTGTGTTCAAGACAAATGTCAAGGATCTATTTGTGATCCGAACATAGCGGTAGATGTTGAAATAATCTGTCAGTATTAGAGAGTGCTGTTCACTCTCTGGACCTCAGATTTCAGTGACGTCTCCTCTGGGTCAAAGTAAACCACATGCACTTTGTGGAAACCTATAAAAGAGAAGCCTTTGATAAAGCGGACATGTATGAAGGGATGAGTCTCTGCTTAGACGAAGGTTTTGAAAGCTGCTAAAGCTTCCATGCTAAGTGCAGGTCTTTTAACAGCTTGGGCGTCAGTCCTGTTGCCATTACCAGGGTAGCAAGTTTGTGCACGGGCATTGAGTTTATTGCTGTGATGGTCCATTAGAGCTGATCAATTGTTAATCTGGGTTCCCCTGACCTCTCCGCTACCCCTGCCGATAGATTTGTTTTTTATCAAAAAATTTCTTAGTACCATCTGCTCACCATGCTGAGGAGGATCCTGTACTATTAGCTCAGGAAGAGCAAAAGGAGTTGGGGGTTTGTTTTTCTACAATGTAGGGGGGATAGAATATTTTTGCAAAATTTCCTAACCTGTGTAGTATCAATTTATAGCTCTTAGCCTCCCTCTTCCTCAGATAGAAAAGAGATGACGATCTACCCCTTCTTTCATTTTTGACCAAACGCTTATTGTCATTACAACATTCATGTGCTCTAAAAGTGAAGAATTAGATTTTCATTGATGAGATCATCAGAAGTTTCATAAAGAAAGTTATGCCTCCTTTATTGTCAAGATTTTATTTTCCACTTATATTTCCTCTCAGAGTCTCTCCAGAGTTTTAACTTTTCCCAGAGAGCTCCCATCCCTGACATTGGTAGTCCCTCTGTAAAATCCTTAAATATGGCATCTGATAGTTGGCTTTTCATGTTAATTTTTGTTATTGTGGTAAATGTGTGTGTGTATACAACAAAACATTTGCCATTTCAACATTCTTCACATGTGCAGTTCATTGACTTATGTTCAGTTGTAGTTCAACCATCAGCCTGTCTGTTCTCAGATCTTTCCATCATGCTTAACAGAAGCTCAGTGCAAAAACTATATTGGGACAAGAAGCAAAATTCAGCTCTGAAATATAGCATGCGCAAACAAAGGAAAATGCAGAGTTTTGCCTAGAAGCAGGACTTCCTGGCTAGCTATATAGCTTTCTTCTTTACATTGTTGCCATGTCAGTCCCCTGACTTAACCCTCTGAATTGGTTCATAGGTACTAGATTGACTTTCTCTTGTTTTTGTTCTTTATCACCTGATACCACCATCAGGGCAACTTTCCAATATAATTGGTGTAAATATAGGCCTTGCTAAAATGGAATCCCTTCTTTTTATTTCAACCTATGAATTAATAGAGTTTTTTTTTTTTTTTTTCCTTGTGTGTGTGCTCCCTATACTGGAAAAATGTATGCTTAAATAGGTGGGACAGATTGATAAACAGATTTTTTGTGCATAATGTTACACGTATAGTAATTGAAGAGTACACATGTTCAAGTAATTTCTTTTAGAAGGATGGGCACAAGGCTGGTCCCTGAGGTGGAGGTTAAAGATATTCCAAATATCTAACTTTTCCAAACTGTTGTGCCACTTCATCACCTCTAACATCACCTCCTACCACTGAGTACTCTCCCTCCTTTCTTAGGGTTCCATATTTTGCGGCAACATCTCACAGAACTCACAAACTTCTAGGAAATGGCTCATGGGGTGGAGGAGGCTGGCAAGTCCCAAATCCGTGGTTCACACGTCAAATTCTGCCTTAACAACACAACTGACAACTCATCCCAAATTGGGACCACAACCCTAGGCGCAGAGGCTAGGATTTACATACAGTACATCACAAAATGGAGGACTGTGGCCATTGTTGTTGGTAGGTGCTGTTGAGTCAGCTCTGACTCATAGTGACGCTGTGTGCAACAGAATGAAATACTGTCTAATCCCACACCATCCCCACAATCCTTGCTGTGCTTGAGCCCATCCTTGCAGCCACTGAGTCGATCCATCTTGTTGAGGGTCTTCCCCTTTTTTGCTGACCCTCTGCTTTACCAAGCATGATATCCTTTTCCAGGAAATGGTCCTGTTTTGGTTCTCTAGTGGTACTCTAAAAAGAAATACCACAAATATATGACTTGAACAAACAGGGATTTATCCTCGTACAGTTTAGCAGCTTAGAAGTCTGAGTTCAAAGTGCCAGCTCTAGGATCTGGGTGAAAGCCCCTCTACCTTGGGCTTCTTGCTCCCAGCCCACTGAAGCTAGAGGCTTTTCTTCACTTGGGCAGCTGCTGGCTGCTGAGGCTGACAACCCCAAGGTCAACAAGTAAAAAGGCACAGTCTCAAGATTACCAAACAACATGGCAGGCCACTACTTCAAGTCTCAAGATTGGCAGGGCATGGCAGCCTGCTGAACAACAACTTGGCTACATGTAGGGTTCAAGCATGCCAGAAAGCTAGAGAGCTTCCTCAAATCTGCTTCTTATATGCTGGAAGCAGGCCATATCCCCAAAGCAGCTACTCAGCTGCTCCAGTAGGTTCTGCCATGGAATTGATTGCCAATATCACCAGGGGGAATAACTACATTCAGCTCACTAGCCACTCAACCAGGCCCAGCCAAGTTGACACACAACCTTAACTACCAAAGAGACCTTCTAAAAATTAAATTTTTATGTGCTTCAAGAGACTTCTTCAAAAGAGTAAAAAGAGAACCTACAGATGAGGAAAAAATATTTGGCAATGACACATCTGACAAGGACTTATCCCTAAAATTTTTAGAAAATTCCAACACCTCAACAACTAAAAGACAAACAATCCAATTAAAAAATGGGCAGAATACATGAATAGACACTTAACCAAATAAGATATTCAGGCAGCCAACAAACACATGATAACATGTTTACAATCATTAGCCATTAGAGAGATGCAAATCAAAACAGCAATGAGATACCATCTTGCCCCAGAACAAATAGCAAAGTTCAACAAGACAGAAAATAACAAATGCTGCTGAGGATATGGAGATGGGGACTCTCATCGTACACTGCTAGTGGGACTGCAAAATGATACAACCACTGTGGAAATCAGTATGGCAGTTCCTTAAAAAGTTGGAATTAGAAATATCATTTGGTCCTACAATCCCATTACTAGGTATATATCCTAAAGAAGTGAGAGTCAGGACAAGAGCAGATACGTGTACACCCATGTTCATTGCAGCACTATTCATAATAGCAAAGAGATGGAAACAACCTAGGTGCCCATCAACCAAGGAATGGATAACCCAACTGTGATACATACACACAATGGAATATTATGCAACATGAAAGAATAATGTAGAATCTGTGAAATAGCACATAACGTGGATGAATTTGGAGGACATAATCCTGAGTGAAATAAGTCAGTCACAGAAGGACAAATACTGTATTCGTTCATTATTGTAAAAAGTCAAGGAAAGGTTTATATATGGAAAGAAGGTTTTTTTGTTGGTTACCAGGGAGGGGAGGGAAGGGAACACTGCTAGATAGGTAGAGACAAGTATTGATTTGGGTGAAGGGAGGGGCAATGTATCAAAAGTAAATGATCAACATGGTTGCACTAAGGAAAAGGAAGACATAGAGTGGTACATGGGAGGTACAGACAACAAAGATGGAGCCTTTTCTTGTGCAGTACTGCATTGTTAGCAATGGGAAGCATTGATCTGTGGCTGGGTTGATGGGCAGGCTGAATAATCAAATATGTCTAGGCAGGTGGGAGTGTGCCCATGACCATGTATAGGGTTAGCAGATGATGTTTTTCCAAGTGTATTTGTATGTTCTGTAGGAATGTCCAGGTGTATAGTGGAGCTGACAAGGGGCAAGGTTGTGGTAGCTTTTTGGCCACAGCCAGCTACCCAGAGGGAGTGAGTAGTTGGACCTGTTGGCCCCGGACCATGGTCGCAGGTGCATCAAGCTCAATTGGCCATAACACTACACAAAAACATTGTTCTACAGCCTACTTTGGTGAGTAGTGACTGGGGTCTTAAAAGCTTGCAAGTGGCCATTTAGATGCAACAATGGGTCTTTCCTTATTCAAAGGAGAATGAACAAACCAGAGACACATGGAAATAATTACACCAAGGGACTAGTAGATCTTCAGCCTATGTGACCATGACACAGAAAAGCTAGATGATGCCCAACTATCACTCTGAGTGGGATTGGTGTAGGAAATCCTGGATAGAGTGGGAGAACAATGTGGAAAAAAAAATCATAAGAAAAAGACCAGGTTTTCTGGTCTGATAGAATCTGGTGAGATCCCTGAGACTATGGCTCCAATTATGCTTTAGATCTGGAACTGAATTCAGGTCCTGTGGCTTCCAGTCAAGCAATAGACAGGTAAATGGGGTGAACGTTTACATCAGGTAAATACACTACTCGGAGTGATCAATAGTGGGAGAACAGAAGGGCAATATTTGCCCAGCGAGATACCTCTGGGGGTGGGAGAGCATGGGACAGAAGGACACAGGGAAAAGGTAACTATGGGGAGGAAGTGGGAAGAGAGCTCTTTCATTGTGGGGATAGCAGACAATGTAATGAAACAAAATGTGTGTGAACTGCTGTATGGAAAATGAATTTGCTCTGTAAACTTTCACCCAAATCATAATTAAAATAATGAAAAAAAAGGAATTATAATTCAAAGAGTTCTTTTTTAAAAAAAGAAACAACAAAAGTCTCTATCTTAATTATCACATGTGATTATTTAATGTTTTACTCTAACTATTTTGATGGCACAGGTGCCCTGGTGACTCAGTGGTTAAAGCACTCAGTTGCTAACCAGAAGGCAGGCAGTTTGAACCTACCAGCCACTTTGTAGGAGAAAGATGAAGCAACCTGTTTCCATAAAGATCATGGCCTTCGAAACTTACGGGACAGTTCTACCCTGTCCTATTGGGTTGCTATTAGTCAGAATTGACCCGATGGCCTTGGGTTGGGTATTTTGATGAGAGTACCTAATTTGGAGTGAAGTGGAAAAGTGTCCCACTATGTTTATCTCAGCCATTGGTGAATTCCCATAAAACTAGGTCTATATTCTTCTAGTCTAATTCAGGGATTAGTCTAATTCCCTCTTTCCTTTGGTTCCTTTTTGGAGTTTTCCACTTGCAGTGAAGGAGAAGACAAAGTCTTTTTGACAGTTTACTAGAAACCTGCTTATCTTTGAACAGCAAACATATTTTCTTTGAACGTTTTCTCAAATAAGTACCAATTGCACAGAGCTGCTGCACAGTGTAAAAAAAAAAAAAAAAAGAAATTGTTGTTTTTAATTCTGTCTCTTTCAGAAGCTTTTTCTATTACAAAGTTTTCTATAATAATTTTTCTTTGTTGTTTTGTAAGTGATAGGAAAAAAGAAAAAAAAGACTGGTGACATGCAGAGTGATAATGGAAGTGTGAGAGTGGAAAGAGCTATGGGGTCAGGGGCGGAAAGTGTCCTGAACATGCCCCACTGGTCATCACCAAGTTGCAAGCACTTATCTTGTAAACACAGTGACCTGATTTCGTGGTCAGGGTGAGGGGATTGGAGTGCATGGGAAGCAATGACCACTGATGGCTGATGGTAAATCTCTGAGATGGAAGGACTAATGGTACTTCCTGGAATAGCTTCCTGCACCTTCTTGCTCCCTATTGCAGTGGGGGCTTTGTATTGAGGGAGACCTGGGGGAGGAGAGAAGGGGAGGCTTAGGAGCCTCAGCATTCGCTTTAGAACTTCTAACATTATCCCCTGGGAGAGTGAAGCCTTTCTAGGAAGAGATTAGAAAGGAAAAATGGAGCACCTAACAGCCAAGCAGAGCTGTCCTTTTTCCTGACAGCCTTTCTCTGCTGGCAAGTGAGGCTTTTGCCCTGGAGGGAAAACCACGTCACAAAAGAGCAAAGAAAGGATTTAGTAGAGGTACTTCATGAATGGAGGAAATAATTATCCTTGTGGGGTTTTTCATGTATTCCCTTTAAGCTCCATCCCATCCCTGCCCACCAGCTTTTGACTGAGCAAGATGTTGAGTTTCTGGCTGCTGGAGAGTGAGGGAGTACAGAGGACCCAGGCCTCATAATTACTCAAGGTGCTTTTCATAGAGATAAGTAATTGGCTTTTGTGCGGTAAATGAGGAAGATAAGCATCATATCTGTACAAGAAATAAAAGAGAAGAAGGAAATTTTCACAATTTTTATTAAAATCTCACTTTGTTTCTGATCTAAACAATGAGAGCATGTAGTTTTTTTTTTTTTTTCTCTCCCTTCTTTTTATCACCTTAGCAGGGGATCACAGTTCATTTCAGTATTTTAAGATTTTACATTAGTGTTTGTTTGTTAGGACTTGCTATGTGTCATTTATCTTCAAGACTAAATTAAATAGTTTCTGAGGAATATTTAACTGTGAACATTTTTAAAATCAAAGGCATTTCTCAGTTGTTGCCTCCTCATATAGACATACATACTCTTTGTGACCAACTGTTGTTTTGTTTACTTAGCTAGAACATTGTAACTTGTCATAAGGCCAAAATCATGACTTTGAACTTCATGTTAATCAATTATTTAGAGGTCATACTTGATGCTTGGTGTCCATAACCCTGATTATTGGACAGATGAGAGTGGAAAGAGAGCCTCAGCTTAATCCAGCAGAGAAATCTTTGTCGTGAAGGTTTGGAAATTTAGGTTCTAGTAGTTCTCGTCCCAATGGGACCACATACATGTTTGTGGATTGTGACAAGTACTATGCTGCTATGGCCTCTTTCCTCATCCAAGAAATGATGCTTTTGTATGACTTAGATGATTTCTAAGATCTGGTCCATCACTTGTGCTGTGACTCATTCAATAAATAGTTACCAATGACCTCATGGATGTCAGGAATTGTATGGCCAGGAGCAAGACAGATACTGTCCTTGTTCTCATAGAGCTCACCATCTATTGAGAGAGAAAGATTTGAAACACAGGATCATATAAATGATTACATTGCAGTTGTGATTATTGCTTTGAAAGAGAAGTACAGGATATCATGTCAGAGCAGAGTAACTAGTCCTTGGTAGTCTAGTAATTCATGAGACTTTACAACAAAGGCTTTGTGGTGGTTATGTTTGTGTATCAACTTGGCTGGGCCTGGTTGAGTGGGTGGGCAGCTGGTGGTAGTTATTCCCCATGATGAGACTGACAATCAACTCCATGGTGGGATCTACCACAAGCAGCTGAGTAGCTACCTTTGGGATGTGGTCTACTTCCTGTATATAAGGAGAAGACTTGGGAATGGTCTCTAGTTTATGGCATGCTTGGACCCTGCATGCAGCCGTGTCATTGCTCAGCAGCCTGCCATGCTCTGCCGACATTGGGACTTACAATGGACTTGAATGACTGGCCTGCTGTGTGGTTTGGTAACATCAGGACTGTGCTTTTTTACTTGTCAACCTTGGGCTTCTCAGCCTCAGCAGCCAGCAGCTGTGCGAGTGAAGAAACGCCTGTAGCTCCAGTGGGCTGGGAGCAGGAGGCAGAGCTGGACCCCAAGGTTGAGTGGCTTTCTCCCAGCCCCTAGAGCCTGGTGCTTTGAACTGGGACTTAAAGCCTCCAAACTGTGAGAGAATTAACTATTTGTTAAGGCCATCCCATTTGTGGTATATTCTTGCCTGAGCGGCACTAGGTAACCAGACCAGGCCTATACAGTGAGCCTGAATTGGGTGGAGATTCTAGGTTCGCATCTACTATAGCTGGCAGAAATATCCTCAAACAGAAAATATGTAATATTTTACTTTCCATAAGTGCTAAATAAAAATTATTTTATCTGATTTCCATATGATTTCTTCATCTCTGAATGCTAATGACACTGTATTTTTGCCTCTTTTACAATGCTTATCACTACCTACCCTGTTGATTTTATTCACGTAAGTGTGGTTTTGATGCTTAATTTAACATTTATTCAGAACCATGTTAAGCATCTGTTGTAGGTTGTGGGGATTCTACAAACTGAGATATGATCCTTACCCCTCCAAGAAAGTTCTATTTAATATGTCCTTGTGGTTGTTAAGTGCCTTTGAATTGGCTTCGACTCCTAGCATATTTATTTAGAACAGAACAAAACACTGCCCCATCCTGCACCATCCTCACAATCCTTGCGATACTTGAGCCCATCATGGCAGCCACTGTGTCAATCCGTCTTGTTGAGAATCTTCCCCTTTTTTTGTCGGTCCTCTACTTTACCAAACATGATATTCTTCAGGGAATAGTCCCTTCTTAACAACATGACCAAAGTAGGTCTGGCCATTCTCACTTGTAAGGGGCATTCTGGCTGCACTTCTTCCAGAACAGATTTGTTCATTTGTCTGGCAGTCTATGGTATATTCAGTATTTTTCTCCAACACCACAATTCAAAGGCATCATTTTTTTCTTCAGTCTTCCTTATTCATTGCCAGCTTTCATGTACACATGAGGCAATTGAAAATACCATGGCTTGGGTTCGGTGCACCTTAGTCTTCAGAGTGACATCTTTGCTCCTCAACACTTTAAAGAGGTCTTTTGCAGCAGATTTGCCCTGTGCAATATGTCGTCTGATTTCTTCACTGCTGCTTGTATAGGTGTTGATTGTGAATCCAAGTAAAATTAAATCCCTGACAATTTCAATCTTTTCTCCATTTATCTTGTTGTTGCTTATTGGTCCAGTTGTGATGATTTTTGTTTTCTTTATGTTGAGTTGTAACCCATACTATAGACTCTGGACTTTAATCTTCAGCAATAAGTGCCTCAAGTCATCTTCACTTTTTGCCAGCAAAGCTGTGTCATATGTATATCACAGGTTCTGGTAATGAATCTTCCTCCAATCCTGATGCCTTGTTTGTCTTAATATAGTCCAACTTCTCAGATTATTTGCTCAGCATACAGATTGAATAAGTATGGTAAACTACTATTTAATATATAGGTGTGTAAACAAATGATTAAGGAACCAGTGATATAGTGGTTAAGCACTTGGCTGCTAACTGAGAAGCTGGCCATTTGAACCCACCAGCTGCTTATGTAAAGATTACAGCCTTGGAAACTCTATGAGGGCAGTATTCCTTTGCCCTACAGGGTCACTATGAGTCAGCAGGTTGGGTTTGCTTTGGTTTTAAGCAAACGATTACAATATAATATGGCGAGATGCTAACTGGTTGGAATAGAATATAAGGCTTGTGAGGTTAAGAGTAGGAAATTATTTTTAAGTATTTTGTTCATGTATTCATTCTTCAAACAAATATTCATTGAGCACCTAATGTATTCAAAACATTATGCTAAACGTGGGATATAGGATCCAAATGAAACAGAAACAAAGAGCTAATAATTTATGTAAAATTTGCAGAGTACTATATACAGATCTTAAAACTTGGTAAGTTTGACTTGATAAGGAGAGTTCCTTCCTGCCTCCTTTGCATTTAACCCTCTTCCACTCTCCACAGGAAACCACCGTTCCAATTTCTAACATAGATTCATTTTGCATAGTCTTGAGCTTTATATAAATGGAAGCATAGAGCTCTGGTAGCATAGCGGCTAAGGCACTTGACTGCTAACCAGAAGGCTGGCGGTTCAAACCCACCAGCCACTCCTCGGGAGGAAGATGGGGCAATCTACTTCCGTAGTGATACTGCCTCGGAAATCCAAGGAGGGGTCGCTATGAGTCGGGTATGACTCGACGGCATATAACAACAACAACAACAATAGTACATGCTCTTTTGGGTCTGGCTTCCTTTACTCAACATAATGTTTGAGATTCATATGACTACATTATTGCATAGATTCCTCTTTCTTTTCTAATATAAGCATTGGCTACTGTTCTGGTTACCTAGTACCACTCTGACAAGAATATACCACCATTGGGATGGCTTGAACAAACAGGAGTTTATTCTCTTACAGTTTGGAGCCTTTAAGTTCGAGTTCAAAATGCCAGGCTCTAGGGGCTGGGTGAAAGCCCCACAACCTTGGGCTTCAGCTCTGCCTCCTGTTCCTGGCTTTGAAGCTGGAGGCTTTTCTTCATTCACCTGTGGGCTGCTGGGGCTGACAAGGCCATGGTTGACAAGTAAAAAGGCACAGTCCTGATGTTACCAAACCACATGTCAGGCCATTCGTTCAAGTCCATTGAAAATCCCAAGGTTGATAGAGCATGGCAGGCTGCTGAACAATGACACAGCTACATGCAGGGTTCAAAGTGCCATAAGCTAGAGACTATTCTCCAAAGCTTCTCCTTATATACAGGAAACAGACCACATCCCTAAGACAACTACTCAGCTGCTCACAGTAGATTATACCATGGAGCTGATAACCAGTCTCATCATGGGGAATACTACATCCAGCTGTCTAGCCACTCAACCAGGTCCAGCCAAACTGACACACAAACTGAACTGCCACAGCTACTATCTGTTTTACTCTAGATAGTGCTTTTACTACATTCCTCTCTCTCCTATTTTGATATATTCTGTCTTCATGAGCAAGGAGCTCTCATGGCATTGTGGCTAAAGCGTTAGGCTGCTAATCATAAAGGTTGGTGGTTCATACCCTCCAGTTGCTCTATGGGAGAAAAAAATGAGAGGCAATGTGCTTCTGTAAAGATCCACAGCCTTGGAAACATTGCGGGGCAATCCTGCTCAGTCCTGTAGGGTCACTGTGAGTAGCAGTTGACTCGATGACTGTAGGTTGGTTGGTTTTTATTACTATTCAATTAGAGATATTTTCTAACATCCCCTATAAAAGCCCCTTTTAAGACCATATGATTTTAAAGTCTCTTAATATAATTGTGGATTTGTCTGTTTCTTTTTTTTAGTTCTAATAGTTTTTTTTTTTTTAATTGTGATTTGGGTGAAAACTTACAGAGCAATTCATTTTCCATACAGCAGTTCATACACATTTCATTTCATGATATTGACTGCAATTCCCCACAATGTAACAGCTCTCTCCCCTCTTCCTCCCTGTAGTTACCTCTTCCCTGTGTCTTTCCTTCCCATGTACTCCGGCCCCCATAACTGTCTCCCTGTGCAAACACTACCCTTCTGTTCTCCCATGACTGATCTCTCCAAGGAATATATCTACCTGATGTAAATGTTCACCCCGTATGCCTGTCTGTTGTTTTGCTGGAAGCTGCAGGAGTAAGTTCAGTTCAGATCTGAAGGATAACTACAGACCGTAGTCTCAATGGTCTTACCAGGCTCTTTCAGACCAGTAAACCTGGTCTATTTTTTTCCCCATGATTTTGAGTTTTGTTCCACATTGTTCTCTCACCCTATCCAGGATCTCTTGCACTGATCCACTTCCAAGTGGTTGACAGTGGTAGCTGAGCACCATCTAGTTCTGGTCTCATGGTCATATAGGCTAAGGATTGTACCGTCCACTAGTCCCTTGGACTAATTGTTTCCATGTGTGTTTAGTTTTCTTTCTTCTTCTTTACTCTGAACGAGGAGACACCCATTGTTGCATCTAGAGGGCTGCTTGTAAGCTTTTAATACCCCAGTCACTACTCAGCAAAGTAGGATGTAGAACAGTGTTTTTATGTACTATGTTATGCTAATTGTAGTTCTAATTGTTTTTTTAAAATTTTTATTGTGATTTAGGTAAAAGTTTACAGAGCAAATTCACTTTCCATACATCACTTCACATACACGTTGTCTCATGACATTGACTACAATTTACCACAATGTAACATCTTCCCTCCCACTTCCTCCCCATAGTTACATCTTCCCTGTGTCTTCCCTCCCATGCACTCCTGCCCCGTGGGCTGTCTCCTGTGCATACATAGCCCTTCTGTTCTCCCATGATCTCTCCAAGGAGTGTGTCTACCTAATGTAAATGTTCAGCTCATATGCCTGTCTTTTGTTTGCCTGGAAGCCACAGGAGTGGGTTCAAGACCTGAAAGTCAGCTGGGGGCCTTAGTCTCAGTGATTCCATTAGGTTCTATCAGACCAGCACACCTGGTCCCCCTTTTTATTTTTTTAATGATTTTGAGTTTTGTTCCACATTGTTCTCCACCCTATCCAGGATCTCCTACATGGATCCCCCTCTGAGTGGTTGACAGTGGTAGCTGAGCACCATCTAGTTCTTCTGGTCTCAGGGTCACAGAGGCTGAGGATCGCATGGTCTACTAGTCTCTTGGGCTAATTGCTTCCATGCATCTTTGGTTTTCTTCATTCTTCTTTGCTCTGAATGAGGAAAGACCCATCATTGCATCTAGATGACCCCTTGCAAGCTTTTAATACCCCAGTTATTACTCAGCAAAGTAGGATGTAGAACAGTGTTTGTGTGTAGTGTGTTATGCCAATCGTAGTTCTAATAATTTTTTATTCTGATTCTGAAGCTCTCATAAAGTGCTCAACATTTAAGATTATTTTATCTTTCTGATTAATTAAACCTTTTATCATTAAGAAACATTCTTCTTTACCAATACTACTAGTCCTGATTATGTAGCCATACTAACTTTTAACATTGTATATATTTTTCTATACTTCTACTTTTAACCTGTGTCTTTACATTTAAATGGAAACTCTGGTAGTATAAAATCAATTCCTGCTCTTTTTTTCAGTCTGACAATCTCTGCCTTTTTGTTAGATGGTTTAGTTTATTTCCACTTTATGTAATTATTAATTTAATTTAATGTAAGTCTTGTTATTTACTTTCTCTTTGTGTTGTTTTCTGTTCCTCTCCTATCCTACCTTTTGGGTTAATCAAACATATTTTAATGGACCAGTTAATATCTCTTTTTGCTTTTAATCCTCCTCTTTTTTTTTTTTTTGGTGCCGAAACCCGGGATCCAACCATTAATCCTCCTCTTATGAATAAATTTTTTGTGGTTGCTTTAGAGATTACAGTAAGTGTCCTTAAATTAAATGTGCAATGTACCCAGAGTTAATTATGTCTGTGAAGTGTCACTTCACTTATAAGAACCTATAGTAAAATAACTCAGTTTTTTGTATTCTTGTCATATAAACCCCATAATAAAATGTCATTTCTGTTTTGTTTCTAAATAAATTAATACAACAAAAAAGATAATCTTATATATTTACCCCCTTATTTATTGTTTCTGGCAATCTTTATTCCTTTGTGTAGATTTTAGTTTCTATCTGGTATTGTTTCTCTCCAGCCTGTAAAACCTCCTTTACCATTTCTTGAATTACAGGCCTGGGAGCAATACATCCTCTCAGTTCTTGTTTATTAAAAAAACAAAAACAAAAACAAAAAAAAAAACAATTCATTTCACCCTCATAGTTATTCTCTTGAAAATTTTATTAATAGTTAAAAACTGTTATGCTGAATAAGTCATTCAAATTTTCTATAGCTTTTATGAAGTTTTTGTTTTAAAGATTTAATTTGTTTTCAAAGAGCTCATGTAAATCAAACAGACATGAATAAACATTTTCTAATGAACCCCTCAAACAAACCTTTTTAATATGTACTTTCTTGAGATAATAAGGAGCTCTGCTAGCATTGTGGGTAAAGCATTTGGCTGCTAATCAGATGATCAGCAGTTCAAAACCCACCAGCTTCTCTGTAGGAGGAAGATGAGGCAATCTACTTTTGTAAAGATTTACAGCTTTGGAAACCCAGTGGGAGTTGCTGTGAGTCAGAATCGACTGGATGGGAGTGGGTTTGGGTTTTTTGATTTGGGATAATAGTATTAAGTTATATTCCATATTAATGGTTATTAATAAACCTTGCTTTTTATTACTCTGCTAAGGTAAGATAGAAACATGATACTTTAAAATTATTTTAAAATTTCTTCT
>NW_006921628.1:1845288-1870807 GCF_000298275.1 Orycteropus afer afer
TGGTATTTTCATGCAAATTCTTCTGCTGGTTGAGGTTTAGTCCACTTTTGTATCCTTCCCTTCAAGGCTCAGGGGTCCAAGATTATCTTCTGTGTTTGTGTTAATTGGTTTCCCTTTTCTTTGTTGAAGAGTATCTGTGCAGTCCTTCTGCCTAGTCCGCCATCTTGCCGAAACTCGCATTGTGACATTTTTGTGTTTATGTTGGGTGGTTATTATATATTGGAGTGACTTGCCCATGATTTTCATTTTCTTTGTTTTGTTTGGATGTTATCTACATAAGCAGGGTGCTGTGCCGTGGTCCTCTATTTGCTAGTTGGCAGCACTTATACACTCACTACCTGTCTCCTTTCCCATTGTCAGCTTCCCATGTGCCCCTGCTGTCCTTGGCAAATGGAACCTATTCTCAGATCCCTGGAATCTGAATGAGAATGCTGTCACTTTAAAATTCAAAATGGCCACCTCTTGCAAATATTCAAAATGGCTGCCACTTATAAACATTCAAAATGGCTGCACCCTGAGTCACTTTAAATATTCAAAATGGCCACTGCTTGTAAACATTCAAAATGGCTGGACCCCTCCGTGACTTTAAGTGTCCAAAATGTCCACCACTTGTAAACAGTCAAAATGACTGCACCCTCCAGACAGCTGAAAGTCCCCACACAGCTCAGGTTGTCTTCCTCCTTGCTGTTTTCCTTCCTAGTCATAGGCCATCAGCACAGTCATCCCTGCAGCCCTTTGAGACCAGGGCTGATCTACAGGTCAATTCTCAGGTCCCAGCACCACTTGGAAATATTCAGGCTGTTGGTCCCATCAGAGTAGCTGACAGGCCACTGCTCTGACCTTCTCCATACTCACTGTTTTCATTCAGGTTTTTCCACTAGTTGGTGCCTAATCATCTACTTCTTTATACTTCCTTTCAAAGCTCAGGGCTCCAGGATTATCTTCTGCCTCTCTGTCACATTGGTTTCTCTTTTCTTTGTTGAAAAGGGTCTGTGTAGCTTGTCTATCTATTCCTCAATCTTGCCAGAAGTTTGGTATGTGCTTTTCTTAATCTTTGGGTATCTTGAATCATCTACTGTTGATGGATTCCCTCTGGGTTTCCAGTTTTTCTTTTTAAATTTTGGCTTTTTTCTTCACTCTTAATTTCTTCTTCTTCCCCCCCCCTTCATCTTATTTCTTTTTAATTTTCTTTCTCTTTTTCTTCTTTTGAGGTTCATGTTCTTTAAGTGAATTTTAGGGCAGGTGTGATTTAAATGTCCATTTTTCAGTTTGTTGTCTGTGTTTTTATGTGCAGGAAAAGTTTTGTGCAGATTCTTTATACAAAAATAAAATAAATACATCTGCTTTATTCTTCCTAATATCTTTATCTTTCATTACAGTAACCTTTCCAACTTCACTGCAGTTGGAAAATATCTACAATGTGTCATTATTTGCCAGGAAAAGGAGCAGATTGGATACATACACTGCACTTTTACTTGGGGCCAATCGATCACTCATTTTTTTCAAGCCTTGGAGACCAGTATAGCCTGATTTTTCCTCACCCTGTGCAATGCCCTTGGCATCATAGGTCCTAGAAGGGTTCAGGCACCTTGTTAGATGTGCCTAAGATGCAGTAGGACCCTTGCCCTTGAAATAGACCTCACTTTTTGAAGAATACTTTTGCTGGATGTAGAATTATGAATTAATAGTTTATTTTTTTCTTTTAAAACTATAAGGGTGTATCTCCATTCTCTTTTCATCATTAATATTTCTAATATATCAGCTATCATTTGTATGTTTCTTCCTCTGTACTCTTTGGCTGCTTTCAAGACTTTTCCCCTTATGTTTGGTTTTCAGTATAGGATGCACTGTGATAAGTTTGTTGCTAGATGTAATTTTCTTTGAATTTGGATTGAATTTTTCTGTACTTGAATATTCTCACCATATTTGGAAATTTTTTTTACAGTTATTTTCTCAAATATTTTCTCTTTTCCATTCTATTTAGTCTGCCCTTCTGGGATTTAAATAACTTTTTTTTTGTTAGAAAGCTTAATATTTTCCCTATAGGTAACTGTGGATCTTTCTGTTTGTTTCCAGTCTGTTTTCTCTTAACATGTCTTCAGGTTTACTGATCCTTTCTTTTGTAGTTCTCAATTTGCCATACAATTCATCCAGAGACTATTTTATTTCATAAATGGTACTTTTTAACTTCTAGAATTTGTATTAGTTTTTTTAATACATTTTTAATATCTCTGCTGAGATTGCTGATTTCCAGTCTATGCAGTGATTATGTTCATGTTTTCCTTTAAGTCATTGAACGTATCAGTGTTGTTGTTGTTATGTGCTGTCGAGTCGGACCCGACTCATAGTGACCCCTCCTTGGGTTTCTGAGACAGTATCACTACAGAAGTAGATTGCCCCATCTTCCTTCCAAGGAGTGGCTGGTGGGTTTGAACCACCAGCCTTCTGGTTAGCAGTCAAGTGCCTTAGGCACTACACTACCAGAACTCCTGAACATATCAGTAATACCTGTTAATTCCAACATATAATCATTTCTGTCTCTGTTGGTTGCTTTCCCCTTCTGAGAATATATATGTCTGTGTGTGTGTGTGTGTGTGTGTATGCTTCTTTTCATGTCTAATAATTTTTTATTATATGGTGGCCATTGTGTTGGTATCTTTGATTGACTTTCATAAATTTTCTCAATGTAACGTAGTATGTTGTTATTGTTGTTATTTGCCATCGAGTCGGCCCCAACTCAAAGTGACCCCTTCTTGGGTTTCCAAGGCAGTATCACTACGGAAGTAGGATTGCCCAACCTTCCTTGTGAGGAGTGGCTGGTGGGTTTGAACCGCCAGCCTTCTGGTTAGCAGTCAAGCGCCTTAGGCACTATGCTACCAGAACTCCTGTAACATAGTATAGTTCTATGCATATAGTGAATTTTGATAAACAACAAATTTATTACATCTAAGATTTCATTGGTTGTGGTTGCACTATTATTTAATATCATTCTTAAATGGAAGAATGCAACCAGTTAAAGTGTTACATATTATTACATGTAAAAGACCTTCTGATTTTAGAGATGTACTGTGGTGGCTTGTGTGCTGATGTGAGGCTGGAGGCTATGCCACTGGTATTTCAAATACCAGCACAGTCATCCATGGTAGACAGGTTTCAGCATAGATCCATATTAGGATAGACTAGGAAGAAGGAAGGGACCATCTACTTTTGAAAAAGTTGTCTACTGAAAACCTTATGAATAGCAGTGAAACACTGTCTGATATATTACTGGAAAACTTTATGAATATCCCAGAATATTGTCTGATATAGTGCCAGAAGATAAGCCCCTCAGGTTGGAAGGCACTCAAAATATGATTGGGGAAGAACTGCCTCCTGAAAGTAGTCAACTTTAATGACATGGATGGAGTAAAAGCTTTCAGGACCTCCATTTGCCAGTGGGTCACAACATAAAATAGGAAGAAACACTTGCAAAAATCCGTTAATATTCAGAATATTGAATGTGTGAAATATAAATGTAGAAAAATTGAAAGTTGCCAAAAATTAAATGGAACACATGAAGAACAATACCCTTTGTGATCTGAAATGGACTGCTTTTGTCATTCTGAATCAGATAATCCTATGATCTACTATGCCAGTTATGACAAATTGAAGAGGAATGGTGTGGCATTCATCGTTACAAAGAATGTTTCAAGATCTATCCTGAAGTGTACAGTGTTACAAGTGATACGATAATGTCCATATGTCTACAAGGAACACCAACTAATACTACTATTATTCAAATTTATGCACCAATCACTAAAGCCAAACGTGAGGAAAGTGAAGATTTTTATCAAGCTCTGCAGTCAGAAATTGACCAAACATGCAATCAGGATGTTTTTATTATTACTGGGGATTAGAATGCAAAAGTTGGAAACAAAGAAGAATCTCTGGTAGTTGAAAAATATGACTTTGGTGATAGAAATGACTCTGGAGATTGCATAATAGAATTTTGCAAGACTAATGACTTATTCATTGCAAATACCTTTTTTTCAACAATATAAACAGTGGCTGTACACATGTACTTCACCAGATGGAATACACAGGAATCAGATAGACTACATCTGTGAAAGAGGTGATGGAGAAGCTTCATATCTTCAGCCAAAACAATGCCGAGAGCTGACTTTGGAACAGACCATCAATAGCTAATATGCAAGCTCAAGTTGAAGCTGGAGACCATTAAAACAAGTCAACAGGAGCCAAAATATGGCCTTGATTATATCCCACCTGAATTTAGAAACCATCTGAAGAGTAGATTTGATGCATTGAACACCAATGACTGAAAACCAGGTGAATTGTGGGATGATATCAAGAATATCATTCATGAAGAAAGCAAAAGGTCATTAAAAAGACAGAAGAGGAAGAAAAGACCAAAATGAATGTCAGAAGAGACTCTGAAACTTGGTCTTGAATGGAGAGCAGCTAAAGCAAATGGAAATGACAAGATAAAAGAGCTGAATGAAAGATTTCAAACAGGAGCTTGAGAAGACAAAGTCAGTTATTATAATGAAATTCACAAAGAGCTGAAGTTAGAAAACCAAAAGGGAAGAACACACTCAGCATTTCTCAAGCTTAAAGAACTGAAGAAAAAATTCAAGCTTTGTGGTGCAATATTGAAAGATTCTATGGGCAAAATACTGAATTATGCACGAAGCATTAAAAGAAGATGAAAGTAATATACAGAGTCAGTGTACAAAGAAGAATTGATCAATGTTCAGCTATTTCAGTAGGTGGCAAACGATCAAGAACCAATGGTGTTGAAGGAAGAAGTCAAAGCTGCGCTGAAGGAATTGGTGAACAATAAGGCTCCAGGAATGAAAAGAATACCCATCAAAATGTTTCAACAAATGAATGTGGCACTGGAGGCACTTACTCATCTCTACCAAGTAATTTAGAAGACAGTTACTTGGCTAACTGATTGGAAGAGAGCCATATTTTTACACATCCCAAAGGAAGGTGATTCAACAGAATGTGGAAATTATTTAACAATATTGTTAATATCACATGCAAGCAAAGTTTTGCTGAAGATAATCCACAAACGGTTGCCACAGAGTGTTAATGGGAAACTTCTAGAAATGCAAGCTGGCTTCAGAAGAGAACATGGAATGAGGGATATCATTGCTGGTGTCAGATAGATCTTGGCTCAAAGCAGAGAATACCAGGAAGATGTTTCCTTGTGTTCTGTGAACTATGCAAAATCATTAGATTGTGTGGATCATAATAAATTATGGATAACATTGCAAACCATGGGAATTCCACAACACTTAATTGTGTTCATAAGGAACCTGTACATAGACCAGGAGGCTGTTGTTCAAACAAAACAAGGAGATATTGCATGGTTTAAAATCAGAAAAAGTGTGCTTCAGGCTTTTGTTCTTTCCCCATACTTATTCAATCTATATGCTGAGCAAATAAGCTGAGAATCGGGACTGTATGAAGGAGAACATGGCATCAGGATTGGAGGAAGACTCATTAACAACCTGCACTATCCAGATGACACAGTCTTGCTTGCTGAAAATGAAAGTGACTTGACGCACTTACTGATGAAGATCAAAGACTACAGTGTGAAGTATGGATTACACCTCAACATAAAGGAAACAAAAATCTTCACAAATGGTCCAAGAAGCAACATCGTGATAAATGGAGAAAAGATTAAAGTTGTCAAAGATTTCATATTACTTGGGTCCACAATCAACATGATTGGAAGTAGCAGTCAAGAAATCAGACTTTTATTGCCCTTGGCAAATCTGCTGCAAAAGACCTCTTTAAAATGTTGAGGAGCAAATATGTCAATTTGAAGATGCACCTTATCCAAGCCATGGTATTTTCAATCATCTCATATGCATATGAAAGCTGCACAATGAATAAGGAAGACTGAAGAAGAGTTGATGCTTTTGAGTTGTGGTGTTGGGGAAGAATACCGAAAGTACCATGGACTGCTAAAAGAACTAACAGATCTGTCCTGGAGGAAGTGCACCCAAAGTGCTCTGTGGAAGCAAGAATGGCCATACTTCGTCTCACCTATTTTGGTCATATTGTCAGAAGGGACCATTCCCTAGAGAAGGATGTCATGCTTGGTAGGGTGGAGGGTCGACGAAAGAGGGGGTGTCCTTCAACGAGATGGATTGACACGGTGGCTGCAATGATGGGCTCACGTATAGCAGGGATTGTGGAGCTGGCGCGGGATCAGGCAGCGTTTTGTTCTGCTGTGCATGGGGTCGCTATGTGTCGGAAATGACTTGATGGCACCTAACAACAACAACAAACTTTGGTTGTGGTGTCAGAAGGGCCCATTCCCTGGAAAAGGATATCATCGTTGGTTGAGTGGAAGGTCAGCACAAAAGGGTTAAGACCCTCAATGAGACAGATTGACACAATGACTGCAACGATGGTCTCAAGTAAAGCAAAAATTGTGTGGATGGTGCATGACTGACCAGTGTTTCATTCTGTTGTACATAAAGTCACTGTGAGTAGGAGTTGACTCAATGGCATCTAAGAACAACAACAAAATGTAAAGAAATGCATACCATAGAATAAATGAAATACTCTGTTAAATTGATAAAGATATGCTATGTTTCTTATACGTAGGTGTGTATGAATGTGTGCACATGAAATGCATGTGCATATTAAATGATCATTGACATTAGAAAACAATTATTAATATGAAAAAGAGAGAAAGATACACATAACAGGGAAGCTGCCACTGGTTTTAGTGTCTGAAAGAATATTGCATAAACTGTGAATACAGCATTGGCTTCTTTGTTCTAAAAGAAACACACAAGACCATCTTCCAGCCAAAAAGAAGATTTATATGCATTTTTTTTTTGTTTTGGTTATAGAATCTTAAAATACATTGTTTTTCAAAAATTGTGATTTCTACAGATTGATTTTATTATTGCCATTCCCTGTTCTGAATGCAGATAAAATTATTAGCATTATATGTAAAGACCAAACAAAATACGGAATTTTAAAGCAATGATAATTGAGAAGAATTTGATTTGGTTTTATTTTCACAGTCCTTTTATAGCTCAGATGGAAAAGAAAAATGGCATTCTTTGCTCTTTCCAAAGCTATCCTTTAATTGTACCACATTTCCTTATTAGTGCTTTTCTTTCTTTGCTACTTATGTGTTTAGAAACCATGGTTTCTTTTGTCTCTAAATAGATCAGTAATGAATAACTGGGCAAAACCTCTGTGTGTTCCTCCATTGTCTTACTTTTTTTTGCTACAGCATTCTTTTTTTCTATCATGATAATTTATACAGGTAGTCCTCTGGTTATAAGTGAGATCCATTCCTAACCATGCGCTTAAGAATTTGTTGGTAAGTTAGACCAGGTACATAGAGTTCTTATTTAGCCTAACTTCAGTGCAAGTGGAGCTCTAGTAGCACAGTGCCTAAGGCATCTGACTGCTAATCAGAAGGTTGGTGGTTCAAACCCATCAGCCACTCTGCAGAAGCAAGACTGAGCAATCTATTTCCATAAAGGTTGGTAAATCTTTACCACCTCAGAAAACCAGTGGGGGTTGCTCTGAGTCAGAATTGACTTGATGACAGTGGGTTTTTTTGTTTTGTTTTGTTTTGTTTTTAGTGCAAGAAGAAGGAGCTCTAGTGGTAGAATTCCAGAAGTTAATTGTACTCATGAGGAACCTGTACATAGACCAGGAGGCTGTGGTTTGAACAGAGCAAGGGAACACTGCATGGTTTATAATCAAGAAGGGAGTGTGTCAGGGTTGTATCATTTCATCATACTTATTCAATCTGTATGCTGAGCAAATAATCCAAGAAGCTGGACTATATGAAGAAGAACGTGGCATCAAGATTGGAGGAAGAATTATTAACAACCTGCAATATGCTGACGATACAACGTTGCTTGCTGAAAGTGAGAGTGACTTGAGGCACTTACTGATGAAGATTGAAGAATACAGTCTGCAGTATGGATTACATCTCAATATAAAGAAAACAAAAATCCTCACAACTGGATCTATAAGCAGCATCATGGTAAATGGAGAAAAGATTGAAATTGTCAAAGACTTCCCATTGCTTGGTTCTACAATCAATGCCAATGGAAGCAGCAGTCAGGATATCAGACATGGTATAGCACTGGGCAAGTTGGCTGCAAGAGCCCTCTTTCCAGTGCTGAGGAGCAAAGATGTCTCCTTGAGGACTAGGGTGTGCCTGACACAAACCATGATATTTTCATTCACCTGTGAGAGCAGTGTGAAAGCATGTGAGAGCTGGACAATGAATAAGGAAGACCGAAGAAGAATTGATGCTTTTGAGTTGTGGTGCTGGTAAAAAATGCTGAAAGTACCATGGACTGCTAAAAGAACTAACAAATCTGTCCTGGAGGAAATGCAGCTGGAAAGCTCCTTGGAAGCAAGAATGGCCAGACTTTGTCTTACCTACTTTGGTCATGTTATCAGAAGGGACCATTCCCTGGAGAAGGATGTCATGCTTGGTAAGGTGGAGGGTCGATGAAGGAGGGAAAGGCCCTCAATGAGATGGCTGTGGCGATGGGCTCAAGTATAGCAGGGATCGCAGCTGGCATGGGACCTCACGGTGTTTCATTCTGCCGTGCATAGGGTCGCTATGAGTCGAAGATGACTCAGTGGCACCTAACAACGACAACAACAATAGTGTAATGAAGGCGCTCTGGTGGTGTAGTAGATAAGGCATTTATTTGGCTGCTGACTAGAAGGTCAGTGATTCAAACCCCAGCTGCTCCATGGAAGGAAGATAGGGCAATCTGTTTCCATAAAGATTTACAGCCTCAGAAACCCAGTGAGGGTCACTATGAGTTGGAATCGACTCGATGGAGATGAGTTTGGTTTTGGTTTGAGTGGTGTGGTGCTTAAGGCATTCGGCTGCTAACCAAAAGTTTGGTGGCTCGAACCCACCAGCCACTCTGCTGAAGAAACATGGAGGGGTGTGCTTCCTTAAAGATTTACAGCCTTGGAAACTCAGTGGGGGTGCTATGAGTTGGAATCGGTTCAATGACAGTGAGTTTGTTTTTTTTATGGTTCAGTGCAAGAAAAGGCTTCAAGCCTTTTTGGTGAAGAGCTGCAAGTGCAGCAGTGAAGGTGATTGAGATGAAGAATATGTTGAGAGTTGATAATGGTTCATTCCTTTTAAAGTGAGAGCAAATTTACATAACATTAATGGGCCAGTAGAAGTGGTCTGTAAGTCTGACATTTGTAACCCAGGGACTGCCTGTACTTTACTTTGTGGGTAGTTGGGTTAGAGATGTCAAAATTGTTGCTTTACAAAGCATTTTTTTCTCCTATGAAAGCATTGATTCATTTGTGATTCCTTTAATGGTTGAGTTTTCTCAATTGGAGTTTCTTGAATCTTGGAAATATTTACTTTAAATAAATATTTGCTTTAAACACATTTGTTTTAAATATTATATTTTATAAACACATTTGTTTGAAATAATATATTTTGAACACAATTAAACATTACCATTCAAACTTTATTAAACATTCAAATTGACAAATACTTTTGAAGTTCAGTATTATTGTTTGTACATACACAGTGTGTTTGTGGAGTTTCAGACATAAGCCAGTTTGCAAAGGGGACATTGTGGGACACCAGGGCCTTCTTGGCATATCTACAATCAAGTTAGATAGACACTTAGTGGTTCTGTTAATCATAATATTCCGAGTCTTACAGTACATTCCCCAAAACCTTAGTGTCTGTCTTTGAATGGCGGATTACTGAGGTCATTGGCAGACCCCAGGAGTTAGCTCAGGATCTTTCTCCAGTAAATTCTTTGGTAGCACTGGGAATGCCCTTAGGTTGTGTTTTTTCACCAAGGATCTTGTGCTTTAAGGATTTGCCAACTGCTATTCAATTTTTAGGAGCTCTGGTGGCATAGTGCCCAGGGCATTTGACTGCTAACAAGAAGGCTGGTGGTTCAAACCCACCAGCCACAAGGTTGGGCTATCTCCTTCTGTAGTGATACTGCCTCAGAAACCCAAGGAGAGGTCACTCTGAGTCAGATCCAACTTGATGGCAGTGAGTTTGTTTTATTATTATTGTTATTATTCAATTTTTAAAGTAAAACTTCAATCTGGTGGTAATCCAGAAAGTTGTGAGCTCAGTGCCATTTAAGCCTGTTAATAAAGCATCTGATATGTACCTACATGAATTAATTCTCATATTTTCTACTTTCAGGTTAGTTTGTAATACAGGTCTCTCTTTTTTTGGAGGGGTGAGGATAATCTACATTGTCCAAGCATATACCTTTGCTATGGTAATCTTCATTTCTTCAAATTAGAAATTCTTTCACTACCAATAATTACATTTCTCTTTGCTTGTTAATTATTATTAGATTATAGTAACAATAAGAGTAATACCAAACAAATAAACAAACAAAAAACCCACCCAAACTCACGGCTTTTGAGTCTATTCCAACTCATAGCGACCCCATAGAATAGAATAGAACTGCCCTTTAGGGTTTCCAAGGAAACAGACTACTTCATCTTTCTCCAGAGTGGATGGTGGGTTTGAAGTGCCTACCTTTCACTTAGCAGTTGAGCCCTTTAACTACTGTACCACCAGGGCTCCTTGATAAGAATACTACTATTCACCATTATTAAAACTGTATTAAGCTCAAATAATGGCTTATACGCTTCACAGGAATTACTTCATTTACTCTTCTTTTCACAATCCTATTTTTATCTCAAGGAGCTCTGGTGGCAGAGTGCCTAAGGCATCTGACTGCTAATCAGAAGGTTGGTGGTTCAAACCCACCAGCCACTCCATGGAAGAAAGTGGGCAATCTACTTCCATAAAGATTTACCACCTCAGAAACCCAAAGGGGGTCACTATGAGTCAGAATCGACTCGATGGCAGTGAGGTTTTTTTTTTTTTTTTTTTTTTTTAAATCTCTGCTTTACATATGGAGAACTGAAGATAGAGAGACCAAGTGAGACCATAGTTTCCCAACAGTACGTGGCTGAGCCAGAATTCCCACCTAAGTCTCTTTGGCTCCAGAGACTAATAAACTATGTTGCCTCTTGGGACTACAAGTTGTAATATTGATTTTAATTTGCACTGGACAAACTCTTATAAAGAAAAAACAAAATTAAGATATACATCATGGGTCATTTAAAAGGTCTATCGAACACTTCAAAAATAAATTTTTTAGAATGATAAAATTTGACCCAGAAATATATAACATTGAAAATAGGATATCTTAATATAATGATTTAGTTAAAGTGATTAAATATTGCTTTTTTGGTATTATTAGACACATGTCTATAAGGGAGAAACTCCCTCATTTGGCAATGGTATCTATTTTCTACATGGCATCCAGTGTGATCTTTTCAAATAGAAATATGGTGAGGTTACTTCTTTTCTTCACTCCCACTTGGAATACAATTTAAACTCCTCCTGTGCCTTGGAAACCTTTGCTCAACCTGCTCAGGATTATGCAATGATTAGGAGGACCTCAGTACCTCCTACCTCTTTCCCCAGGGTCTGCTTTGCTCCTCTACTCCTGCCTTCTGGTCTTTGAATACCAGTGGGTTTGTTTGTTTATTCTCTGTCTCCCCCAGCTCAATATTACTTCATAAGAGCTGGCACCTGACATTTCTGCAAGTATTTGTTAGAATTAGTGGAAACCCATAATGATGATATTGAAAATCACAGCTGACGGATGATCATCAGAGTCATGAATTGTTAGTAACTCATGACAGTGTCATCTGTTTATTTCAATTAGAAAAGCTGATTCTTTCTTAAAATAAATACTAATGGCTTGACCAGAAGTGATTCAATTAATTGCTGTAAAATCCAAACACATTTCATATACTAATGACAGCCTTTTAATGAAGCAGTTGGCTTTTGTTGTTACTTGTAATGAATTTGCTAATTTGCCTTATCCAAATGATATTTTCTCTTCCACTTAATATGTAGTTATAAATATATAAATATACTAATTAAATAATATGATTAATCAGTTATATATAATGTATTTCATATGAAACAAATATTTGCCAAGTTGTTTTATGAAATATATATGTTTTTATAGGTAAAGCATTTTAAAAAGTAGAAAGAAAGAAAAAAATGGAAGGGAACAGCTCAGAAGTCTGCTTTTCGGATGCTTCCCACCCTCAATTCTAAGCCAGATAATCGCAGCAGTAGATGCAATGTTGTTAAATCACTCAGGGTTCTTCTATAAGAGAAACAGAACTGATGGGGGGAAAATATCTATATCTGCATCCACAATCTACATCTACGTCTATATCTATAAATGTATTCTAAGGAATTAGTTTACATAATTATGGGGGCTGGCAATCTGAAATTTGTAGGGCATGCTAGACACTGTTGGGCAGGAGCTGAAGCTACAGTTCATAGGCAGAATTTCTTCTTAGTCAAAGAAACCTCAGTTTCATCCTTAAGGTCTTTAAACTGATTGGATGGAGCCTATCCAGATTATCAAGGATAATCTCCTTTACTTAAAAGTCAACAGATCTTATATGTTAACCACATCTACAAAATTACCTCCGTAGCAGCACTTAGTGTTTAATTGAGTAACTGGGTACACAAGTATGCTTGTGGCAGTGGCAGCTTCTTAAAGTATAGGTTGGAACTTGGCAGGAGACTAAAACAGCCCTAGAGGCTGAGTATTTGACAGCAAAAGAGTTGTGTTTTGAGGTCATGTCTGAATGTTTGCTTCCAAATGTCTAACATTATCATGTACTTGGAAAACACTTTAAGGGACCCTGGTGATACATTGGTTAAATGCTCAGCTGCTAACAGAAAGGTCAGCAATTTAAACCCACCAACAGCTCCTCATGAGAAAAGACCTGGCAATGGGCTCCCATGAAGATGACAGCCCAGAAAAGTAGGCAGTTCTATTCTACCATATAAGAGGGAGCTCTGCTGGTATAATGCCTCAGGCATTTGACTGCTAACCAGAAGGCTGGCAGTTCAAACCCACCAGCCACTCCTTGGAGGGAACATTGGGCATTCTACTTCTTCTATATAGATAACACCTGGGAAACCCAAGGAGGGGTCGCTATGAGTTGAATCAACTAGATGGCAGTGAGTTTGGTTTTGGTTTTGGAGCCATTCTCAACTGACTTGATGGCACACAATAACAGAACACCTTTACAAGCCATAAGAGCCAGTCCTTCATGTTGTTGTTGTTAGGTGCTGACAAGTTGTCTCCAACTCATAGCAACCCCATGCACAGCAGGATGAAACACCACCTGGTCACGTGCCAGCTCCGCAATCCTTGCTATACTTGAGCCCATCGCCACAGTCAGTGTCAATCCATCTCGTTGAGAGCCTTCCCCTCTTTTGTCAACCCTCCACCTGACCAACCATGACATCCTTTTCCAGGGAATGGTCCCTTCTGACAACATGACCAAAGTAGGTGAGACAAAATCTCACCATTCTGAGCATTCTCGCTTCCAAAGAGCATTTCGGCTGCACTTCCTCCAGGACAGATTTGTTAAGACCTCTTAGCAGTCCAGGATACTTCCAGCATTCTTCACTAGCACCACAACTCAAAAGCATCAGTTTTTATTAGGTCTTCCTTTTCATTGTCCAGCTCTCATGTGCATATGAGGCAATTGAAAATATCATGGCTTGTGTCAGGTGCACCTTAGTCCTTAAGGAGACATCTTTGCTCCTCAGTACTTGAAAGAGGTCCCTTGCAGCCAACTTGCTTAGTGCTATACCACGTCTGGTGTCCTGACTACTGCTTCCATTGGTGTTGATTGTAGAACCAAGCAATATGAAGTCTTTGGCAACTTCAGTCTTTTCTCCATTTATTGTGATGCTGCTTATAGATCCAGTTGTGAGGATTTTTGTTTTCTTTATATTGAGATATAATCCATACTTCAGACTGTATTCTTCAATCTTCATCAGTAAGTGCCTCAAGTCATCCTCACTTTCAGCAAGCAAAGTTGTGTCATCAGCATATTGCAGGTTGTTAATGATTCTTCCTCCAATCTTGATGCCACATTCTTCTTCATATAGTCCACCTTCTCAGATTATTTTCTCAGCATATAGATTGAATAAGTATGATGACACACTCCCTTCTTGATTTTAAACCACGCAGTGTTCCCTTGTTCTGTTCAAATGACAGCTTCCTGATCAATGTACAAGTTCTTCATGAGTACAATTAACTGTTCTGGAATTCCCATTCTTCTCAGCATTATCCACAATTTGTTATGATCCACACAATCAAATGCCTTTGCATAGTCAATAAAACACAAGTCAACATCTTTCTGGTATTCTTTGCTTTGAGTCAAGGTCCATGTGACATCAGCAATGATATCCCTCATTCCACGTCCTCTCCTGAAACCAGCTTGCATTACTGGAAGTTCTATGTCAATATACTGCTGCAACCATTTTTGAATTATCTTCAGCAAGATTTTATTGGTGTGTGATATTAATGATATTGCTCAATAATTTCCACATTCTGTGGGATCACCTTTGTTTGGAATGGGTACAAATATGGATCTCCTCCAGTCAGTTGGTCAGGTAGCTGTCTTCCAGATCTCTTGGCATAACTGAGTGAGTGCCTTCAGTGGGGCATCTGTTTGTTGAAACATCTCAACTGGTATACTGTCAATTCCCAGAGCCTTGTTCTTCACCAATTCCTTCCGTGCAGCTTTGACTACTTCCTTCAATACCACTGATTCTTGATCATATGCCACCAACTGAAATGGATGAAGATTGACCAGTTCTTTTTGGTACAGTAACTCTTGTGTATTCCTTCCATCTTCTTTTGATGTTTCCTGCATCCTTCAATATTTGGCCCATAAAATCTTTCAGTGTTGCAACTGAAAGCTTAAATTTTTTCCTTAGTTCTTTCAGCTTGAGAAATGCTGAATGTGTTCTTCCCTTTTGGTTTTCTAACTCCAAGTCTTTGCACATTTCATTATAGTAATTGGCTTTGTCTGCTTGAGCTGCTCTTTGAAATCTCTGGTCAGCTTTTTATCCTGTCATTTCTTCCTTTTGCTTTAGCTCCTCTCCACTCAAGGGCAAGTTTCAGAGTCTCTTCTGTCAGCCATTTTGGTCTTCTTTTCGCATCTTTGTAATCCCACAATTCTTCTGGTTTTTGGTCATTGGTGTTCAGTGCATCAAATCTATTCTTTAGATGGTCTCTAAATTCAGAAGGGATATATTCAAGATCATATTTTGGCTCTCGTGGACTTGTTTTAATTGTCTTCAACTTCAACTTGAACTTGCATATGAGCAGTTGGTGGTCTGTTCCACAATCAGTTCCTGGCCTGGTTTTGGCTGAAGATATTGAGCTTCTCCATCACCTCTTGCCACAAATGTAGTCAATCTAATTCCTGTGTATTCCATCTGGTGAAGTCCACATGTGTAGCTGCCGTTTGTGTTGTTAAATAAAGGTATTTGCAATTAATAAGTTGTTGGTCTGGCAAAATTCTATCATACAATTTCCAGCGTTATTTCTATCACCAAGCCAAATTTTTCAGCTACCAGTGATTCTTTTTTTTGCTTCCAACTTTTGCATTCCAGTCACCAGGGATAATTAACACATCTTGATTTCATGTTCAGTCAATTTCTGACTGCAGAAGCTGATAAAAATTTTCAATTTCCTCATCTTTGGCTTTGGTGGTTAGTGTGTAAATTTTAATAATAGTAGTATTAATGGGTCTTCCTTGTAGGCCTATGGATATTATCCTATCACTTACAGCATTGTACTTCAGGACAGATCTTGAAACGTCCTTTGTGATGATGAATGCCATGCCATTTCTCTTTGTCATTACCAGCATAGTACCAGTCTATTTCAGCTCATTAATGCCTAGAATATCAATCTTTATGTGTTCCATGTCATTTTGACAACTTTCAATTTTCCTAGATTCATACTTTGTATGTTCCATGTTCTGATTATTAATGGATGTTTGCAGCTGTTTCTCTTCAATTTGAGTCTTGCCACAGCAGCAAATGGAGGTCTCAAAAGCTTTACTTGATTCATATCAGTAAGATTGGTTCTACTCTGATGATGCAGCTCTTTCCCAGTTGTATTTTGAGACCTTTGCGACCTAAGTGGCTCATCCTCCTGTATTGTATTGGACAGTGTTTCTGGGCTATTCATAAAGTTGCACAGTAATGTATTAGACAGCATTTCTCTGCTGTTCATAAGGATTACCATGGCCAATTCTTTGAGAAGTGGATGGCCTCTTCCTTATTCGTAGTCTGTCTCAGTCTGCAAGCCACACTGAAACCTGTGCACCATGTGCAACCCTTCTGGAGTTTGAAACACTGGTGGCAAAGCCTCAAACCTCACAGCAACATGCTACCATGTTAGGACAAACCAAGAGACAAATTTGTCTCCCTTAGCTGTTTGAAACCTCTCTACCCTCCCCTTACCTGGATACCTGCCACTTTCCTGTCACTTAGGGGTGGGGCCTGGGGCCTGGATCCCTGCCACTGAACCTCACTCTGTCTTGGTCCCCCTGGCTTTTCTCCTCTTTCCCCTGCTTTCCCACCACTTGGAGGGTGGGGCCTGGGTGCCTCCCCTTACCTGGATCCCTGCCACTGCTTCCTCGCTCTGTTCTTGTCCCCCTGGCTTTTCTGTCCTTTCCCTCACTTTGCTGCCACTTGGGGTGTGGGGCCTGTGTCCCTCCCCTTACAGGATCCCTGCTGCTGCTTCCTCCCCAGCCCTTCATACAAAGTCCTAGATCTGAGATTCCACTTGTTCATAGCAAAATCAAAAGAAAGGAACTAGAAAATAAAAACAAACAAAAAACAACAACCTTTCTATGCAAGTAGTTAAGGAGCTCTGGTGATGTACTGGTTAAAGCATTTGGCTGTTAACCAAAAGGTCAGTAGTTCATGCCCACCAGCTGCTCCATGGAAGAAAGATGTGGCAGTCTACTTTTGTAAGCATAGTCTTGGAAACCCAAATAAGGGTTACTATGATTTGGAATTGACTCGATGCCAATGAGTTTCACTGGTTTTGGTTTTGTTCCCAAGAGTATTGCATTAGTAGCCAGAGGCCCTGAAGTTTTGGCAATCTACTGTGTGACTTTAGGCATGTCAGGTGCCCTTTTAGACTTCATATTACCTCTTGTAAATGAGATGGTGGAACTGGTTTGCTTTTTCATTTCTGCTTTAGTATAATCTGTCTGTGAGGCTGTGAATTTTTACATGCAAAGGATAGAACTACATTTCCACAGGGTACATTCATTCTTTTAGAAACTTCAATTTACACAAATACAGCATTATTCTAAGGAAACACACTATGAAAATAAAATCCTTTTTGTATTCCTTTTCTCCCTGAAATGGATATAAACTTTAAAACTGAGGTCCTTGGGTAGTCCAAATGATTTCCACTCCACTACTAACCTAAATGTTGTCAGTTTGTACCCACCAAGTGGTGCCACAGAGGAAAGACCTGGCAATGTGCTTCCCTAAAGAGTACAGCCAAGAAAATCCTGTGGAGCAGTTCTACCTTGTAACACATGAGTGACCATTAGTGAGAGCTGACTCAGTAGCAACAGGTTTTTAATTTTTTTTTTTTTTTAACTTTAAAACTAGGGGAACAGAAATGTCTATGAAAGATTGTTTGCCTGGATCATTTACATGTACCAGTAATAAAACATTATAATTTTAGATTTACAAAGGGTTCTTGTGAATAATAATTTAAAAGGCTTTTTTTAGAAAATAATTTAAGAACTTAACTTTTGAACAGAAATGACTTGTTTTAGTCCAACCCTTCGTGCACTATAGATTTGAAGAAATTCAGAGCCAAATTAAACCTTTGCTGTGACTTGTTTGGAAGTGATTATGATTTGCATATATATAAATGTATCCATGACTTAGCCTTCTTCCTAAAAGGGTTCAAATGGCTGAGAACATAAAGTTACTGAGAGAAAAAAAAATTCATCGTAGATTTTAAAGCATTTTGTCATCTCATCCTGCGTGAGATTGGCTGACATGTGGAGGTCACTTTGATATAAAAAAAATGAAAAGGAGGGAAGTTTCAGCTCCATAGAAATCTTTTTTTTCTTAAGAGGAATGGGCCAAACAGCTTCTATCTGGGCAAAATGCCTCTTTGATTATAAGGAATAAAAGAGGGTTTATGGTTTGTACTCGTGTTTGCTGGTTTGCATTCTGAATGAGGTAGATATTAGTGGTTGAAAGCATGTCTTTGGAAGACAGAAAAAACATGTATTTGAATTCTAGGTTTTTTGTTTTTGTTTTTTATTGGTGATGTGACCAGAGCCAATTTCTTAGCCACTTGGAATCTCAATTTCTTCATCTATATAATTAGGAAGATGATACCCTTTGTTGTGGGTTGGATTGTGTCTCCCAAAAATATGCTCATGTTCTCACTCCTGGTACCTGAGAATATGACCTTATTGGGAAACAGTGTCTTTGCAGCCGTAAATAGTTAACCTGAGGTCATGCTGGAGTAGGGTGGGCCCTTGGTCCAAGAGTATTGGTGTCCTTACGAGAAAGAGAAGAGCGAGACAAGTGCAGAGAGGAGAAATCCATGTGAAGACACAGACACAGATGTAAAAGGAAGACAGCCACATGAAGATAGAGGCAGAGATTGGAGTAATGCTTCCATAAGGCAAAGAATGCCTAGGACCACTACAAACTAGAGACAAGGAAAGATTCTACCCCTAGAGCCTTCAAAGAGAATGGCCCTGCTGTCACCTTGATATCAGACTTTCAGCTTCCAGAACTATGAGGGAATAGAATTATGTTGTTTTATGTCATCCAGCTTGTGATACTTTGTTACAGAAGCCCTAGGAAGCTAATACAGGGTGTGAGGCTTCCACAGCATAATTGATCTATATAAAGTGTGTAGCACAGTGTCTGGTCTTGAGTATGTTCCCCGTTAGGGGTAAGCATGATGATTATTATTTTTTTTAAGTTTTTTGAATATTTTATTTTATAAATAACACTGTGATGAACATCTTCATAATGGTTATCTATGTTTAACATGATTTTTTTTTTTTTATTGTGATTTGGGTGAAGATTTACAGAGAAAATTCACTTTCCATACAGCAGTTCACATACACTTTGTCTCATGACATTGACCACAGTTTACCAAAATGCAACAGCTCCCCTTCCACTTCCTCCTTGTAGTTACCTTTTCCCAGTATCCATCCCTCCATGCAATCCTACCCACTGAGCTGTCTCCCTGTGCATAAGCAGCCCTTCTTTCTCCCATGATTTTTCTCTCCAAGGAGTGTATCTGCCTGAGGTAAATGTTCAACTCATATGCCTGTCTTCTGTTTGGCTGGAAACCACAGGCGTGGGTTCAATTCCAGACCTGAAGGACAGCTAGGGGCCGTAGTCTTAGCGGTTTCACCAGGCTCTATTGGACCAGCAAACTGTCCCTCCCTTTTTTTTCCTCCAAATGATTTTGAGTTTTGTTCCACATTGTTCTCCCTCTCTATCAAGGATCTCCTAGATAGATCCCCTTCCACGTGGATTACAGTAGTAGCTGGGCACCATCTAGTTCTTCTGGTCTCATAGTCATATAGGCTGCAGATCAGATGGTGCACCAGTTGCTAGGACTAATTGTTTCCATGAATTTTGGTTTTCTTCATTCTTCTTTGCTCTAGACAAGGAGAGACCCATCGTTGCATCTAGACGGCATCTTGCTAGCTTTTAAGATCCTAGTCGCTACTCGCCAAAGTAGGAGGTGCAACAGTGTTTTGTATAGTATGTTATGCCAATTGAGCTTGATGTCCCCTGCGACTATGGTCCCAAGCCCACAGGTTCAACTACTCGGTCCTTCTGGGTAGCTGGCTGTGATCAAGCAGTGACCACAACCTTGCCCCTTGTTAGCTCTACTATTCACCTGAGAATTCTGATCATTCACATAAACTTATAGGACCATTGTCTGCCAACCCTGTATATGTTCTTTGATACACTCCCCATTTCATAGACATACCTAATTGTTCAGCCTGTGCACCCATCTATCCACCCATATACCAATGTTTGCCTTCACTGACAATGCAGTACTGTATGTTCAGAAGGGTTCATTTTTGTTGTCTGTACCTCCCATGTACCTCTCTGTGTCTTTGTCTTCCTCAGTGCTGCCATTTTGGTCACTCACATTTGGTACATTGCCCTTCTCTTCATCCAAATCAATATTTATCTCTATCTATCTAACAGCATTCCCTCCCCTCCCCTCCTACCCTTGGTAACCAACAAAGAAAATTTCCTTCTATAGATAAACCTTCCCTTAACTTTTACATTAACAGACTA
This sequence comes from Orycteropus afer afer, assembly GCF_000298275.1. Taxonomy (NCBI): domain Eukaryota; kingdom Metazoa; phylum Chordata; class Mammalia; order Tubulidentata; family Orycteropodidae; genus Orycteropus; species Orycteropus afer. The sequence continues at coordinate 1,865,549 of NW_006921628.1, forward strand.
ATACAATATTTGTCCTTTTGTGATTGACTTATTTCACTCAGCATAATGTCCTCCAAGTTCAACCATGTTGTGCAGTGTTTTGCAGATTCTAGGTTATTCTTTAGCGTTGCATAGTATTCCATTGTGTGTATGTACCATAGTTAGGTTATCCATTCCACAGTTGATGGACACCTAGGTTGTTTCCATCTTTTGGCTATTGTAAATAGTGCTGCGATGAACATGGGTGTGCATATATCTGTTCTTGAGGGGTAAGCATAATTATTTTTGTGGTCATTATTTTGATGAGTACCCTTGAAACGGAAAAATGTTGATTACAATAGTAATTGCATGCTTAGTCTATCTCCTTTGTGGAGTGGGAGCTCTGGGAGGTAGAGACCATGTATGCTTTGCAGCACTGTAATGCAGCACTTAGGGCCACAGGCTTGGCCTCTTATGTCCACCTCCTGAGTGTGACACCTATTCAGAGACCCTTTTCTATACATAAAACCCAAAATGCTTTCTGTATACCATCATCAGGAGCTCTGGTAGTGTAGTGCCTAAGGAACTTGACTGCTAACCAGAAGGCTGGTGGTTGAAACCTACCAACCACTCCTTGGAAGGAAGGTTGGGCAATCTACTTCTGTAGCGATACTGCCTTGGAAACCCAAGGAGGGGTTGCTATGAGTCGGGTCTGACTCGACGGCACACAACAACAACATACCATCATCAGCCACTCTTGTGCACCCAACCACTAGACTAGCTAATTGTCAGAGTTGTTTTTGTTTATTTATTTTTAATAGATGCTGTTATATATCAGGAAGGGTAACAGCAACAAGAAACTACAGCTACGATACGTACTTTACGCATATCCTATTCCTCTTCCAATTTCATTAATGGCTTTTGTTTTGGTTCTCTATTGCTGCTGTGATAGAAATGCCATAGATGGATGACTTTAGGAAACAGGGATTTATTCTCTTACAGTTTAGGAGGCCAGAATTCCAAATTCAGAGTGCCAGCTCTAGGGGCTAGGTGAAGGCCTCTCGACCTTGGGCTTCAGCTCTGCCTCTTATTCCAGATCCACTGGAACTAGAGGCATCTCCTAACTCAGACAATTGCTGGCTGCTAAGACTGACACACTCAAGGTTGGCAAGTAGAATGGCACAATCCCAAGATCCATAGGCCCATGGCAGGCCACTGGTTCAATTCCAAAACCAGCAGGCAACACAGCAGGCCGCATGATGAAGACTCTGCCATATGCAGGGTCCAAAATGTGCCAACAAGCTCGAGACCTCTCTCAAAGCTTCTCCTTCTATCCTGGAATCAGGCCACAATCTGAAGGCATCTTCTTAGCTTCTCGCAGTAGATTCCACCATGGAGTTGATTGCCAATCTCATCATAGAGAATAGCTATATCCAGCTGCCTACCCACTCAAAATCATGCCTAGGTAAGTTGACACACAAACTTAACTGCCATAGCTTTAAAGAAAAGCTCTCTTGTAATTGCTTTAAATATTCTGCATTCATTATTAAATTTCAGCCATTTATTATGTCTGCATTTCTTTTTGGCTTTGCTTACTGATTTTTTTTCTGGGATGAATTAAAAGTGGCATTTATCTGTAGTACAGGTTCTGGGAGCATGCCATATCATCCCATTTAAATTTCCAGGAGCACCACCATAGTCTTAGAAATGTCTTCCTAAATACAAATATCTGAAGTCATGGGCCTTATGCATTCAACTTTCAAAGACAACATTGAATACCAGGTTAAATTATCTCTGTTTGGGACTCGTTTATCTTGGACTTACAGGTCCCAGATGCCCCAACCCAACTACTGGTTTTGACCTTGGATCTCAAATACATCTCAAGGAAGGTTGACTTCCAACTTCAGGATATTATTGAAAAGAAGTTACAGGATCCTCGATTCAGCATCACAAGATGTGCCTTAAATTTTAGACTGTCAGGTGAGGTAGGTTTTGGGACACTATATGAGAATTTAATACTCATACCAACCTAGGGGGTATTATTATTAACTCTCACTTTAGGGGATGATAGAAATAACAGTGGGAGAAATTAAATGAATTACCCAAAGTCACACAAGGTGGTGGTGGGGAAAAGGAGTGGTAGACCTAGGATCAAAAATTAGCTGGTTTTGATTTCAAGAACTGGGCTTAAATGTTATGCTTTCTTAGAATTAGTCTTTGTTTATAAATATTTGTTGAACAAATTTTTCTTTGATCTACTGTTGGTGGGGTAGACGTAGAGAATTTGGAAAATAGACTCAATTTGCAAAACAAACTATCAAAAGTACCTGCTGAATTCAATTAAGTCAGGTGGGTGTTGTTTTTATTTACTTGCTCCTTTTGGCTACAGGATTGCCTCCTGCAGTGTTCAGTGCTATTATTTTCTGGATTTACCCTCTATACCATGCATGATGCACTTTCCTAGGAGAGCAGGGAGGGGGGATGTATCGTTCTCAGATGAAGCAAGAGGAATCTTTGGAGAGGTGATTATGTGCTTAGCATCAGAGCCTTACTGTTACTGGTGTGAGGAAAAATCTGTAAGTGGCAGCATATTTGCACCAAGAACCTAGGTCTGTCTTACGTGGTAAAAGACAAATCTTTTGTTCTGGCTTACTGAGCCATTCATCCATCCATCCATCCTTTTATCTATCTACCTATCTATCTCTATCTATCTATCTATCCTTGGATCTACCTGCAAAATAAAGAATTTTTAGAATACTTCCTCTGAGACTCCAGATATCAGGCAAAGAGCCAGCAACAAATGGAGGTGCCTCATACAGTGAGTCAGACACACTGTGCTTTCTTTTGTTTCCCCTTTCTGCCTTTTTTTCTATTATCTTCCTGTTTAAGAGACTAAAAATGAGAAAAGGCAGAGCTGGTGATAGCTGCTGCTGAGCAAGGAGGGCCTGAGGGGTCCCTTGGGAATGTGTATTAGTTTCTTAGGGCTGCTATAACAAACGACTATTAACTGAATAGCTTAAAACCACAGAAATTTATTCCCGAACATTAGTCCAAAATCGAGGTGTCAGCAGGGTTGGTTTCTTCTTGGGGCTCTGAGGAATATGCCATTCAGTCCCGCTCTCCTAGCTTCTGGTGTGTGCTGGCAATTTTTGGTGCTCCTTGCCTCATAGATGCGTCAGTCCAATCTCTACCTCTGCCTTCACATGACTTTCTTCTCTCTGTGTGGTTAGGTCTAAGTTTTTCTCTTTATAAAACCACCTGGACTCTGTGTTGACATATTTGCTTTCCTGGGAGAGGTAACCATTTCCTGCTGCACGGTTATCATGCTGAGTCTTGAGAAGCGGGGCATGTTAGCGATAAAGATTTAATGAATACATATGTGAAGAGGCAATTCCAGACACTGTGCGGCATATTGCCTCAGGTCACTTCCCATTTCTGGATGGCAGGATATTTAAGGGAGTATATTTCAGACAAACATGGAAGAAAAGATGTGCAGGGGGCTTTGGGGTAAGAGATATATTCTCCTCTCTGGTTTCCCACAGCAGATGGGTTGCCTACCTCACTGAGAACCTTATGGTTTTATCCATTGTCTTTGTTTTTGTAGTTCACTTATACTTTAAAACAAATCCTGATTAGGCCTGCCTTGGTGCTCATTATTCTACTTGCACCAAGGATGGCCATTTAATTTATTCTTTGCTTCTAATCCTAGTGTCTGCATGTCAGGGTTCACTGGCTACAGAGAGAATGAGCCCTGCTTTTGTAAAGCAGTTAATTGATCCTGGTAATGATTACTGTCAGCAATCCCCCAGGGTTGTGCTGGTCACAGCACCATCCCTCATTTGTTTCTAGTATCTAATGCTGGGACATTCATGTTTTCCAAAATGTAACAACAAAATGTAACAACAGCAGCAAGTTAGAGTTCATTTATTTAGATTCTGACTACAGAAATGTTAGTAACTGTGGTAGTTAAGTTTGTGTGTCAACTTGGCTACGCCTGGTTGAGTGGCTGGGCAGCTGGATGTAGTAGTATTCCCCATGATGAGACTGATAATCAGCTCCATGGTGGAATGTACTGTGAACAGCTGAGTCTGCTTTAGGGATGTGTCTGCTTCATGTATATAACGAGAAGTATTGGGGCATGGTCTCTAGCTTATGGCAATCTTGAACCCTGCATGTAGCTGTGCCATTATTCAGCAACCTGCCATGCTCTGCCGACCTTGAGACTGTGAGTGGACTTGAATCAATGGCCTGCCATGTGGTTTGGTAACATTGGGACTATGCCAATTTATCTGTTAACCTTGGGCTTGTCAGCCTGAGCAGCCAGCAGCTGCCTGAGGGAAGAGAAATCTTTAGCTTCAGTGGGCCGGGAGCAGGAGGCAGAGCTGAAGCCTAAGGTTGAGGGGCTTTCACCAAGCCCCTAGAGCCTGGCACTTTGAATGCAGACTTAAAGCCTCAGAACTGTGAGAGAATAAACTTTTGTTTGTTAAAGCCATCCAATTTGTAGTATTTCTGTTAGAGCAGCACTAGGTAACCAACACAGTAACCTTTTCAGAATTTATGCTGGTCTCTGGTTCTGAAAAGAACATTTCCAATTGCACTTAAAACATTAAGAGAATTTCGTAATACATGTAAGAGACTACAGATTAGTATCTAGGATGTAGAAAGAACTCTGTATCAATAGGAGCATGACAAAGGAGTAGTAGACACATAGGCAAAACTATGAACCGTTCATTGACAGGAGGGGATCCCATCGATGAAGAAAATTATTTAACCTTGCTAGCCATCAGGTGAAGTACATTGAAACAAGAAGATACCATTTTTTACCCATCAGTTTGGCAAAATACTGACAACACTAATAATATCAAGTGTTGGTCAGGGCCTACAGAAATGGGGCTCCTGTTAGGACAGCCACACCACAGGTCAGTTATGCAGATGCCTGCAAAACTAAAAATGCATTGGCCCTGTGAACTGTGAATTCCACATCTTGCAATCTGCTTACAGAAACATAAGCACATGTGCACAAGAATGTAGAATTTAATTTAGTGAGAATCTAGAAACAGTCTAAATGTCCAAGAGTAGGGGAAAGACTAAATACAGAAACTGTGGCATATCCATGGATTGGAACTCCAGGGTGCAGCTAAAAGGAATGACTCAGATCTCCAGGTAACCAGAATATATAGTTAACTTCCAAAAGCAAAGGACAAGGTTTAGAATTATTTGTGCAATGGGATGTAATTTAGGTTATCCTATATATTTTGTGTGTGTGTGTATATGTGTGTGTGTGTGTGTGTGTGTGTGTGT
>NW_006921628.1:1871086-1886863 GCF_000298275.1 Orycteropus afer afer
ATATATATATATATATATATATGTCATTACAGAGCAAAAGGCCTATTGGTAACATTAGGGGAGGGTTCTGGGTTCTGGGGTTAGTAGTAGGCTCAAAGGGACTTGAGCCTTATCTGGGATGCTTCAATTTCTACAAGGGAGTTACTCAGCATCATAACAATTAAAATTTTAAACACTTTTTTTTTTTTTTTAAAGACATAAAGAAGGAATGAATTAGAGGATAAATATATCCATTAGTGTTTGCAACTTGCCTTACAGTACCTTTGTAGGGAAGCAAGAGATTACTGGAGGCAAAGTGCTTGCAACTGCTGTTTTCCTCCTCTTGTTATGCCTCCCTGAGGGTCTATGGTTGCATGAACTCCATGGCAGTGGGTTTGGTTAGTTTAGAATGAAGATCACGTGACACTTGACTGTGTGTGTCCTGCACTGTTCTGTCTCCCCAGCTCCAGCACAGTGCCTAGCATAGAGCTGGAACTGAATGATTATGGGTTGAATGTTGGTATTGGACTTGGAGAGCACACATGGGGAAGCACTTTGTCTGTTGCAGGTTGCTGGCATATAACTGGTGATTGATTATTGCCATCAGTCTTCACAGCCAGAGGTGTGCCTCTGCCTTCTGCTTCCAGAGAGTGGCCTCATGTTGGACATTGGTGTGAGAGTTTCCTTATGGGTGCGTCTGGGTGTCAGACTTTCCTTCAGGTTGGCCCTTGTGCACGGGTGGATGTGTGAGAGAGAGAGGATGCCCATCTTGTCCTCCCTCCTGCAGGTGGAAGATTGGGCCTCCTGGGTGTAACAGGGCTATAGGGACAGTCCTGAATCCGCTGCATATTCAGTGGGAGATACTGGGCCTCAGTACTGGTGAGGGCAGTGGGTGCTGAGCAGAGCCAGGAATAGCCAGTGTGAGGCCACCCCAAAGATGGTCTGATGTAGCAGTTGGCGGTGAACCAGGGGTCCTGAGATTTCATTTTATATAGTGTCCTTCCAAACAGGTAGCTTATGGGGCCCATGCTCTGCCTGGCTGTGAGGAAAGCCAAGGAGCCCCTGGATCCCAGCTGGAGGAGAAAGAAGCTTCTGGCTTGTAGCTTTGCAAAAAGCAGAAGGCTCTGATGTTGAAGTAACAAAGGCAGCTCTTTATGACAGTCTGAGCTTTCATGTTTCTCAAAGGAGGCCATGGAATCTGTTTGCGCTTTTGCCCTGAGGGCAACAACCACTTCCTCCCTTTGTGCCTGGATGTACATTAGACATCAGATCACATTTCCTGATGGGCCGCACCTCTCTGAAAGAAGGCTTTATTATGTGACTGCTGAAGATGATGAGGCTTTCATCCGACAGTGGACAACTGTTTTGCATTTCAGTCACATTCTAGCTGCAGATGGAGAGACAGGACTTCAGGGCTTTGGCGTCATCTGTGGGTGATGAAGCAAGTGGCCAGGAGGCAACCTCCACCACATCCCCAGCAGCTTCTGGCCGGCTGAGGTCCATACCATTTGAATTTCCACACTGCCTCTGCCTACCCTTTCCATCCTCACCCAGCATTGCTTTATTCTGTGTCCCCACAACACTGCAAGCCTTTCCCTTATTCACAGCACTAGTCCATGGGTGTGCAGGAGGAGAGGGGGAGTACCCACTGCTCTTTCTTCCCCTTGGAGCATCCTCAGCTAATGGAAAGAACATGGACTTAGAAGTCAGAAAGATCTAATTTCAGAGTCCAGTATGGCCATATAATTACTGGGCAAGTTTTTGGGCAAGTTACTTTACTTCTCTGATCCACAGGTTAAGGATTAAATGAGGTAGGAAACTGGAGCCCCAGACCCAGGATTGTTTAAGTGCCTTCGCATTCCACTCTTCTCCTTTCCCAGAGCTTTTCACTAGTATCCTTGTCATGCTCTTCCCTACCCCCTACTCCACTAGAGCAGCTCTGATGATAGATACCAGGAACCGCCAACTCAGAGTTGGTTTGGGTTTTTTTTGAAATGGAGATAAATCAATGTACTCACCTCCTCATGTCTGTTGCCCATGAGGAAGGGCAGCATTCCCAGTTGTTTCCGTGCAGGAACTCTGAGCTTCCAGCACCTCTGTGGCACCAAGTGCTGGGTTAGACACTGAAGACTGAGGGAACAGAAGGCCCTTGCCCTTGAGCATCATTCAGCTCTGCCTTGTTAACCAGCAGAGACTAAACCTTTGGGAGACCTGGTCCCTTCCATGGACCTAGATTGGATATGGAGAGATGGGCTCTTAGGTAGCCCAGGATCATCGGATCAGTTGAAACTGGCATATATCTAGCCTCCAAGATAGTCTCAGCAAGGTAAACAACACATCAGTCACCTGTAGAACACGATGGAAATCATTTTTTTTCTTCCTTCAGATGAGAGTTGAATTATTCCTCTTGGTTAGATAGTTCAGTTTAATGACTGTAACCCAGGTGTGTACTCTTGGGAACTTTTCAGATCAATGTTTATGTTAGTGTAGGCAACAGAAGAGGTGAGGAGAGCCCCTGTGTATCACATAGTTGTTGAGAAACAGTGACCACATTATTATTTGTTTTCTAAAGATATACCCACTGCTGTCCAGTTGCATCTGAGTCATAGTGACCCCTTCTTGGGTTTCTGAGGTGGCATCACTATGGAAGTAGATTGCCCAACCTTCCTTCTGACGAGTGGCTAGTGGGTTTGATCCACCAGCATTCTGCTTAGCAGTCAAATACCTTAGGCAATATGCCTCTAGAGCTCCTTTCTAAAGATATAGGGTGTTGCAAGGTTTACTTCAGGCACAAAATTTTTATCTCAATATATTTGTATTGCCAGAATGCTATAAAAGAGCAATAACTTTGTATAGTCCAAATTATCTTGGTGCTCTTCAGCCTTCCATCTTTGTAATAAACCACACATCACAGGTCTGTCATAATATTTGCTTTTCCACTCTTTTGAGTGGGGTGGATATTTTGGAATCAGTTACACAATGCTCTTGTTTCTCACATTAGATATACCACCAAGTCTTCCCTTAAATATTTTGAATATTGAAAATAATTTCTTAGGTGACATTAATTTTGATGCACATCTTGCTGAGCTGTTCTTCTCCAGTGATATTAATAATAGTGTTTTGGCATTTCTGACTGGCTCTGTCATTAACCCATCATAAATACAAGCCCCAATTAGTGTGAGGAAGTGAAATCAGTCGAGGAGTGAAATGGATGTGCAGCAAATAAAGGGTAGATGCCGTGTCTTTCCTCGAGGAACAACTGAATTTGTCAACTGTCAAATCTGAATTCTTAATAGTCCTCTTTGTGTAGAAATGTATTCTTTGTTATATTTTTTTTTTCCATTTTACAAAATAATTTGTAACCACAGTTGGCGGTGATGTCTGTTTGTAAAATCTTATCCTTTGATTTCTTTCCATTCCGTTAAGTCAGAAAATTCTTTCTAGACTCAAAGATATTATGTCAATCACAGTAGCTCCCTATTAATGTTTCTGCTTGTACTGTTTCTCTGTACTCTTGATTTTTTTCTCCTTCCTTCCTCCCTCCTTCCTTCCTCCTTACTCTCTCTCCCACCTCCACTCCCTCCTCTCCCTCCTTCCCTTCCTTCTTCCAAGCCTGTTTTCTTTGTTTTGGAATATGTTACCAGATTTCAGAGCTGAAGCTTCTAGTATGTGTCGTACTGGAAATACTTTCTGCCTGGTCAGTTGGCACTGTAGTCAGCCAGAAGGGCTTGCATGTGTGGATTATCAATGCATTTCTGTTCATAAAACAGATTGCTCAAAGTTTGTAACCAGTTTTCAAATTCACAAGCATCTCAGACTCATGTGCTTGCCCTTGGTCTCCCATCCAGAAAATAGCTGTTCATTTGGTTGTTTAGGATATGCTCTGAGGGAGTCTTAACATTCATGGTGTCCTGCTTGGTATAGGCCTGGAGTTAGGGATTCAAGATTATTTATTGCCTTGTCAAGGTACTTTTAAAAGTGACAGAGGAGATATTGATAATTAGTTACTCTTGGGCAACAGTTTTTTAAAACTCGGACTATCCCAGACCAATGGTAGGGTTGCCAGATAAACTGTAGGTTACTCAGTTCAATTTGAAATTTAAATTTAACTGGGAATCTCGCATTTTTATTTGCTAAATCTGAGAACCCTATCTGTAGTAATTAATACACAAGATGTGCTTCTTGCCAGCACTGAATTTATAGTCTAGTGAGCATAACTTGTTATTGACCTCAGGCTCTACAGTGATTATAGACTATGTCACAACAATCCTGGGGAGGTAGGAGGTGCTTCCCCATTTCCTAAGGGAAGATTAACAGGTTGATAACATTCCCAAGATCAGACAGCTAGTAAGTGAGGGGGTGGGAGGGGAGAAAGACCACAGCTTGGCCCCAGGTCCAGCCACTGTTAAAGTCCTTTCTCTTACTCACAAAACTCTCCTGCCCCTTGACCAGCACTGTCACAGCAGCAAGCTCCTCCATGCCCCTTTGCTGGTTTTTAAGAGCTCACATAGGAAAGTTAAGAGCTTTCAACATTACTGCTCCACTGCTGGATTTTCCAGGCAGCAGGAGGCAACCAGCTGTTTTCACTGTATCCAACCCAAAACATGTCACACAGAAAAAATGTCAAGTCATTTTGAAAAATGTCTGAAGCATAATGTGCTTGACAGGGGTGAAATAGCATTGGCCATAGTCACGTAATTACTACCCCAGTATTTGTTTACCATGCAGCCCTTTCTTCTTCCAGTTGAATTAAATCAATCTGAGCAACAGTGCAGCTTTATAAAACCCAGGTCTCAGCGCATACAGCAGTTAAGACTTTCTCAGGTTCTTTGCAGGTGTGATCCTTGCCAGGTTGACTAAGCAACTTAACAGTTTCTTCCATATTCATATCTTCAGACTGAACTCAGACAGACTTACTGAATTAAAGTGAATGAAGGTCACCTTTTTTTTTTTCCCTCCAAACAATAAATGCTAAGATAGGGAAAGGCACTCAGGTCAGAGATCTAATCTGAATTTAAGTCGTGGCCAAAGACGATAACATTGCTATCCACTAGATGTCGCTGATGACTCATACCAGTGTAACTGCAAGCCCCTTTATGGACTTAAAAAAAAAAAAAAAAAAACCTTTAAAAATGTCTAGCCAGAGGAGTTAAAAATCTGGAACTCCCCAAAAAAAAAAAAAAAAAAAACCTTTAAAAATGTCTAGCCAGAGGAGTTAAAAATCTGGAACTCCCCAACATTTCCTTTTTAAATATCTTTTTTTTTTTTGTATTCATCTACCTGGGCTTCATTTTCCTTCTCAATGATTTCTTTTTACCTTTCTAAGTTTAGCAAAACACAAACAAATTGAGTAGAGTAACCAGAGTCTGTCATTTTTAAACCAGGTCTTTGAACCTGTTCAGCTTTTTTCAGTCAGGAGCTGTGAAGTGACACTGGAATGCACCTGAATATTCAGGTGTACCAGAACCCTAATCAGAACTTGAAAAATCATATTTGAAGCTCTGACAGAAACATAATCTCCCTCTTAGAAAACAAGGGTGGCATTGCGCATTGCATAGTAACCAAATCTCTTGATTGGCAGAGATTAGAAACAGTGGTGCCCAGCTCAGAGATGGCAGTTGCTACCCACTTTTGAATGTGTGTCACTTTACACCATCCTGGCAATAATCCAGCATCATTTATCAGGCTCCTGACAGGGCTCAGTGTGCCTCTCTGAGTCTCCCATTCCGGGGCTTCAACCCATACTTTTTCTCCTGAATCACCCAAATTTTAAAAACTCAGGTCTTTTCTAGTTTCACTTCTTTGGCCATGACTCAACCAATTTGCAGCCCCGCTTTTAACCATCTCACTCTTTGTATCACCAAACCAAACTCATTGCAGTGAAGCCGCATCTGACTCATAGCGACCCCTCCTTTGGTTTCCCAGGCCATATCTCTATGGAAGTAGATTGCCCAACCTTCCTTCTGAGGAGTGGCTGGTGGGTTTGAACTGCCAGCCTGCTGGTTAGCAGTCAAGTGCCTTAGGCACTACGCCACCAGAGCGCCCACTCTTTGTGAATGCTGCATTTCTCTACTTTTTTTGGTGTCTGTGAAACCCTCAGATTTCATTTCTTCAATGAATTTGGTTAGTCTGTATTAGAATAACTTACATAGTCACTGTAAATTCCCTACATTTTAGTGAAATTGATTTTCCTTTTATAGATTGATGCTTGATTTACTCTGAGAAAGGAAGAACTCTCTCTTTGCCACTGGGGACTTTTCCCTGGCAGTAGGAAGGCTCATACCTGTCATAGTCCAGAGAGGGTGAATAGTTGGTCAGTCATTCTGGCTTGAAAACTCATGCTGGTAGAATCCTCCTGGAAGAAGATAGTTAGAGAAGTTTGGTATGGGGATTAGAAAGCCAGTCCTCTCTTGTGTACAGAAAAAGTTCCTGGCTGGGCAACAACAACAAAAGCAGAAAGACTGGCAGCTGCTATAGATTTCCACTGCTAATGAGCTACTCTCCCCCCACCCCAGTCCCCAAGCATGGCTAATGTGGGATGGGATCCTCAAATTTAAAAAAGGAATGTTAAAAGGGAATAAGGTTAGCTTTAATCAACTGAAAAAAATCATAAAACTAATTTTCAGAAACACTTGAAACTCATGGAAAGTTCTCTTGTAAATATTATAATGGCAAGCAGTTTCCCTCTTTCTTTTTAAAAAGGATGGAAGTCTTCTAGTTTTCAGACAGTAAACCACTAGATTGGGGGGAGAGGGGGTTAGTCTGTTTGTGTGGAAAGGGAGCTACAGTGCTGTAGTGGCCTCTCTTATGGCTTCTTGGCTATAGCTACACTTTCCATAAGGGTGAAAGGGGTAGGTAAATAGCCTAGCGGCTGTACCATGGTGGAGCTCTATGGACAGGTGTGTAGTGGCTAGCACTTGGCCAACCTCCTGTTTGCAACTCCCATGCCTACCCGTTGTTATCCAGCAATATGAATGCCCCTAAAATGTGAAGTGACCGTCTTTCGCCACTTTTCTTAGAAGGTGGAATGAAGTATTCATTTGAAGTAATTGTTTAAGTACTCTTCTATGGATCTCATTATATTACAGAAAATATAACATCCATGAAATAAGAATAATGTAATCATAAGAGGTGTAGGTTTCATTGGAAGAAAAAGGCCCACATTCCTTGATTATAGTCTAACATTCTGTTTAGAATTTCAGGGGATGAATGCCCTATAAATGTCTACTTGACTGTTCTTTGGATTGAGCAGGGGAAAAAGAAGCCGCAGTGCAGTGTCAAAACACAAAACATTTCCTGAGTTTCTCCACAGTATGAATTAATCACATTTAATACTAATTATGTTCTTGCTACACAACTTCCTGTGTAAATTGTGGGAAAATATGAAAACATTTCCAAGCCCCAAGCACGTTTTATAATGAGCTTGCATATGTGAATGCCTTATTATTTGCTAGGTGTTCCTTTTGATACAAATTATTCTCTGCATATTTACCAAGATACCATGTTGCAGGGTTTTGCTTTCAGAAAAATTACTGACATTCTCCTTTCACTTCCGACACAATATTAAAGGTATTGGGATTGGGTCAATAATGCAACTTTGATTGAGTTTTTAGATACACTGTATGGATTATTTGCCTTTTGTGATTTATAACTTCTTGTCCTCAGAGTTGACATTTGGAATTTACACCACCAGCATTTTTTTCAATATCTCTTTGATTAAAGCTCCTCTTTCAATGTGACATAGTCAGAAGCTGGCTTAGTCCTAGACATGGTTGGGTTTCTTGGTGGATCTTGAGTATTCTGGGTCTCTCGGATATTCCCATGGTCTACCCTACAGTAAGCTCTTTAAACCAGTCCATTTATTGAGTTTCCTCCGGACTTGTAATGACTTTGGCAGGACCAGCCCTTTCAGACCAAAGTAAACTGCTTAAATCTAAGAAGACTGTCAGTGGAGGGCTTCTGTACATTTATTTAATTATTGTAGAAATTTGCTTGAGAATCAATTCTTTACTGCAATAGCTCATACATTATTGTAAAAAATTATGATCCTGAAAACAAACTTAACCATATAACTTTATCAAAATATATACTTATGAAATGTATTTGTAAAGTTGATTGCTCAAACCTAATATCCATCCATAAGGAGCTTCTTAGATAAATTAGTTATAAAAGCTATGGTAATGGTCCATGGTCACTAATGTGGAAAGGTAACCATGATGCATTTTTAGACAAAACAAAACAATAGAAATTGTAAGCTGTTCTTACCTTTGTGATCTTACTTCTATAAACGTATGTGATCATAGCTAAAAGCCTAAAGACACTACTCACTCAAAACTCACTGCCATCAAATCAGTTCCAACTCCCAGTGATCCTCATTGGTTTTCCAAGGTTGTAAACCTTTACGGAAGTAGATTGCCTCATCTTTGGTGGATTCGAACTACCAACATTTTGGGTAGCAACCAAATGCCTTAACCACTACACCACCAGCATGCCTATGTCCTACTAGAACAGTAGAATTATAGCTACTTAATTTTTTTTTTAATCCCTCTCTACTTTCTAAATTTTTTAAGAAGAAATTATATTGTATTATAAAAAACTAAGGAAGATCTTTTCTGTTTGGGATAAACAAAGGTTTTATATATATATATATTTAGATCTCTCAACTCACTGAATTTTTCAGATGCAGATATCAAAATATAACTAGAGCAAAAATTTGCAGCAAAGTACAAAGTAAATTCTAGAATAAAATGCCATTCTCTAAAATATTAAATTTTATTTTAGAAAATGAAGCAGCTAAACACATACTCTTCCCTTAACTGCCTATAATGTTTCCCTGAAAACAAATGCACTCAAATCACCCTCTGTAAGTGTTCAGTGCCAGCAAATCCATTTGATGTGTTTCTTCCTATGCAGACTTGGTTAGGATTCTGTTAAGGTTTTATCGAAAAAACTGTATTAGGAATGTGAGGCTTTCAGCATACACATATTGCTGCTGCTGTTTATTATGTATTTATTTATTTTTTTTCCTAAATCACTCCAGGCATTAATTTTAAGAAAGCCTGCCTGGATTCAATTTATTTTAATTAAAGTATAAAATGAAAATGGAGTAAAGGTTGACACTTTGGGAAGTTCCTCTAACATGCTGTCTGCATTGTATCTCCTGAGCTCCAAAAGCCATGTGTTCAAATAAAGACCAAGGATTACTGGCTCTTTCTTGATGTCATAGCCTTATCTTCATGCCTTTTGCTTGGGCCAAAATAATTAAGTGGTGGAATTCTTTTTTTTTTTTTTTTGAAGAAAAATCAAACATTTTTAATTTGGCTAAGCTAACACATTTTAATCAGAATATTATGGAACTTATGTTTTCATTCAAAGCAAAAACCGAATTTGAATCCACTTGAAAACTGGATAATAAAATGACCCTCTGTTGAACTTCATTTGACAATGGAGGTTGGGAATTGGTGCAACCAGTGCAGTTCACTGGGGCATTAACTGTTGCTCACTGAAATTGTGACTAGATGGGTGATTACTTATTTAATGTCTGTCTTTCTAGTTATAAGATCCATGAGGATTCTGTCTAGAATATGTTGTCTTCTTTGTTGTTATAACCCCATGTTGTAACCCAGTACCTGCAGTTTAGGAGATGAGTTGCTCAATAAATAATTATGGAATGAATGGATATATTCTGGAGACAGTGGAGTTGATATCTTCAGATGTTTCTGCTAGGAGTTGGTTTTGCCTTCATCAAATGTTCTTTACTCACTACCATTGTGTTGATTCAAGTCTTGGGTTTCCAAGGTGGTATGTCTTGTAAGGAGTGGCTAGTGGGTTTGTACCACCAGCCTTCTGGTTAGCAGTCAAATGTGTTAGGCACTACACCACCAGAGCTCCCAAATGGTCTTGGATTTTGTAAAAATAAAATTTGAATTATACAAAGTAATACCTTATCTGTTCTTCTTAAGAAACATTCGAACATTATTGAAACTTCTAGTTCCAGAAAAGATGGAGTAGTACCATTCCACCCATGTCCTGCTCTTACAACTAAAAAATCCTGGACATCACACAACAGATGAGCATAGGAGGACTCAAAAGTGGATAGAAGAGGGTAGACTATCAACGGACCTCTGGATGATATGTTTCTGTGGTACCTCCCATATATCCCTAATGAGGTACTCTAGCAGCTTCCCATTTGGACTTCCAATAGGTACTTGCAGCTTGTTCTCCAGGAAAAAGATGATCTAATAGCTATAAAACCTTTCTGGCAATATCCACTCTACTGTGACCAAACACCAGTGGAAAAAACATGTTGCATGCCCTTCTGCAGGGCCTAGCAGGGTGCTGACCTTCTACTCCATGCTTCTACCCAGTGGTAGCAAGTAACAGTGATCCATTTCCCTCACTGGGTCGTGTCAGCAAGGCTGAGAAAGGAGCAGGTAGCACTCTGATTCTCCCACTGGGTTGTATTGGCACGGCTCAGCAGGGAGCTGATTTCCCATCTCCTGCTTGGCACAAGCAGTCATCACCCTTTTCCCCATGCCAGGATTTTGTCAGTGGTGAGCTGAACTGCTCCCCAACTTGGCATCAGGATTAAATAAGACAGTGCAAGGGAAGACTATTAGCATTCTACTTTCTTATACTCCAGGTGGGAGCTGAACCTTCACAACCACATGAGAACAAGATTAAATGAGGTACACTGAAGCAAAGATTGTTGGCACTCGGGTTTTACTTTTCCCTCTACCCACTATCTGTAGAGCTCAGTGGAGAGCTGAGCCTGAACCCCCTTCTGCCATCAATAAGACCGAACAAGGTGGAGCAATATGGGGCTAGTCAGTACTACAATATCCCCAACAGTATAAGTGAGACCCAGCGGGGAGCTGAGCTTCCAACTCCACTTGGTATGAACAAGGTGGAATAAGGTGATGGGCAGTGGGGCTGGTCGGCACTCTAGTACTCCCCTCACCTAGGATCAGCAGGGCCCAAAAGGGAAATGAATTTACGTGTCCTCCTTGCAGCGACAAAGCAGTATGAATCATCTCTTTGTCCCCTTCTACTACTCTGGTGGCAGTTGGGCCTAGCAGGAAGCTGAGCTTAAACTCTACTCAGAGGCAACAAGGGTGATGTAAATTTATGTTTCATTTTCCACTGGGAATATATCAGGATGACCAAGAGGGGTCTCAATTCTAATGCTTCATTTATGCTGGGATAGGGCCCAGTGGGAAGCTGAACATATATACTCATCCAGCCCTCATGCTACACCTTGACAAGGGGGCTGCCTTCTAACTGAAAAGAGTAAATAAGATCCTGAGTCCTATAATATAATATTCAAAATGTCCAGGATACAGTCGAAAATCACAATCATAGCAAAATCCAAGAAAATGACAAACTTTAATGAGAAAAGACAATCAACGTGAGTCCAGATGAATTAAATTTGAAATTATCTGACAAGGATTCTAAAGAAGTGTCATAACAGTGCTTCAACAAGCAATTAGGAATTTCTTAAAACAAATGAAAAATTAGAATATCTTAGCAAAGAAATAGTTCTAAAAAAGAACTAAATGGAAATTATAGAAATGAAAAATATAATCACTGTAATAAAATAACTCACTGAATGAGCTCAGGAGTAGAGTGGAGATGGCAAAGGATAGAATCAGTTAATTTGAGGTCAGAACAATAGAAATTACCTTAAAATTTACTCAGTCTGAAAAACAAAGAAAGGATATTTAAAAAAGAAGAAGAAAAACCAGAACTCATGTACCTATAAGACAGTAACAAAAGAACTAATCTTCATATTATCAGAGTCACACAAGGAGAGGAGAGACACTGAACAAGCATACACAAATACGGTTGAAAACTTTCCAGATTTGGTGAAATGCATGAGCTGCATGAAGTTCAGTGAACCCCAAATAGGATAAACATTAAGAAATTTACACAAAGACTTATGTTAAATTAACTTCTGGAAGGAAAGAAAATCTTGAAAAGAGGCAAATTATGCATCACTTACAAGGAGATACCTATTTGTGACTGCAGATTTCTCATCTGAAACCATGGAGGCCAGAAGGAAGTGATGTAGTATTTTTCAAGTACTGAAAGAAAAGAAATTCTCAGTCATAAGTCATCTATCCAGCAAAAATAGCCTTCAAAATGAGGGGGAAATAAAGACATTTTCAGACCAAGGAAAACTGAGATGTTTGCTGGTAACAGAAAGCCACCTTCAAAGAATGGCTAATGGAAATTCTGCAAGAAGAAGGAAAATTTTAGCAGAAGGGTTGGCACCCAGATAGGAAGGAAGAACATTGGAATGGATAAAAATAGGAATAAATAAAATAAATTATCCAACTTAAGGATTTCCTAAATCATGTTTGATAGTTGAAACAGCAATTATAAAACCTAATGTACTACTCACCACTTGTAAGGAAACGGTAAAGACAATTACATAGTGAGGAGAGTAAAAGGACCCAAATGGAAGTAAGCTTTCTTGAATACCAATATCAGTTGGCTGTGATTAATTATGGATGCATATCGTAATACTTAAAGCAACCACTATTTCATATTGGTGTTTGTCATTCTTAGCAGTTTTTGAAACATGACCACGCACTATACATGGACCTTACAAAATACAAGTGGCTTTTGAGAATTTTACATAAGGGTCCGTGCTCTATATCGAATTTTGCAATTTGCTCTTTTATTCAATGTTTTTTTGATGATTTCTTGTAACTACTGTGTTAGTTATGATGGCACCATTTTCTTTTTCTTTACTGGGAGATTTTTCAAGATATTTTCCCAGATTTTAGACTTTACAAACAGGGCACAGTGGACATGCTTGTTGGAGGCTCCTTGAGTATGTGTGTGTGTGTGTGCTTTGCTTTTTTAAAATTTTTTCTAATTGGAATTAAAAAAAGACAAAAAAGAAACCCCTTGGGTCTTTTCCTCTGTATTGTTTGCTTGGCTCATTCTGGCCCATCTGCTCTGTCAGATGATTGCAGACCCCATTTAGCAGGGAATAGCTTTCCTGCATGCAGCTCTGAGAGGATCAGAAGATGTGTTCTTTACATCACAGCGGGCATACACATGGTTCAGACATTGCTGGTCAGTCTTCCCAGGCCATAAGGATATTCAAGGAATCTTCATTTTTTACAAGGATCCCTGACTGTCTACTGACCAATTCCCTTGAGAAGAGGTCACTGAGAAAATTGCTTTTTACCATATTCTCATCTTTATTCCTTGTAGCATGGTTGGACATGAACATTTGAACCCTTCTGGTCAGCCAACTTGTGGTGCAAAGTAACTAGTCAGGAAACCAAATGAGTAAGACTCCAGGCTCCAACACTGCAGTTAGGTAGCAAGGAATAGATGCTTATTTTCTGAGAGCATTTGCAGGGAGGTACACCATTGCTCATTGGCCACCAGTAGAAAGACAGTACGGGTGCTTGACAGCTCCCTGGTGGGATAGGGGGAGGGGAATACAGAGATGTACATATTTACACACAGTGTTTATATGCATTCTGTAGGGTTGTTTTTTTTTTAAGAAAAATATTAAAAATAGAGCTATTATAAGTTACTGATGATTGAACAGCTAACTAAAGTTTCTCTGAAAATAAGAAGGGCTTCATTAACATCATGGGAAGGGTTATAGAAAGGGGACAGGATCACCCCTTTATTACTATAATGCTCTTTGTATGAGGAAAATCTCTAAGTGAATCTTTTTTTTTTTTTTTTTTTTTAATTAAAAGTTCCTTGTGGCCTCCTTCCTAAATATGATAGTAAAATAATTTTGAAGGTTATGTGTAGGGGGTTTGGTTATGAATTAGTGTTTCATGATATGCCTTAGCATGGGTGATTTACCTTTTTTATCCTCCAAATAGAGGCCGCAAAGATTTTACAAATAATTTTCAGTTTTGAACTCTTTCTTGAGGGGGGAAAAATGTTGCTTTGGGAAATCATGGTGACCTCTGACTAGAGATTTTTAGAGCAACTCCCTGGGAGATGGAAAAGCTCTTTAAGAAGTCAAAGTATGAGTAATGCACATTTCTTTGTTTAAAAGAAAGACTGAATTAAATTATTATTAAAAGCATTTAAGATGACCCTTCTTTTATAGCAGGGGCATTTAGATGGCTAAATTATTACAAAGGGAGTATTGTGTTTGCCAGCTATTATCATTCTAAATTTGCATAAAAGTAATCATAATAGTGAGAGACATTAAGTGCATTAATTATCCATTAAAAGGGTAATTTAACAATCATTAAGGGAGGCACTCATAGATTGGTAATCATCTTTACAAATGATGTACTTGATCTAAGCTTTATATAACACCAAAAAAGATTAATCTGCCACCTTCCATAGAATATACATTTCATTTTATTTTTCTGGTAGCTTCTGTTAAAAATGGAAAATGTGTGTATGTGTGTGTGTATGTGTGTGTGTGTGAGATTTGGGTAAAAGTTTGCAGAGTAAGTTGGTTTTCTATTCAACAATTAATACACATTTTGTTTTGTGACATTGATTGCAATCCTATCCTCACGATGTAACTCAACCAGAACTAAATATCTCAGATCTCAGTGAAGATATCTTCCTGCCCTCATCTCAAAGTTCTTTGTCTGGAAGAGAACTGTTTTGAGCTCAGCATGCTTCCATGGAACATCCTTAGTGATCTAGATCTGTCTGCTTGCTGTGGAAGGCAATCCTTTTGAGATGAAGAAACTTGAAGAACTGGAAAGCTATGATAAGTACATGGAGAGGTTCACGGCCACCAGGAAGTTTGCATGATGTTCTGCAGGAGCATGAGAACCTTATAGGACACTGGCTTGGAACCTCTGTTAGAACCTGGCTGGATCAAAGGCTCCTGTCATTGTCAAGGATATCTGCAGTAAAGAGATGACTCTCCAAGAGATACTTTGCTCAAAAATTGTTGTCTTTTTCAAGGCTTACTTAAGATAAGCTAAAGAAAAAGTAGCAAGACATAGGAAGAGTCCTCCATTTGGAATAATGAATAGGGTGAATGGACAGCAACTGGTTGCTTGTTGCTATTTATACAGTGAGACTGTGCTGCCTAGTAACAAAATAAGTCCACACCACAGTTCAGAATTTCGTGTTTTAGCTGCAAAGTGTGAGCTTTCAGAAAGTCAGTTACCTTTCCACCTCTGTGTTAACACTACATATTTTTATGAAATTCACATAGTTTGTGAGAGGCTGCTATGGTTAATCTAAGGAGTTATGATTTCATTCTTGTCCATCAGTTACATTGCAGTGTTTATTCTTAGAATTTACCAACCACCTTAATAATATGTGACTGTCTGTCTTGATTAAATGTGTGCATTGTCAGAGAAGCATGAAAACAACACTACGAGATGTTCCCCAGGGCTGCAGCAGCAAATACTTTACTATCGCAGGTGCCTCATAGGTAGAGGTTTCTGAAGAGATACTGCCTCGGAAACCCAAGGTGGGGTTGCTATGAATCGGGTCCGACTTGGCGGCACATAAGAACAACAATAACATGGAAAACTTATAAGATAAAAGGAGTTATACTAATCAAGATCTTCCTGAACTTCTGTTAGAAATGTTTTATTTCTCTTTTTGTATTTATAACTCTACTAGTCAAATTACCTATGTATAGGCCATTGTTAGAATATTTTTAAACAACCTATGCTTATCAAGGGAGCTCTGGTAGCATAGTGGCTAAGATACTTGCCTGCTAACCAGACGGCTGGCTGTTCAAACCCACCAGCCACTCCTCGGAAGGAAGGTTGGGCAATCCTACTTCCGTAGTGATACTGCCTCGGAAACCCAAGGAGGGGTCGCTAT
>NW_006921628.1:1886963-1900980 GCF_000298275.1 Orycteropus afer afer
AGGAAGGTTGGGCAATCCTACTTCCGTAGTGATACTGCCTCGGAAACCCAAGGAGGGGTCGCTATGAGTCGGGTTTGACTCGATGGCACATAACAACAACAACAACAACATGCTTATCAAATGTTTTCTCTGAATAACAATATACTAAATAAAGAATTTTTAATGAAAAAATAGAATATTTGAATGAATGAACAAGCATACTTTTTGTGACTGTCCTTTAACTTTATGCAGTGAATGATGGGAGGAATACCAGTATCCAATCATTTCACTAGATGTGGACTGCTCACATTGGCCAAATGGTTCCATATTTCCACTGCTGTGAGTGAGACTCTCCAGATCATCATCTAAAACACAGCCCCATCTCTTTCGCCAGTGTCTCCTATCCCACAAATCCTTCAACAGATAGAAGTCCACTATCTCTCATCTTCTGGACATCACAGCTAGCAGCCTAGAGCCACCTTTGTCCAGCCCTTCTCATGTCTTATTTTCTTGCAAAGGAAAGAAACCTACTCAAGCTAGCCTGCATAAAGCATAAAGAAAATTGTTATTATTTTCATTTGGTATCAAGATAGAGATTTTTTTTGTGTGTGTGTGGAACCCAAAGACAAGAATAACCAAGCAGAATAACCAGGTCTTATAGGAGCCTGGGGTAGAGAGGAAAGTTCTTAGGAACCTCACAGTTTGTGTCATAAACATAAATATGCCTCAGAGGACACAATCACAGAGGAGGTTAGTAGCTGGTCAACTCACTAATATATGTCTGCCCTTTGCCTCTTGGATATACAGTTTCCTCATTACCAGGGACCATGTCCTCCTTCTCTCACAACAGGGAAGAATGTAGCCCGTTCTCCCTGTTTTCCTTACCTACCATGCCACAGCTGCACTGATGTACAGGTACTCCCTGACTTAGGACAAGGTTTCATTCTCACAATTCCATCTTAAGTTGGTTGTGATGTAAGTCAAATACTTCCTCTTCTTTTCATTTTTTTAGTGTTAATTATTCTTGCCTTTTATTATCATTGGGGAAGAATACTGAAAATACTGTGGACTGAGAGAAGAATGAACAAATCTTTTCTGGGAGAAGTGCAACCAGAATGCTCCTTAGAAGCGAGAATGGCCAAACCTCATCATTTCATGTACTCTGGTCATGTTGGTCACAAGTCCCTGGTGATGGGTATCATGTTTGGTAAGAGGGTCAACAAAAAAGTGGAAGACCCTCAATGAGTTGTATTGACGCAGTGGCTGCAACAATGGGCCCAAGCATAGCAAGCATTGAGAGGATGGTGCAGGACTGGCCAGTGTTTCGTTCTGTTGTAGATAGGGTCACTGTGAGTTTGAGCAGACTTGATGACACCTAACAACGATAACATTTATTACCATTATCTTTATAAATCCTATCTTTATCTGTCTTTGGGGATTGGAATAAGCACGATAACAATAAATGTTACTAACGATCAGATTACCCCCCCCCCCGCAAAATACTGTGATAAATGCAGTTCATTGTAACTTGAATACATCGTAAGTTGGGGACTACCTGTATTTCTACATTTACATATGTCACTGTCACACTTAATCAGTTGAGGTTTTTCTGATACTCGATACTGCAGTTCAGCCCTTCTCCTGGCATTCAGATGATTTCCTGACCTTGTCTGGCTAACTTTGTCTTTACTCTGCTGTGGACCGTCCCAGCACTCATCAAGGCTGGCGTGAACCTTCATCTTTTTCTCACCCCAACCTGGACCCATACTTCAGCAACGCTTCTTGTGTGGAGTATCTTGACCTTTCTTCTGTTTAGTTTCAGAGGTCCACTTACACAAGTGGACCTGGCTTTAAACCCCAGTTCCAGCATGCATCAGTCCAAATGGTCTTGGCTGTGCCATTCATTGTCCTAGACCTTTAGTTTTCATGCACCTACTTCTAACTGCCCACTTCTGGACATGATTATTCATGAGAAAAATAAGGCCCTTACTTGTTTAAGCTGTTGTTGAGTTGGTGTCCTGTTTCTTACAGATGCATGTCCTATTAACAGATTGACATTCACACAGCAGCAGCAGTGTGGTAGTTAAGTTTGTGTGTCAACTTGGCTGGGCCTGGTTGAATGGCTGGTCAGCTGGATATAGTATTCCCAGGATGAGACTGATAATGAACTCCATGGTGGAATCTACTGTGAGTAGCTGAGTAGCTGCCTTAGGGATGTGGTCTGTTTCCTGTATATAAGAAGAACCCCTGGGGAATGGTCTCTAACTTATGGCACACTTGAAGCCTGCATGTAGCCATGTCGTTGTTCAGCAGCCTGCCATGCTCTGCTGACCTTGGGACTTTCAATGGACTTGAATTAATGGCCTGCCATGTGGTTTGGTAACATTGGAACTGTGTCTTTTTACTTGTCAACCTCAAGCTTGTCAGCCTCAGCAGCCAGCAGGTGAATGAAGAAAAGCCTCTAGCTTCAGTGGGCTGGGAGCAGGAGGCAGAGCTGAAGCCCAAGGTTGAGGGGCTTTCACCCAGGCCCTAGAGTCTGGCACTTTGAACTCAGACTTAAAGCCTCCAAACTGTAAGAGAATAAACTCCTATTTCTTTAAGCCATTCCTTTTGTGGTATATTCTTGTCCAAGTGGCACAGAGGTAACCAGAACAAGCATCAAATCTTTAACTGAAGAATGACGGGAATTCATGTTGCTTGGTTGATATAGCTTAATTCAGTTGCTTCCTAAGTTAGCATTTATTCTTCCTTTAATCCATTTTCCTTAATCCAGTCAGCCATTTATATGTCCATTCATTATATATGAACATAGACAGGGCCTGTTGTATGTACAGTACTGGACCAGGTCCTCTGAGATAAAGGGTTCCTGTCTCACCCATGTCTAGCCATGTCATGAGTTGCTGTTGAGAGAAGGGTCAGAGACTGAATAGTAAAAGATCTGGAGCTTTTAGGATCAGACCTGGATTGTGAAACTGATCCCACCATTTATTAGCTGCTTGGGGACTTGAACATGATCCACATCTTTCTGAGTCTGTCTTATCTTTTGGACAATCTACTTCCGTAGTGATGCTGCCTTGGAAACCCAAGGAGGGGTTGCTATGAGTCGGACCCAACTTGATGGCAGTGAGTTTGGTTTGGTTTTTTATAAAGAAGGCAGTTTGAAACGTTTAAAGATGTAATATATGTGAAATTCCTGGCATACAGTAGCTTCTGAATTAAAATTAATAGAGATGGAACCAAAGGGGAATTGTGCTGAAGAAAAGCACCTTGAATAAGCTTCTCTTAGTTTTACTGGTCAAAGAGACTACATCCAGTTCGAGGGGCGAGGGTCAGCTTCATATGTCAGAGCTAGTCTCTGGGGCATTCAGACAAGACTGGGATAATTCCATATAACCAGCCATCTGCTTTTTCCTTTGATGATTTAGTTTTGTCTTATAAAATGTGTCTGTGTGTGGTGAGGAGGTGGGTGGGTGGGCATGGTAATAAGGCACCCTTCATTTGAGGCAATATCTTTGGTTGTGGTAAATGTGTTGCCAAACTCATGACTGGCAGGCTCCAGTTTCTGTATATTGGATTCCCATATAAGGCAATTCCCGTTTACAGCTGTTAATCCCTTAAAGCTTCTGCAGTAGGAAGATGGGGAGGATGAACTTTCTGGACTGGAGATCCTTTCTTCCTCTCACCTGACTTGTTGGCCCAGTGTTTCCCATGAGGAGCAGAGGCAGGACCTTGGCAGACATGCCTCGCACCAAGCTCTGCTCTGCATCCACTGTCATCCCCTTGGGATTGGGAATTCTTTCCTCCCTTGGTCTCACTGTGTTCAGCCTGCCAGTTTGTTTGCTGCCATGTCTTGTCCTCAATACAGGCTGAAACAAACAATTGGGAAGGAAAATGACTTTCATGAGATCTTCCTTTGATCTGAGTCATGGGTCACACATCAAAGTGGCCACAAAGTCATCTCTGCTTTATAATGTTCTTTTGCAAACCATGTTACTATTTTGTTTTGTTGGAAGAGCAGATTTTTAATTACTCCAATTATCTTTGTTTTTGGACTTCTTTATCATGTTGTTGAACATTTGGAGTGGACTCAAAACCACCAGGTGATGCCCAGTTTATACCAGTAAGTCAAGGAGAGAGTGGAGACTTTGGCCATATTTAAAATGACCAGCTGTGCAACAAAGGCAATGAGTATGACAGATTCCTTGCCCCTGATCATTACTCCATTTTCTTTTGGATGCTTCCCCAGTGAATTTCCTTGGTTCTGTGTATTAAACAGGGAGCTCTGATAGTGTAGTGGCTAAGGCACTTGACTGCTAACCAGAAGGCTGGCGGTTCAAACCTACCAGCCACTCCTCAGAAGGAAAGTTGGGCAATCCTACTTCCATAGTGATACTGCCTCGGAAACCCAAGGAGGGGTTGCTATGAGTCAGGGCTGACTCGACAGCACATAACAACAACAACAAATGTATTAAACAAGGTGCCCAGCTTTCTCCTAGTCAAAGAGGGAGTATATGACCCAACCTGACCTGTCAGACTCTCCCAGGTATTCCAATTTGAGCAGAATGACCCAGTCTTCGTTGGTGTTTTCCTAACCATGATATTGAGTAGTTCCTCCTACTTAGGAACTCATGGTGGCCCTGATTCCTTCTTTCTCTAATTCTGTTCTCTATCTTTGTGTTGATTCTTTTTTCTTGTACTTTTCTATCTCATTTTTCCATAGCCATGTATTTCTTGATCTGGTAAACAAATGAAGGAAATCAAATAACATGAGTTATGACCCTCTAGAGCTGAACAGCCCTCCAAGAGGGGCATTCAGAGATGCCAGTGACATATTGCCCTAACCCTAACTAACTCTGACTTAAAACTTGACCCATGGTTGGGTACTACTTTTAGGATTTCCTTCATAGAAGTAACTGAATCCATTCTCCTGCTGCTTTGTTGCTGTTGCTGTTGAGCTGATTCCAATTCACAGTGACCCTGTGGTCAGAGTAGAACTGCCCCGTACGGTTTTCTAGGCTGAAAATCATTATAGGAGCATATTGCCAGGTTTTTTCTCCCATGGAGCAGCTGGTGAATTTGAACTACTGACCTTTCAATTAGCAGCCAAGCACTTAACCATTGAGCCACCAGGGAAATTCTCTTTCTTGTGGGAGAGTCTGCCTCTACAAATACAACTAACATACTACATGGTATGTGAAGCCATCCTCCCTTATCCCTATCTGCCCCACCCCCTACCAAGCAGAGAGAGCTTTTTTTCCCTTCCTACTACAAATGAGTCAGAACTAAGTGTACCAGAGGTTCCAAACTCCAGAACGCATCTGAGTTAGGCAGATAGCAGAGGTGAGTCAAGGTAGCCAGTTGTCAGATGATAAAAGGTAGTGATTCAGAGCCTCAGGTCAGAGATACAGTGAGCAGGGGAAGGGAATGGGAGAACCAGAATACATGCTTTTGTCTAAGGTAGGCGGCTTCTGCCTAGCTCTAGCCTTAGTTGCTATGTGGAAACATAGATTCACTGTTGTCAGAAGTGGAAATTCAGATTTTTGAATTGAACCATCCAATTTTTTTTTTTTTTTTAATGTTGACAATGTAGTAAAATTGCAAACATTGTGCAGGCCTTACTGCTAGAGCCAAACAAAGCGTGTCTAAAGACTGAACTCATCCTGAGATCTCAAGAACCCTTGATTTCTTTACTCTGAGGGAGCAAGATCTAACCTATATCAATTCATTAAAAAAAAAAAAAAAAGGAACTTACAGAAAAGTGTGTATAAAAGTACATACAAGAATACAAGAACACATGCAGGTTGGGGGAGAAAACATAAAATCCACATCATTATTTACAGGATTATCTTTTGGAGGGGAGCAGGTGTTGAGCATAAGGGGACTTCTAATTTCTGTGGCTCATTTCTATAAGTTTTCAGTTACAAATATATTTTACTTCAGTAGTCATAAAAAGCAAAAAGGATAAAACTAACATGGGAGATGAGGAAGTGGGACCCACTAGGCAGTGTTTTTGAGGTTACTGCCACTCCTTTGTCAGAGACCTACATATCTTGGAGCTCCCTGGAAGCAGGAACTACATTATTTTAGTTACATTCCCCAGTACCTGTCATAGAGGCTACCCCAACATGTGGGTGACCATTAGTGTGTACTGAGTAGACTGAGCATGTGGATGAGTAGGGTGATGGAAGTAGCTCTAACAGTGAAGAATCATGGGAGCAGGTTTGGGATTGCCTGTGTTAATTGTGTAATTAACTCAACTTTGTGTTTCCTCCCTAAGCTCATAGAGGAGGAGGCATTTTTACTTCTTGCTGGAAGATTTCTGTCGCCCTATAGATTTAGAACAGGCTTCAAGTTTGATTCCTCCTCCCACCCTTCCCTTCATTTCTCCTGATTGACCTACTGTCTTTCTTCCTTTAACGTCCACATATGATCAGAATCAACATCCTTCCCTGTCAGATTCTCAGATCCCATACTTTGGCCATTTTGGTCAAGAGCGTTCATGGAGGAAAAGCCCATAGAGCATAGAAAAGCCCATAGAGATGAAAGACAGATGGGGACATTTAGAGTGACTTGATTTGGTAGAGACCTCACAGGTACTGAGGGGCAAAGAGAGGGCGGGAAGCTAGGTGTCTGGACCCTCAGGTCGGGGCTCTTCCTGTTCTGTGCTGTTGCTTTTTCTTTAAAAGCTTTCAGAAAAGGACAAGAAATTATTAAAAAGAAAAAAAATTGCTGAGGCTGATTGTCATCCAGAGTTAGTGGGTGTTCACCTTTTGTCCTTTTAGTTTTTTTATGTCCCTTAGTTTCATTTCCTTTAAGGAGTACTGTCTCTTTGGATCAAATCGTGTTTGTGGTATAATCCTAATGATGGCATTCCTAAATGATGATATTTAAGGAAGCATGGATGACAGTGACAGAAGCAGCCTGAAGGTGATTTTTCATGTCTCCGCAGTGCTGGGGCTCTGATATGCCTACCTTAGTATGCCTCCCCACCCCACCAGTGTTCTCGGTGCCTTTTTGTTCCCCTGTGATGGATGAGGCCCTTGGTGCATGGGGCACTAAATGAGTGTCTGAACTCTCTCACTCATGGAAGATGTTTCTTCTGCATTCCAGATTCTTCAAGGTGGGATCTGGGAGGAGGGTGCCCCAGGAGGAAGGCTTTTAAGCCCAGCACTGATGTTTCTGTTAATTATACAATAGACACTTTTTTTTTTTTTTTAGCAGCAAGACTGTCCGTATTTTCAAATGTTGTGATCTAGCCCTTCCAAGCTCACTTACTTTGATCAGTGTTATACAACTCTTCTTAGTGCTAATCTGTTCCAAGTCAAAATACATTAAAACCACCACATGAATGGAAGTTACAGGTTTTTGTTTTTCTTAAAATTCATCTATTTGAAGGAAAGCTGGAGAAAATGACTTTTGCTTGGTCAAAGTATGAACAATGAATTCTTTGCCAGGAACATTTAAATTGGGACAGTATTAAAAGAAAAAAGAGAAATCCTGTTAATGCAAGTAGTTTCAGGTTTATTTCAGGAGAGATATTGGTTCAAGTCTAAGAACCTCAAATAGCTGTGAGAGGAAGTTTCCAGAAAATGAACTATTTCCAGTGTTTTGTTTTTGTTGTCAGTCAAATGTAGTATACACAGACCATGTAAGCCAGACCACAGAAGCGAAGACTCTTCATCTCATGCGGTGTGGCGGGGCCTCTGCGGCCAGAGAGACATACACAGCTTTTGTTTGTTTAGATTCTTTTTGGCCTTGCACGATGACAGGAGGGCTTCTGTCTGTTGCTCTTGCTGACACTCAGGCAAGACATAGCTTGGTTCTTATTATGCTTTGGTTATACATCAGGGAAAATATGGTCCAGAGAGCCAGACTTCCCTGTCCTTTTGAAAATGATGTTTTGGAAATGGTGGAAGAAAGGTGTGAGGATTAGTCTTTCTTATGATGACATGTGTTATTGTGAACCAACCTTCGGGCTATATGAGATGACATTTCTGGTCATTCGAGGACAGAAAATTCTCACACAGGCCTTGTAGTCATAAGTAATGGATTCAGGTTCTTCAGTATGTCTAGCAAAAAGACTTCTGGGAGAGAGTCCCAGAAAGAACTAGTCACACTGAGTTCCGAGACAGTATCACTACAGAACTAGATTGCCCAACCTTCCTTCTGAGGAGTGGCTGGTGGGTTTGAACCACTAGCCTTCTGGTTAGCAGTCAAATGCCTTAGGCACTACGCCACCAGAGCTCCTAATAAGAGAAAAGGCCTTGTTTAATGATCCTATCAGTTTTGGTTGCAAATTATAGAAAACTAAATCCAAAGTAGCTTAACAACAATTCAATTTACTGTTCCACATGTTGGAGAGGTCCAAGGGGACATCTGATTTCAGACAAGGATGAATACAGGGGCTCAGATGATGTCAGCCTGGATACCAAACCCACAAACAAGCCCACCACCAAAGAGTAGATTCCAACTCATAGCAACCCCCATTGGGTTTCCAAGGCTGTAAATCTTTAAGGAAGTAGATTGCCTCCTGTTCTTCCCATGGAGCAGCTGGTGGATTTGAGCTGCTGACTTTCTGGATAGCAGCCAAATGCTTTACCCACTGTGCCACGAGACCTCCACCAGGTCCACCAGGACCGTGCTTTTCTGTCTCCAGAATTCAGCCCCATCTTTCAGGGCTGATTCATTGTCAGGCAGACTGAGGCTCCATAGCACCAGACACACAGCTTCTCAAGTCCAAGCTAGTGGAAAGAATTGCTTCCCTGGCAGCTCAACATACAAGTCTCAGAACTGAGGCTTATTGGATCCCATTGGTCTGACAAATTATGCCTACCTCTGATCTATCACTGAGCTCTGGTTAGCCTAGGCCTAGGTCAGAAGCCCCTCTTCTGGGGCAAGAGGTAGCACCGACTCTCCTAGACCCATAATCTAGACCCTGTTGGATCCAGGGATTTGAACAATGTCATCAAGAACTGAGTATTCTTCCTTTGTTTGAATTTCTCCTACTGAAAGTAGGAGAGGGCTGGTTCCACTACAGGAAAACAACAATAAAACAGTATCAACAACAAAAACAGGGCTGAAAAGAAGAGTTAGTTGAGGACTGCTGAAAGGCCCAAGCCAACAAATATCCTTTACAATTAAGTGCCAGTGAACTGACAGATGGGAAAATGAGTTACAGTTCTCATGTTCTCACTAGTGTGATTTGTCTTCACCTCTTTAGTCACCATTGAACTCTGTATCAAACGACCTCAAACCTCTAGTGATTTTGTGATCCAGATGGATTCGGCTGTTTCTAATGTCCAGAACTTGGGTCTTTGTGATAGGTATTTCACTTTTGGAATTATTCCATCTTTACATTGTCTTATTTTTCTGACTTCAAGGTGAGCTATGTTCTTCTAGTTGGCAGGGGAGCCATAAATCGTTTGTGCAGAGATTGGTTCATCTTCCACTCTTATTTTTTTTTTTTTTAAATCTCTTTACGTTCCAGTTTGACTCCAGATACATTAAATAATGAGTACTCTGGAATCATATGAGACTTCATCTTGTACTTATTTATTTTCAAGTAGTCAATATCATTTAATCAACCCCTCAGTGAAAAACAAGAAGCAGCAAATGACTTTGTAATGCAGCTGAGCTATAGTTTTGAATCCTTAAGTTCTTTGCCCCAGGTTGGAATAACATGGAGCAGAGGAGCTGGCTCTCAAGAATCAGTTATTAATCACGCTCAGCTAACACTTCTTATAGAATGGGTGGTGCAAATCATAGGAGAGAGAGCTTTGACTTCTTTTGATATAAGTAGTGTAAAAGGAAAAGAATTGCTCTCATGGCCAATATTGAGGAATTGGCTAAATACAGAAATTGATCTCTATATATAGCTGAATATTTCAACCAAAAATCCAAACCCACTGCCATCGAGTTTATTCTGACTTGTTGTGACCCTTTAGGACAGAGTAGAACTGTCCCATACGTTTCCAAGTCTGTACATTTTTATAGAAGCAGTCTGTGGTTCCTTATTTTCTCCCATGGAGTGGGTGGTGGGTTCAAACCACTGGCCTTTTGGTCAACAGTTGAGCACTTAACCACTGTGCCATCAGAGCTCCTTATTTAGGGTGAATCACATTCACTCCATTTAAAGAACATAGAGGTAGCAGTCAAGAAATCAAATGACATATTGCAGTGGGCAAATCTGCCCCCAAAGACCTCTTTAAAGTGCTGAAGTGCAAAGAGGTTTCTTTGAAGAGTAAGGTGTGCCTAGCCCAAGCCATGGTATTTTCAATCACCTCATATGCCTGTGAAATCTGGACAATGAATAAGGAAGACCAAAGAAAAGTTGATGCTTTTGAGTTGTGGCGTTGGTGAAGAATAGTGAAAGTACTGTGGAATGCCAGAAGAACTAACAAACCTATCCTGGAAGAAGTACAGCCAGAATGCTCCTTGGAAGTGAGAATGGCCAAACTCTGTCTCACCTACTTCAGTCATGTTGGAAGGGACCATTCTCTGGAAAAGAGTATCATGCTTGGTAAAGTAGAGGATCAACAAAAAAGGGGAAAGATCTTCATTGAGATGGATTGACACAGTGTCTGCAATGATGGGCTCAGGTATAGCAAGGCTGTGGAGCTGATACAGGACTGGGCAGTGTTTCGTTCAGTTGTGCATGGGGTTGCTAAGACTTGGAGCCAATTTGACAGCACCTAACCACAACAGTGTGTTCAGTTTATTATTTCAATGAAAAAGTATGTTAATTTTGTATTTTAAATTCATTTTTCTTTATATTAAGGAAAGTAATAACCTTAGTGCACTCTGGTACTGACTAAGTATATACCCATGAGCTCTATTATTTTTTCTTTTCCTGGGCATTTTATTTATAAACATAATACTTGGAATAAGCAGTTTTTGTGGAAGAAAAATATTATTTACCTACATGGTGCCTAAGGCACTTGACTGCTAACCTTAAGGCTGGCAGTTCAAACCCACCAGCCACTCCTTGGAAGGAAGGTTGGGCAATCTACTTCCATAGTGATACTGCCTTGGAAACTCAAGGAGGGGTCACTATGAGTCGGGTCTGACTCAATGGCACATAACAACAACAACAATGTAATTTCTGGTTTCTTTGCTTGCTTTCTTTTTTTTTCTTTGTAAGATAAATCATTCTACCAAGCAGATTCACAATGAAATTATGTATATGACTAATTGTGACTGCTAACATTTATTGAGCACCTACTATGTTCTAGGCACTATACTGGACTTTGCCCATATCCTTTCATTTTAATTTCACCATAGTCTTGTGACTTAAATATAGTTTGTACCC
Organism: Orycteropus afer afer; assembly: GCF_000298275.1. NCBI lineage: Eukaryota > Metazoa > Chordata > Mammalia > Tubulidentata > Orycteropodidae > Orycteropus > Orycteropus afer. Next base: position 1,898,251 of record NW_006921628.1, read on the forward strand.
CTGTCTTGCATAGCAGGAAACTGAGGCTCAGAAAAATGAAGTAAATTGCCTAACATCACACAGCCTTTGACTGCTGGACCCAGAGCTTATGCTCCAGAACTGCCACTCCAGAACTTGCCATGCTTGGCTTAGCTGACCTGCTACCCAATGACTTTGTGGAGATGATAGTTCTACCTCTCTCAGAGATTTCCATTTCCTTTTAGACAAATAGGAATTTTTAGTTGAAAATGACAGAAAACACAGCTCAAACTCAATCTGGCAAAACAAGTCTTACTTAGTTAATGTAAATGGATAATGTGATTTCAGGCATAAACTGATCCAGGGATTCAGACGAAATCATCAAGACTTGAGTACTCTCAGTCTCTCAATTCATTTTTCCTCTGTATTGTCTTTGCTTTCAAGTAAGTAATGTCCACATGGTATCCTCCCCAGCTTCCCCATGGTTTATATCCCAGACTAAGGGAAATTTCTTGTCACTGTGCTTGCACAAAAGTCTTAGGCATTACTGTTGACCCCAGCTGTGCTTGTGCAAAGATGCCTGTCCTCACATATTGGAGAGGTGGCATTGCTGCTTGGTTTATGCATGTGTCACATATCTAGAGGTACAGCCAGTGCTACTCATACCACACTGAAGTCATAACACATTAAGGTACTCATGTCACTGAAATTAGGGGACCATTACCCAAAGAAGAGGGAGAGCTGCTGGACTAGCACAGAGAGATGACCATGCCATCAGTAAGTGGAAGGGTTGAACTAGGTTGTCTCCAAGGCTCCTTTCAGGTCCAAAATTGCTCTGATGCTGTCTATACTCTCTGCCCATTCTTGGCTGTAATGTTATGTGTAGCCTCAGTTTCTTTATCAGTAAAACACTACTTCACAAAGTTTTGGGTTTGTTTAAAAAATTAGATGTATTTTTTGGAGGTCAGCTTTAATTAAGTATAATTTACATATAACACCATTCATCAATTCTAAATGTACAACTCAGTGACTTGACAAATTCAAAAGTTGTATAACTACCTTCATGATCATGATACAGAACATTTCCATCATCCTTCAAGGTTCCATCTCACCCCTTTGTAGTCAGTGTCCTCACCCCAGCAATGGCCTGCCATGGCCTGCTTTATATCACTATAACTCTGTAGAGGTGTTTTTTTTTTTTTTAAATAATCATTAATGTAATTGGCATTGAACTTTTTTTTTTAACTGTGATTTGTGTGAAAGTTTATAGAGAAAATTGGTTTTCCATTCAACAATGCATAGGGCATTGGACATTTCAGAGTAAGAGTAAAGACCTAGCACAAGATCTTTTATTAATTAATATTTCTGAAATTGGACAGAATTATGAATTTGCTGATATTTGAAATAGTTTAAAACCTATGAAAAGTAGCAATTTTGTAAAGCTCAATTTGAGTAGGATAAAAATCCCTCAAACTATTCCTGATGATTATTGCATAGGGAATTTTGTGTGAATCTTCTTCATCCCTTCACTCATTAGATGCATACTTGGTGGTAGAGTTTTATGTTTCCATCCAGGCTGTCTTTAATATGACAAAGACTGGCTTAGCACTGTAAGGAGGAAGCCACCTTGGATAGGGTGCAAGTGTCAGGCTATGTCATTGACATTTGTGGTTTGCCTGCTCAGTATTCATCCCCCCCTGATTTTCCTTGAAGGTCTCCTCCTCCCTGACTAAGCTCACTGAGTCCACATCCCTCTGACCCATGTCTGGCTAATCAAAGTGTGATATTTTCCTGGCCCCTGTGATTGATTTGATTCAAAGATGGATACATGACACTATTAGAGCCAATCAGAATCCAACCTTGAAACTTGCCTGGAGCTCCCAGAGAAGATGTGCTCTATCTGCTGAAAGGTTGAAGCCTAGAACTACTGGGGCCATCCTGTCACTCTGTGGAGAAAGCCTGCCTAAGAACAAAACCTACACAGAAGAAAGCAGAGCTTAGAGACAGAGTGAGACAAAACTGAGATGATGTTTTTATATTTTCAAAATTGTGATTTGGGTGAAAATTTATAGAGCAAATACACTTTCCATACAGCAGTTCACATACACTTTGTCTCATGACACTGACCACAGTTCACCACAAAACAACAGTTCCCCTCCCACTTCCTCCTGACAAGTCACCTCTTCCCTGTGTCCATCCCTCCATGTACTCCTGCCCCCTAGCTATCTCTCTGTGCATAAGCAGCCCTTCTTTCTCCCATGATTGTTCTCTCCAAGGAGTGTATCTACCTCAGGTAAATGTTCAACTCCTATGCCTGTCTTTTGCTTGGTTGGAAGCCACAGGTGTGGCTTTAATTTCAGACCTGAAGGGCAGCTAGGGGCCATAGTCTCAGTGGTTCCATCAGGCCCTATCAGACCAGCAAACCTGGTCCCCCTTTTTATTTTCAAATGGTTTTGAGTTCTGTTCCACATTGTTCTCCTATCCAGGATCTCCTACATAGATCCCCCTCCGAGTGGTTGACAGTGGTAGCCGGGTACCATCTAGTTGCTCTGGTCTCATAGTCGTATAGGCTGGAGATCGAATGGTGTACCAATCGCTAGGACTAATTGTTTCCATGAATCTTTGGTTTTCGTCATTCTTCTTTGCTCTAGATGAGGAGAGACCCTAGTTGCGTTTAGATGGCTGCCTGCAAGCTTTTGAGATCCCAGTCGCTACTCCCCAAAGTAGGAGGTGGAACAATGTTTTGTGTAGTATGTTATGCCAATTGAGCTT
>NW_006921628.1:1902450-1903600 GCF_000298275.1 Orycteropus afer afer
ATGTTCTTCCATTTATGTAGATCTCTTCTGGTTTCTTGAAGTAGTTTTTTATAGTTTTCTTTGTAGAGGTCTTTTGTGTCCCTGATAAGATTTATTCTGAAGTATTTTATTTTTTTGGTAGTTATTGTAAATGGTTTGTTGTTGTTGTTGTTAAGTGCCGTCGAGTCAGACCCAATTCATAGTGACCTCTCCTTGGATTTCTGAGGCAGTATCACTATGGAAGTAGATTGCCCAACCTTCTTCCGAGGAGTGGCTGGTGGGTTTGAACCACCAGCCTTCTGGTTAGCAGTCAAGTGCCTTAGGCATTATGCTACCAGAGCTCCTATTGTGAATGGTATTGATTTCCTTATTTCTTTTTCAGCAATCTCTGTTGGTGTAAAGGAATCCAACTAATTTTTAGATGGTGATCTTGTATCCTGTGACGATGCTAAATCTCTCAATTAGTTCCAGTAGATATTGACTGAGTAGCTTGGGTTTTCTAGGTATAGGATCATATCATCAGCAAATAGGGATAGTTTTACTTCTTCCTTACCAATTTGGATGCCTTTGAGTTCCCTTTCTTGCCTTATGGACCTGGGTAAGACTTCCAGTACAGTGTTGAATAGAAGTGGTGATAGAAGGCATCCTTGTCTGGTTCCTGTTTGCAAGAGAAATGGTTTCAATCTCTCTCCATTGAGTGTAATGTTGTCTGTTGGTTTTGCATAGATGCCCTCTATTATGTTGAGGAATGCCCCTTCTATTCCTATTTTGCTGAGAGTTTTGATCAAGAATGGGTGTTGGCTTTTATCAAATACCTTTCCTGCCTCAAGTGATATGATCATGTGGTTCTTCTCCTTTGTTTTATTTCTGTGGTGGATGATGTTGATTGTTTTTCTGATGTTGAACCATCATAATGAATGATTTTCTTGATATGTTGTTGGTGTCTATTAGCTAGGATTTTGTTGAAGATTTTTGCATCTATATTCATGAGGGATATTGGTGTGTAGTTTTCCTTTTGAGTGATGTCTTTGCATGATTTTGGTATCAAGGTTATGCTTGCTTCATAAAATGAGTTAGGGAGGATTCCATCCTTTTCTATGTTTTGGAATAGTTTGAGTAGGAATGGTGTCAATTCTTCTCTGAATGTTTGGTGGAATTATCTGGTGAAACC